>NC_083345.1:50592740-50913147 GCF_019175385.1 Lycium barbarum | reverse complement strand
TTGGAGGGGGGAAGGGATACATGTATATGGGGACATGGGGAAGGGAAACATGTTTCATCGCCACCTGGTCAGCTGGCATTATCATCCCGGACGCGGGATGCCCGGACGCGGGATATATGGGCGAGCCGACATATTTCGGCGCAATGTGGGCGAGCCGACTTGTTCGGTGCAATGATATGATATGACCAAATAAGCATGCATGGTTTCCGCCCTAAGTGGCATTCACATGTACAGGTATCTCAGTCAGCCTATGATATGCTATATGTCTCCCTATGATATGATACGACAGGATATGCTATGATATGACATGATATGATATGATATGACATGATATAATATGATATGACACGATATGATATGACATGATATGTACCCTATGAGATGCCATATGATTCCTTTGTGATTATCTCCACTGGTACCTCTCATTGTGTTGTCGTTCATGCCTTACATACCCAGTACATTGCTCGTACTGACCCCTTTTCTTCGGGGGCTGCGTTTCATGCCGCGCAGGTACACCCAGATGAGCCGAAGTCATTATAGAAGGCATTCCAGCGAAGTTGGCGAGCTCCGCTTGGCCCTGGAGTGTAGCCGAGTCAGCGTACTATGCTATGATGTCCTTGTTCAATGTTAGAGGCTTTGCAGACAGAGTCGTGGGTATAGAGTGTCATCTTTGTAGACGGCTTCGCCAGTCGACATAATATCATGTTTCATGTCACGGGTCCCATATGATGATAGATTTTACTTATGAAAAAAAAAATTGAGAGCTTACTATGTATTTTATCCTGAACTGATTCAAGAGTTATATATGTAATAAGAGTCAGCGGGTTCGCTCGGCTCCAGATATGGAGTTGAGTGCCCATCACACCCTAGTAAGGTCGGGGTGTGACAATTACAACATTACACCACTTCTCTCTAAAACTTCTCTCTACATTTATTATATGAGTTTTCAAGGATTATAAGCCATCAACAACATTAAGACAAGTGAATCAAGGATAAGGTAATCATCAAGGATCATCCAAGTCAAGAAATCCAAAAGGAGGAAAACTAGGGTTTTGCTCAAAGAAGAGTATTATCAACCAAAGCTTGTTCCTACAACTTCTAAGGTAAGATTCATGATTTTTACAATATGTTTAAGGTATTGGAGAATTAAAATACATGGATTGTAGAACATGTGGTCAACTAGGTCATGAATGATGAATAGTGACATTTTGAGAAATAGTTTGAATTGAGTTATGAATGTTGTTGTGTTGTGATATGAATGTGTTATAAATGGCATTAAGATCATGAACTAAACACTTTAGACGAATGGACGAAGATGGGTGTTATGACCATGAATGTGGGTGAATTAGAGGCAAATTGAGGAATCTAGATAATGTGGATAATGTGAATGACTAATGGCCATTGTTATGATATTATTGAAGGTATAAACGCTAGCATTGGAAGGGACCGTGCAAGTGTAGAATAGTTCGACGGAAAGGTATGTAAGGCTAACCCTTCTTTCATAAGGCATGGTTCTTGACCAAATTCCTAATTCCTCTATATGAGTATGTTGTCTTCACATGGTTGACATTCCGAGCTCATAAGCTCACGACCCTTGATATGTACTATGATTATACTACGTTCCTCGTATGACGAGTAAGTCCATAATGTAGATGTAACGATAAAGATGAGGATAGTAATGATAATGATATCAAAAATGATGCAAAAGGTGCCTACGGGCTATTATACTTATATGTGCCTATGAAGGGCTATAAGGAACCCCGAGCTTATAATGCCGGGTAGAATATATGTATATGAATATGTATGAAGTATGTATACGATTACGAAACGCGCGCGCACGTCTGCAGATGGTACGGATAACCCTGAAGCCTTGGTAGGGCCAGGTAGAAATAACATTGAGCCTTGGTTGGCTAAGTACGTATGAAACACCGAACCTTATGGTCGGGCACGCTATGTATGTATATAAGTGTATGGCTATGTATATTATATGAATATGAATGTGAAAAGACTATGTATAAGAATACGAATAAGGACATGTATACGAATATGAGCACAAGTATGGTACGAGTACTATTATGGGATACGGATGATGACGTAGGTGTACTAATATGTATGAAAAATGGAAAGTCCTACGAAAGGAAGGTAAGTACTATGATGATGATATTACTGTCTCCCCTCCTATGCTATTTCATATTATATCTATTATGCTTCTATATTGATGTTGATCATGCTTTACATACTCAGTACATTCTACGTACTGACGTCCTTTTGTTTGTGGACGCTGCGTCCTGCCCGCAGGTGCACAGGGAGACAGACTTGATCCATAGCTGCTTGTTCAGAGATTGCATAGCAGAGCTCCATTTCTTTCGGAGCCGTAGCTTTTGGGTACTTAATCTTTTGTGTATATAATTATGGGCATAGCGGGGTCCTGTCCCGCTCATACGATATGTCATACTCTTAGAGGCTCGTAGTCATGTGTATGTGGGTAGAGATGTTCGGCCATGTCGGCCCATGTTTTGTATATCTTTTGTTGGCCACGTCGGACTTGTACTTATGATGTGGCACAGATGCCTATGATATGTTAAATGATGATGGTCGTCTAATGGGATCAATATGATTAACGATAAGAAAAGCACGAACTGACTTATGGCTCACCAAAATATTATGTTATGTACGATAAGGGGGTGCTCGGGTGGGGTAGCACTGGGTGCTCGTCGTGGCCCCTAGCCGGGTCGTGACAAGGTCAAACACAAGGCCCATTGGACCAAGATCACAAAGTGCCCATAACACCTAAAGTTTTAATACTAAAGATCAATCAGTCAATTGGGTTTTAATACGTGGTTTTTGTGCTGCGTGCGTTTTTTCAAAACAATATATATGATATCTTGCTTTGGTATTATTTTCAGTAACTGACTTTGCCTGCCTTTGAGTTATTTTTATCCTATAGAACGAGGCCGATTAGTTTAGTGACTCAAACTGGCATACTTTACAAGTTCTAAAGCCGCGCCAGCACCACTCCTAGAAACTGATAGAGGAAAAGGGATAATGACTAGTACTCTGGAAAATGAAAGAAATGAACTCGCTCTGCACGAAAGAGATAACTAAGATCCCAAAGAGGCATCACCTCGGGAGGATTTAATTGCAACACTACTAAGCACCATCACTAACCTACAGCATAAAATTGCTAAGGCCGAGACAGCCGATGCCAACAAGGACACGACTACAAAGGCAAGGCCCCCTCCTCTCTTCCCCGCGCTTAGCTCTCCAGTGCCTGAATATTTCTCGATTTACCCACCAGAAACTATCCCACCACCCCAGAATGGAGCTAACCCATATCACATCGGCACTTCCTACCGCACACCACCTCCAGTCAAATATACCTAAATTTCAGGAACCACTCATTCTGTTCAAGCTCTTCAGCCGGTATTCATCAATCCGGTAAGTCATCCACATGCCGCTGCTTGGCCAATTGTGCCAACCACATCAGTCCCAGATGTCACGACCCAACTAGAGGGCCATGACGGGCACCCAGAGCTAACCCACTGAGTACCTCTGAACATACATCTGATAATCATTTCTAGGTGGACCATAAAGATAGCTTATGAATATCATAATTTCTAAGGACATATATCACAACATAACGACACATCTCTATATAATATTCAACAATTATACCCATCATCACCAGCCGACAAGGCTACTAAAATGTTATACAATGATATGAACCGGTAGGTTTATGAAACGTCTAACTATACACACAAGTCTACGAGCCTCTACATAGAATACAAACGGCCATAAAGACCAATACCAATAGACTGCAGCTCCGAAGTGAGTGGAGTGCTCCTGAGAATCCGCTGATAAAGCACCTACTGATCTGATTCGTCTCCCTGCCTACCTGCTGGCATGAGCGCAGCGTCGACAACCAAAAGGACATCAGTACGAATAATGTACTGAGTATGTAAGGCATGAATAACAACATAACAATAAATATGGAACATAACATGAGATAAGGATAACCTGTGCATCTGATTGCCTCAAAAGGCAGATACCATGCATGCTAACTTTAACTTTTTAAATCAACATTATATATATAAACTGCCCGACCATATAGGTACAATGTTGTTACACCTTGGAAATTTTCCCCGTTAGCGTAAAGTGAATAAGCTAGCCAAGGGCTTGACATACACGATGAATCGATAAGTAAGAGATAGCATTTGATGATCTTAATCGAGACTTGAAGACGATAGACGTAAAGAAAGAAGTTTGACAAAGGAAGTAAGAGCTATGTTATGTATCGGGTAGGAATTATGGACGATGAGCCAATGAGGACCTAATGATGTTTTGGAGACAAGTAATAACGTCCCTTATATTGGTATTAAAGTGTTGAACAAGTGTTATAAGGTTCTGTAAGGATCGGAGATCAAACGAATCGACGAAAACAAGTTCCGCACAACTGGACATTATACGGCAAGACATACTGGCCGTATAAAATTCACGGACTGTATGTCCAGGCCGTAGATCTAGTCCAGAACAATATGGCTCACTGGACCAAACATACGGTTAGTGAAAATTATACGGACCGTATGTTGGTCCTTATAAAGTGGTCCGGCCAGCTTAGGTGAATTAATATAAGGGACCCTTTTCATTTCATTCTCACTCTCCACAAGTCAAGAGACCTCTAGAGCATTCTCTAACAATCGTCCACAAGAAAAATCAAAGGAAATCCATGATAAATAACACCAAATCCATGAGACAAAGTGTATGAAACCTAGCTAAAGTTCATCTATCTCAAGTAAACCCAAGAGGAGTGAAGTAGGGTTTTGATGCTAGAGGAGTAATTCCATTCAAGGCTTGTTCGACCATCATCTAAGGTAAGTTTCGTGACTAAACCATGTTGTTTAAGGTATTGGAAGGTTGAGATACTCGAATTGTAGAAAGACATAGGAAATGGGTCATTAATAAGTGAATGGTGTCATGGTGGGATGGTTGTTGGATTGAATCATGAATGTTGGTGTGTTGTGATTATGAATACGTTATAAATGACATTTAGGCCATGAAATAAGCATTACATATGAGGAAACGCGATAGTGATCTATAACCATAAATGTGGAAAAATTGAAGAGAAATGGTGGATTGTGGTCAATGTACAAAGATGATGATTGTTGATTGCAATATTGTGAATGTTGTTGTGAGCGTTTGGGAGTTGATATAGAATGTGGGAAAAGTAGTATAAACGAAGGAAGTGCTGCCCAATTTTCCCTAGAAATAGTCACGCGTTCTTATAGTCAAATTAACTAACGTTAGTGCGAATTCTCTCTTGAAGGTAGAAACGTGATATCGGAGGAGAACAAGCAAGCGATAGCTTAGTTAAACGTCGAAGGTATGTGAGGCTAGTCCTCTCTTTCTAATGGCATGAATCTTTTAGTATGATTTTCCTTCCTCTTCGTGAGTTTCTATATTCCGGAGAGCTAAAAGCCTATATCTATGATTGGCAATATAAGATAAGAGATATGAGATGATGATTCTATAATATTAATGATGTTATTTATTGCTTACACTCACCTTATGTGCTAATTCCTTCAAGGTGAGGCAGAATATCAATGCTTGCTCCATAATGAAATCGGGGGATCACGACCTTACGTCACCCCGATAGAGCGTAGTTGATCTCGAGCCTTTTACATGTACTATGATAAGATAAGCATGTTATGATGATATTACACCGCGCCTATATGGCCGGGCAGTCACCGCCAAGGCGGGCAGCTATACACCATGGCCAAATGGCATGGGCAGACACCACTAGTGGGCGGCATGAGATCATACCCCGGACGTGGGGAGGCCTGGACGCAGGATGATGTTATGATTATC
Source organism: Lycium barbarum (assembly GCF_019175385.1). Classification (NCBI taxonomy): domain Eukaryota; kingdom Viridiplantae; phylum Streptophyta; class Magnoliopsida; order Solanales; family Solanaceae; genus Lycium; species Lycium barbarum. The sequence continues at coordinate 50,907,282 of NC_083345.1, read as the reverse complement.
ACACCGATCCTATACGGACGGGCAGCTTATATATTTATGCATACATGACATGATGAGAATTATGAGTAAGCCAACAAACATTATTTTCCTTATACTTGACAGTTAGATACAAATGTTCCATATCGATGTTTCCTTTATATCATTGCCTTATTTCATTGTTTGTGCCTCTCATACTCAGTACAATGTTCGTACTGACGTCCGTTTTCTTTGGACGCTATGTTCATGCCCACAGGTAGATAGGGAGGAGAGCTCGACCCAGGTCCGTAGTAGCTGTCAGCCGATTGAAAGAACTCCTTCGTTCCGGAGGTGCTTGATTATTCTTTTGTGTACATTCATGTATATGTATTTTTGGGCATGACGGGGTCTTGTCCCGTCCTTATGTTTAGCACTCCAGTAGAGGCTCGTAGTTGTGCAGTGTGGGTTAGATGGTCTCACGAGATTGTTACTATGTATATATATTATTTTGATGGCCGAGAGGCTTATGCATATAAAAGTATTTTATGTTCTTAAATGAAAAGATGATTTTCTCATGAGTTGAGTATAAAATTGATAAAAGGGAATTAAATGAGCATGATGAGTAATAGAACGAGTGATGCTCAGTGGTTAGCCCGCATCCGGGGCAATCATCTCACGCCGCGCACTAGTGGTGTCTGCCCGGCCATGTAGGCATGGTGTTATCTTGCCCGTCCATTTAGGCACGGTGTTATCTTGCCCAGCCATGTAGGCCCAGTAATATATATATATATATATATATATATATATATATATAGTATCTTGCCCGACCATTAAAGCGCGGTGTGAAGGAAAATACTTACATATATAGAAAGCATGCATGAGAGCCCAATTAAAGGCCATAACTGTATCGGCATGACGTAAGGTCGGTAGCCTCCGATTATATTATGGAATAATCATCATCGCTATATCTCACCTTGAAGGGACAACTATCATAAAGTGAGATCAACAACAATGAATAAAATTAAGGAAATCGTGAAATAAGCTCAATAATCTTATAATAGCATCAAATCCATAAGCTTTGGAATCACCACAAATGAAATCATTATCATCATCATTTTCATTATGGAAAACATCTAACTTAGCATCATAAGAACTTTGAGAATCATAGACTTCTAGCTTTTTGGGAATAAAGATATTATGGAAAACATGTATGGGTTCATAAGAAAAGAATCATCCCTTTATAAAGAAAGGAAATAGCCTTAACATACCTTTCTGGTCTCCTACTACTTAACATTATCCTTCCAAGCACGTAAATCTACATTCAAGAAAATTCATACTACTGTTAGGCTTATCATCATATGGTTATCTTAAGTCTTCAAATTAAACCCCTTTAGAATCTGCCAAAATTTGGGTAGCATCTCCCCTATTTATATCCCTAGCTCGAAATCACAATATTAACAACCAACACAAAAACAATAACACTAACACCAACAACATCATCATCAATACCAAAATATTCCATCAAACATCCCACACGATGTTTATCAACATACAATAACAATATATACTTCCTTTCTTCCCAATCAAGGAGCATAATCTCATCAACACACCAACAACATTAAATACCATCCAAATACATGAAAATTAGCCCAAAAACACGGCTACAACATCCTCAAAATGGTCCATAAACTCAAAAACTACAACACAACGCTTTATGACCTTTCCTCCATAACTATTTTCACTTTTAAGACTTGCTAAACCGTCAAATCAACTCGACATAAGAGATAGGATGAAAAAAATACTTTATACTTGAAGAACTTTAGCCACACCAACTTTCTTCAAGAATAAACTCACCACAACATCAAGTAGAAACAAGAACAATCACTTTTCATGAACTACTTTGGTTTAATCTTGTTGAATTCTTGATTTAAGGGGTTATAAGTATTTAAGAGAAGTGTATGGATGTGTCTAGAACTCCCAAGAAGTGTAGATGATGAAAAGAGTGGAATAATAGGGTATTTATGTCCCTTGAGAATCGGTTCCACCGACTTTCCAAGTGGGGCCCGCGGGGAGCCATTTGGCAGCTTGGAGGCTTATCTTGAAATGCCCATAACTCCCTACTCCGATGAAATTTTGAATAACGGTTTGTTGCGTTGGAACCTAGACTTCCTGAACTTCAATTTAGGCTTTGGTTTCACTTCAAAACTCCTAATATACTAGGAGATATACCCCTCTAAAGTTGACCCAAAATGTCTATCCAAAATTCTGCTAACTTTTTCCAAATTTTCAACAAACTTAATTTCATCGTTTTGCTTGGTCCCGGAATCTTCCAAAACTCTCCATACATCATATTTATCAATAATCATACTCTATAATGGTTATGTCCTTTGGTTCCAAGGATGTCCTTCCCGGTCACGACTTACGAGATCGTAATTCATCCTTTACTTTATTGTTACATACTTCCCATGGCTTGTACCTTTCAAAACTTCATGGGACTTCTATGATACTCCAGTAATATGGTGAAATACGTGGCGTGCTCATGCTATGAAAGTGCGAGGTGTAACACCACAGAACCTCCCCGCTTATCAAACAGTCTCCTTCTACCCTCCCAGAGCCCCGAATGAATCCTCTTCAGTCCCCAAAGAACTGGACCATTACAAGGAAATGAAGAAGGCCTGGAGAGCGGAGCACGACAAAAGTGAGAAGGACATGGAACGGAAGATGGAGGAATTGTTGGAAAAAATCCAACAGAGTCATATGAAAGCCTACGGGTCTGAGCTATGATAATTGGTGCATGCACCCGAATTTGGACTTACCAAAAGGGTTCAAGATCCCGAAGTTTGAAATGTTCAATGGGACATTAATTCTTAAAGCACATCTCTGTTCCTACTGCGACCAATTGGTCGGCATAAAAAAGAACGAACCTTTAATTATGAGGCTATTCAGCCGGACCTTGGCGGGAGAGGCCGCCGAATGGTTCGCAACCGAAGACATACACTGCTGGCTCACTTGGGAAGACATGGCAAAGTCCTTCATGGAAAGATTTCATTTCAATGTCGAAACAGTGACAGACAGGTACTACCTCGAGAAGGTCAAACAAAAGTCGAAGAAGAATTATCGTGAGTTCGCTAGCCGATGGAGGGCCGAAGCAGCCCGTGTCCAACCACCAATGTGTGAAGAGGAACTGATCTTTGTGTTTATCCGGTCACAAGATTCGTATTTCTACGATCGAATGTTGTCCACGGCCAGAGGCCATTTTCTGAACTCGTCAAGATGGGAGAGGCTATAGATGATGGTCTCAAATTCGAAAAAATCATCAGCATGTTCAACAAGGCGTCTGGCCAAGATGTGCGGGAGTCTTCCGCAAAAAGAAAGAGGACGTGGCGAGCATATCCCACACACCAAGCCCAAATAACAAAAGGCGAGAAGAGCCTCAGTCTCCTCACCAAATACCATCTCCTATCAATTATATAACTTTTCCCTACAGCCCAGTGCCTGTATTCTACGCACAACCAAGCTTTACGGCAGCCGTGCCAACTTACTCAACTCTACCAAGAATCCAAGTGCCCGCTCCTACTTACCAACCACCACCACAGCAAACTTACCAAACGACAGCTCATGCTTATCGCCCACCACAAAACAACCCACCAAAAAACTACCAGAATCACGCACCGCCAAATTACTAAAATCAACTACCACCACAGTAAACTTACCAAACAATAGCTCATGCTTATCACCCACCACAAAACAACCTACCACAAAACTACCATAATCACGCACCGCCAAATTACCAAAATCGACCACCACCACAGCAAACTTACCAAACAACAACTCATGCTTATCGCCCACCACAAAACTACTAGAATCACCCACTGCCAAATTACCAAAATCAACCACTACCTCCATCGTACAATGCTCCACGTCCTGCATTTAAGAGAAAGCCAGCACGAGAATTTACTACATTACTTGAGCTAAGGGCCCAACTCTTTGAAAGATTGCATGCCGCAGGTTTCATTCAATAGGTCCCTCCAAAACCGGCTCAGCCCGAAAATAAGTTCTTCAGAGCCGAACAGACCTGTGCCTACCACTCCGGAGGTAATGGTCATAGCATAGAAGACTGCATCAATTTGAAAGATAAAATCCAAGATTTGATTGATAACAGGGAGATCATTCTAGAAACCGCAGCACCCAATGTGAACACGAACCTATTGCCAAATCATGGAAGCAACGGAGTTCACATGATTGAAAAGAATAAGGACTAGGTAGCCTGCAGGGCATTAATCCCCAGCACCGTCAAAACGATTGAGCAGACAGTAGCCTCCCTCACGCTCCAGGAGCATCCCAACTTCAAGGTCTTGGTTCCAGCACCAGGGATTCCTGGGGCTATGCTGAATTTCAAGGCATTAGTCCCACCCCCAGTGATAGCTCAGATAACCCAGCAGGCGATGCCCACTCCAAGAAAAGAACTTGTGGTCCAAGCGGCCATGGCACAAGGGATGACCCGCTTGGGGAGATGCTACACTCCAGAAGAATTTTCTTAAAATGCAAAAAGAAAAGAAACCACTTAGAAAAGAAATATCACTAAGGGAGAAGTAGAGGATTTCTGGCGGCGCATGCAACCAAAGGACTACTCAATTGTTGAACATCTAAAGAAAACACTGGCTCACATATCCGTATTGTCTTTGCTAGTCAGCTCTCTGCCGCACAGGCAAGCTCTGTTGAAGGTATTAGATGATGCACACATGCCGATAGGCACAAGCAGTGAAGATCTAGCCGAATTAGTGGCCCAAGTCATCGGAGAACACAAAATTTGCTTCTCCAAAGAGGAATTGCAAGTTGAAGGGACTACCTACAATAAGGCTCTCTACATTACTCTAGAGTGCCGAGAAAAGGTGGTGGACAGAGTGCTTGTTGACAACGGGGCAGGACTCGACATCTGTCCCTTAACCATACTGACGGAGCTTGGCTATGACATCGGTAAAATCTGCCAGAGCCGGACCAACGTGAGAGCATTTGACGGATCTCAATGCGACTCTAAGGGGGAGATGGACCTCCATATCCAAATAGGGCCCTCATCCTTCACAACTGAACTTCAAGTCATGGCGATCACTACCAACTATAATCTACTTCTGGGAAGGCCATGGATACACTCTGCTCGCGCAGTACCATCCACATTGCACCAGGCAATGAAATTTTAAGGCCAAGATATTGTGATTGCAGCTGAAAAGGATACACAAAAATATCCTTACAACAAATTGTCAGTGATTGAAGGGAGTCCCAAACGATCGTACTTCCACATAGGGGAATATGTTGGAGAGACATATGAAGAAGAGGTGATTCATAAGCCGATGTTGCGGTTTATAAAAATCTTGCCTCCACAATGCTTAAAAGTGGATTTGAACCAGGGAAAGACCTAGCGAAAGATCTGATGGTGTAGTGGAGCTTGTGCCAATTCCAAGAGAAAACTATTACTTTGGTCTGGGGTATACTCCTAGCGAATGTGAGCTCACGAAGGCCATCAAAAGAGAGCCAAGGGATGCGGAACTGCCTCAACCAATTCCGGGTTTGTACCAGTCACTTCCCAACAAAATGCCAACGTCGACTGACGAAGAAGCTGACGAGAGCTTGGAGCTACTGTTCGGAGAAGAAGAGTGGTATGCCGTCATCAAAGAATGAAAAGAAACACACATCATTCGCAGTTTGAGGTCGGGGGAACACCTGAGCAACTAGTCATCTACTCCCCTCCCGGCTCCTCGGTAGAGAGATGGGCTTCTTTTAAATCTTTTGCTAAAATCGATGTAATCAGTCGAGGCTCGAATAATCACTCGTTTAAATTTGTTTTTTGATGTTAAAATACGGGAATGGTCCGATGTTGATCTAGAACAGGACCACAGTTTGCAATCAAATACATTCGAATTAATAGAAAGCTCCAATTCAAATAAAAAAACTCTTTACAGTCATGCCTAATAGATAATAAATATAAAATAAAAAGAATAAAAAAATATGTATATAATAAAAAAAATAAAACCCTAACTTTACTTTGCCTCGCTTTTCTAGTATTAATAATAACGATAAAACAATAAAAAATGTCATGACATGTCGTGAAACGAATGAGGAAAATGACGAACAAGACTACGAGGAGTACGATGAGAAGATGATGATGCTAGAAGGCCTGGTAGAAGAGTTAGAAGAGTTGAAAAACAAGGAGAAGCCTAACATGGATGAAACTGAGGTGATCAACCTCTGTGACAAAGAGAATGTGAAAGAAACTCGAATCAGCAAGCATTTAGAGGCGCCTCAGAAAGAAGAGCTTTTAGCTCTACTAAAGGAGTATGTGGACGTCTTTGCCTGGTCAAACGCCGATATGCCAGGGTTAAGTAAAGAGATAGTGGCCCATATACTGCCCATCAAAGGGGGTTTTTCCCCGATCAAACAAAAGACCCAGACATTCAAACCAGATATGAATATCAGGATAAAGGACGAAGTGGAAAAGCAAATCAAATTCGGAATAATAGAGGTAACGTCCTACCCCACCTGGTCGGTCAACATAGTGCCAGTATCCAATAAGGACAAGAAGATTTGAATCTGTGTGAACTACCGAGATCTCAACCGGTCCAGTCCAAAGGATAATTTTCCCTTTCCAAACATCCATATTCTCATCAACAATTGTGCCAGGCATAAGTTGCAGTCGTTCGTGGATTGTTTCGCCGGATACTATTAGATACTCATGAGCGAAGAAGATGCCGAAAATACAGCTTTCATAACCCCTTAGGGAGTCTATCATTACAGAGTAATGCCGTTCGGCCTCAATAACACTGGCGCCACATACATGAGAGCAATGACTACCTTGTTTCATTAAATGATACATCGAGAAATCAAGGTTAATGTGGATGATGTTATCATAAATCAAGGGAAAGCTCAGAGCACACCACACACTTGAAAAAGTTCTTCGATAGGCTTCGCAAATTTCATCTAAAACTCAACCCGGCAAAATGCGCATTTGGAGTGCCTGCGGGTAAGCTTTTGGGATTCATAGTCAGCCGAAGAGGCATTGAGCTAGATCCTACCAAGATCAAAGCGATTCAAGAATTGCCACCTCCTAAAACCAAGAAGGAAGTCATGAGTTTTTTAGGAAGGCTGAACTATATTGGGCGTTTCATATGAAACCAATCCTCAAGTTGTTAAAGAAAGACACTCCCACAAATGGATAGAGAAGTGTCAATAGGCATTCGACACAATCAAGAAATACCTCTCTAATTCTCTAGTACTAGTGCCGCCCAGGCCAGGAAGCCCGCCGTTGCTATACCTTTCGGTATCAGAAAACGCCTTTACATGTATGTTCGCCCAGCATGATGAAAATGGAAAAAAGGAGCATGCCATCTATTCACTGAGCAAGAAATTCACATCCTGTGAGTCAAGATACATGCTCGTAGAGAAGACATGTTACACCCTGACGTGGGTTACCCAAAAGTTGAGACCTTACGTGTCAGTAGTCACTACTCACCTCATCTCCAGAATGGATCCATTGAGGTATATTTTTGGCAACCAATGCCTATTGGGAAATTAACCAAGTGGCAGATGCTCTTAAGCGAGTTTGATATTGTGTACATAGCACAGAAGGCAGTCAAGGGACAAGCACTGGCCGATTTTCTGGCAAAACGTTCTATCGATGATGAACTCAGTCCTTCAACCGATCCTTTGATTCCCTTAGCTCTACTGGAGCCATACGATTAGGTGGAATTGAAAGAGGTTGGCTGTCAGGGATAACATCAATCCAAAAATCAATAACTCTATTAGGAGGAATACCAGGAAGATCTTCGGGAAATACTTTGGGATAATCACTGACTATGGGAACAAATGCAAATTCGGGTACTAAGACTTTTGCATCATTAACAGAAACCAAATGGTCAATACACCCCTTAGTAATCATCTAATGAGCCTTAAGATAGGAAATAAATCTACACTTTGGCTTAGCAATTTCACCCTCCAACACAATAATAGGCTCCTCGGGAAAGGCGAAGCGAACTAACTTATGGCGACATTCCACATTAGCATAACATGCAGACAACCAGTCCATCCCCATAATTACATAAAAATCCACCATCTCAAGTTCATACAAATCAGCCACGGTCTCACGACCTTTAATCATAACAAAACAATTTTTATACACTCTAGAAGCAATAACAGGAACACCCAAAGGCGTATCAATAGCAAAGGGTTCCAGCAAAATTTCGGGTTTCATACCCATATCAAGAGCAAAATAAGGAGTCACATAGGATAAATTTGAACCCGGATCAATCAATGAGTAAGCATCATGAGAACAGATGGTAAAGATACCTATAACCACAGCGTTAGAAGTCTCAGCTGTCTCCATATGAGTCAGCCCATAAAGTCGAGCTGTCCTTCCACCAAAAGTATTAGCAACTTCCTTTCCTTTGCCGTTATTACGAGCATTCTGATTATTATTGTTAGCATTTCCAGCAGGCGGATTTCTAGCAAATGCAAAAGCAACCGAATCATTCTTTTGGTTATTCATAGCAGCCATCTCTCGTAGCCATTTTCTGTATTCCCTCTTAATGTGGCTTCTAATCCCATATTGATGACAAATACGTTCTTCCCACACTGGCGGACGACTACTTCCTTGCGAAAACTTACTATTATTATTATTATTATTATTATTATTATTATTATTATTATTATTATTATTATTATTATTATTATTATTATTATTATTATTATTCTGGCCTTGCCTACCAGAAGGCACACTAGCATGGGAATAAGCGCTAGACTGAGCAGGTGCAGAATACCCTTTACTCTGTCGTCCCTTATAATTATTACCACTAAAACTACCCGCCGACCGGGCCTTCTTGTTCGGATCTCGATCTACCCTCTCTTCATTTTTTCAACCCTCTTGTTTTTCAGCAAACCTAACCAGAGATGAGAAAGTGCAAGCAGAAGACATAGCAACAACATCACATGCAGACTTGATACGTGGTACCAAGCCTTTCACAAAACGAGTCAACTTATGCTTTTAAATTGGAATCATGTGTAAAGCATACTTTGACAGATGGGTGAACTCCAACTATACTCACGAACTGACTTGTTACAATGTTCAAGCTTTTCAAACTTCATAGCCATAGAAAATCTTTCCTCATCAGACAGAAACATTTCCATGAACTCCTCTTCAAATTCATCCCACGTTGGAGCTAAAGCAGCGTCACCCCTCTCAGATTCCCACATCTCAAACCATGCGTGAACAACATCCTTTAACTGATACGAAGCGAGCCTCACAACTGCAGAATCCTCGGCGTCCATTGCCCTCAATTCCTTTTAGGTCTCATCTAAAAAGTACTGGGGGTCATCCATCTCTCGTGACCCAAAGAACTCAGGTAACTTTAAGTCCAGGAATTGCTTAAGTTTTCCCCCACCATGAGGTCCCACACCTCCACGCTGCTGCTGAGCTGCAACCAAGGCAATCAACATTTGAATAGTTGTTTTCATAGTACCAATCTCAGGCACACCCGCAACAGGAACAGCAAGAGCAGGCGGTGCTAGATATGGTGCTTGATTTCCAGCATTATTTCTATTACCAGCATTCATGCCCCCAAGATATCAGTTAGCTCTCACGGCTTGTGCTCGGTTACCATTTTTGGATTGTGTCAGATCCATTTCTGCAAGGCACGAATTAACGGTAGAATTAAAACGATCCTAAAAGGACTTGATGCTCTAGTGCACAATCTAGAATCAAGAAGAATAGGAAACACCTATAAATGCCCTGGGAGTTTCTCGATCATAAAGGTGATCAGGCTGCACAAGGAAAACTCCACTAGACACAGCTCCACAGATACTGACAACAATCATAGGACGTATTTAAACCTAGGCTCTTGTTATATCCCATATTTTCATATATTGGGACGTTTTAAACTAAACATGACAAGTTAAAGACAAGACTATTTTAAGATACGGAGTAGAGATTTTAACTTCCGATTTCGTTTCAAGTCATAATTCAACTACAATTTCGTTTGGCATTGATATATTAATGAAAGGTGGGATTAAACTAACCATTAGTGGGATAGGGAACCAAAAAAAAATCTGCCCATATTGTTCTCCATGTGTAGCCTTGATTAGTGCCATGGTCAAAGGTTATTGACCCAAGATTAGTGTGGTACACATGTCCAAGTCTTGTAGGGAATACACATAATGAAAAATCAGATTTACTCCACAACTCACTACACCATTTCAACACTTACAAGTTAAGAACACATAGAGAGAGAAAAGGAAACTCTTGACCTAGAGTTAGTCGAAAGTGAGGTCCAAATTTGTTCCAAAAAAATCAGTTTTCTTCCTCAAATCAACTCCTCATTTAGTGTACAAGAATATGTAGTAGTTGTTGAAACGAAACCAAGAAGTGAATCACCTCAATAGTGTTGAAAATTCGTCCAAAGTGAAGAACAAGATTGTAAGGTAAGAATGCTTATTGTTCTTGTGTTTCATGACGATTTGAATGTATAGTTCATGCATGATTGTTGTTGGATTGTTGTTGTAGTTGAAGTAGAGAGTTAACCATGAGTATTGGTGAAGTCATGGTTGATTTCATTTTGCTTGTATTGTTGATGAATTAAATATGTATCAACATAAGTAAATGAACAAAGGTTGTAGAAGTTTGTTTGTGATGTGGCATGTTGGATATTGGACTGTTTTTCTAAATATTAAAGTGAGCCATGGGTTGAAGACTCTAATGAAATCATGTCTAATCTTCTTGTACATGTATTGGAAATCGATTGAATGTGTTGTAGTTTGGATAAAAGGATGAAAATCATGAAGTTGTTGGACTAGTGTTAAAGCCGTGTAAAGGGACTGTTTTGTGCCACATTTTGATTGTTGTTGTTATGGACATTGTGGTGTATTGTATGCATGTTAAATATGTGAATTAAGGTGCTAAAGAAATGAATTATGTTGAAGCATACAAGCAGTCCAAAACAGTGGACTGTTTTAGTGCTAGAGGTGAAATTGTATGTGTTGAGTGTTGATTCTTGTTATGAACGTTTAGTGGAAGTGAAGCATAATGATTCAAGTTGAAATTGATATGAATTGTGGGCTGTTGTAATAATGGAAATGATGCTAAAACAGTTCCAAGAATCATGAAAGTAATGTCATTAAACACGTTGTTGTCGTTGTAAGGTTTTTGTGTCGACAAGGTAGTTGTTTGCGTACGAATTTGGTGATATATATATTGTGTGACTGCTGGTCGTATTTTACTGAAATTATATGAAATGAAGACATGAAATAATGTGTAAGAATCATATGTGGTTTGCTTGGTATGTTCGTAAACGTTTGCAAGAATTCCGGGCACCTTTATGTTGTTGGTTAGGGACTGTTTTAGGCGTGTTGTTGATTAGGGACTGTTTTGGACGTGTTGTGGTTAGGAACTGTTTTGGACATGTTGTATTCATTAAATTGGAAATACTAATGATAGTTAAGAATATATATTGTATTTACGTTGTTTGGGTTGTTGTAAAGTTGTTACACGAAAACGTTAAGGCTACGGATTATTAGGCGTAACTTGAGAATGTAGTAGCCGTATGTGAATCGTTATGGAATGTTGTGAATGTGGGCTATTTGGAATGTTATGTGGGCTGTCCGGATTGGTATTGAACATATGATTATTGATGTTGGGGTGGTTGTATGTAGTTGATTTGAATGCGAACGAAACGTCGTCTAAATGTTTGAAAGGGATTGTTGACGTTAAAGTACGTATTGAATTCCCTCGTAGACTAATTGTAGCTCCTGATATCTTGATATAGGATAAGTGTTTTTGGGCAGCAAGTACAAGTTATAATACGACTAAACGCTAAAGGTATGTAAAGCCTATTCCTTCTTTCTTTCGGCATGTCCTAGACGTAAGTATGAAACGATATGAACCTTGGGGTAAATTCTATTCTCTAGTTCCATGTATGACTTATGATTCTATATTTTATTAAGGTTGTTGTCATGTGCCTACAATATGAGTGACTAATGAATAATGCATGAAAGTTCCTATTCTTAAAGAATTGCACAACTAGAGACATACTTGACTTTTAAAGGCTACATCATGTTAAAGTGATACATGTACATGAAATCTGAAACGTTTCTTGTAATAGTTTGTTATGAGACTTAAAATGAACCGAATATGAATATTATTTTGACACGTTAGAGCTGGTTAGTTGCTTATCCATTGAGTCTAAAAAGATGAATTGCATATATGTGGTTGCTCATTATTCTGCTCGTGCTTACCGCTATATCCTTCACTGAGTCCCGGGCTAGGACACGTTTTCATGCGCATGTTTACTACATTATTCACCGAGTTCCTCATTAAAGGGCCGGGACACGTTATATATATATATGATGATATGATGATATGATAATGTGATTATATTATGATATGGAGATGGCGGCCAGGAGGGCATATATTCCTTATTACCGAGTCCCTCATTAAAGGGCCGGGACACGTACATGTTTATGTTTATGATTCTATGATTATAATTACCGAGTCCCTCAATAAAGGGCCGGGACACGATATATATGTTATATACAGAATGATTATGCAGCTTTGATTACAAAACTCTATAATGACATTGATATGAGAATTATATAGATGGAATATGTTCAAAGGCAAGTTTTATGAAAATTCTGGTTGTTGCATTGAGTCCTACATAACTTGTCTCAATATAAGTCTATTATTATGTTTCAAGCTTTACATGCTCAGTACATATTCCGTACTGACCCCCTTTCTTCGGGGGGCTGCGTTCATGCCCGCAGGTACATACGCTCGTTTTGGAGATCCGCCGGCTTAGGATACCTATTCAGCTATTTTGGACTACTCCTTTGTTCCGGAGCCTAGCTTGTGGTATAACATCCTTTGTTGTATATATAAGTGTTTATTCGGGTACGGCGGGGCCCTGTCCCGCCATATGATACGGTCATTACTCTTAGAGGTCTGTGGACATCGGTGTGGGTCTGTTTGTAGTTGTTGATGCGTTTTACGTCTATGACTTATGTTTGGGGCGTACCCATTCGTAATGGTAGCCTTGTCGGCTTGCATATGTATGTATGTTTGTTATTTTGTATATCGTGGTAGCCTTGTCGCCTTGCGTAGGAATATATATATATATGTTGTTGTTTAAAAAGTGCAACTCCTCAGGAGACAGGTGCCTAAGACAAACAAAACTTGACAGCTTAAAAATAATGTCCTATTTTTTTTTATGTACAAATGAGATCATGACATGCTAATTGCAAATGACTACAGTTAATAGATAATATGCGTGTCCAACTCGGGCACTAGTCACGGCCTACGGGGTTGGGTCGTGACAGAAGTGGTATCAGAGCGGTTCAATCCTCGGAGTGTCTACAGACCCTGTCGAGTAGAGTCTTGTTTATCGATGTGTTGTGCACCACATTTATAAACAGGAAGCTACAGGACATTTAGGATTTCATCTTTCCTTTCATTCTAGATCGTGCGATAGAGCTGTATTATCAGGATAATCTTTCCCTAACAGATTGTTATGTTTACAGTGATGCCTCCAAAGAAGGCAACAGCCGCCCAGAAGGGTAAAGCGGTAGTTGGAGAGACCAGTGGGACCCGGAGGGTCACTAGAGCTTATTCCCAATATGTGCCTGAGATTAGGCTTCAGTCAGCGAGCTCCGCTACACCATCATTATCAGAGGAGCCTAGGGCAGCGGCAACTACAGATCAGGAGACAGATTTACCACCAGCTCCTAAGGCTCCAGCACCCGAGCCTCCAGCTCCCCAGCCTGGGGCGGAGGATAGGGCTATGCGTGACGCAGTACAGTTATTGACCAGGTTGGTGTCGGGGCAGGCTCGCAGACACGGGTTAGGAGGTGATTATGCGGACAGACACGATAGTTCGAGGGTCTATGATTTCTTGACTTGTAAGCCCCCAGAGTTCTATGGGTCAAAGCCAGCAGAGGATCCACAGGATTTTATCCGACAGATGTTGCGTACGTTGAGGGTAATTAGAGCTACCGAGACTGAGTCCGTTGAGTTGGCTTCATATCGGTTGCGTGATGTGGCTATTAACTGGTACGAGTCCTGGGTATTATCTAGGGCCGAGGATGCTCCTCCAGCAGTATGGGACGAGTTCGTGCAAGCCTTTTTGGGTCATTTTCTGCCACCGGAGATGAGGCGGGCTAGAGTTGATAGATTCCTACACTTGAGACAGGATGGCAGAAGTGTTCGAGAGTATAGTCTCGAATTTGATTCATTGGCTAGGTACGTGCCCGCTATTGTAGCTGACATGGCAGACAGAGTCCATCGTTACGTAATGGGGTTGGATAATTACTTGATTGATGGCTGTACGGCAATGGCTTCTCAGCCCGGTATGGACATCGCTCGAGTGCAGGCATATGCACAGGGGGTTGAGGGTCGACAGAGAGGGCATCGATTTGATAGGGATCAGGATAGGGGTCAGCAGAAGAGAGTTAGATCAGTTGGGTATTCTGGTGAGTTTTGGGGCGGGCAGCCCCAACCGCAGCACAATAGATATCCTTCTCGACCAGCATGGAGTGAACCTCCACGATTCACTGGTAGAGGGTTTGACAGCACAGGGTATTCAGGAGCTGGTCAAAGCTCCATGACTTCCGGTTTCCAGATGCATAGGGACTCAGGCCAGATGAGGCCATCTATACCACAGTGCCCTCGGTGTGGCAGGCGCCATCCGGGGGAATGCCACCGCATTGCTGGTGCTTGTTTCTCTTGCGGCCGTCAAGGCCATACTATGAGGGAGTGTCGATTTGGGGGTGGTGCAGCTCAGCCTACGGGATCAGTTGCTGGTTCTTCTTCTTCAGTTGCCATGCGTCCTATGGGACAAGGTATTCCGACGCCAGCAGGCCATGGCAGAGGCCGTCGACGGGCTTCCAGTTCTGGCGGTCCTTCAAACCGCTTATATGCTTTAGCTAGTAGACAGGATCAGGAAGCGTCGCCAAATGTGGTCACAGGTATACTATCGATTTTCTCCAGAGATGTATATGCATTGATAGGCACAGGCTCCACACTGTCACATATTTCTCTCTCTTTGTTGTAAATTATGATGAGTTTATAGTAAAAAGGAGTAGTAGTATGATTAAGATGAAAGTACAGAGGAAAAAGAATTGTGACGGATGCAAATGTATTGGTAGGACAGGCTGTGAGGTTGTGAAGGATAAGATTGACCAGGAAGGGTGAAAGGTTAAGTATGCTTAGGCAACACTAATGTAACATTCGGGGACGAATGTTCTAAAGGGGGGAAGAATGTTATATCCCATATTTTCATATATTGGGACGTTTTAAACTAAACGTGACAAGTTAAAGACAAGACTATTTTAAGATACGGAGTAGAGATTTTAACTTCCTGTTTCGTTTCAAGTCATAATTCAACTACAATTTCGTTTGGCATTGATATATTAATGAAAAGTTGGATTAAACTAACCATTAGTGGGATTGGGAACCAAAAACAAATCTGCCCATATTGTTTTCCATGTGTAGCCTAGATTAGTGCCATGGGCAAAGGTTATTGACCCAAGATTAGTGTGGTACACATGTCCAAGTCTTGTAGGGAATACACATAATGAAAAATCAGATTTACTCCACAACTCACTACACCATTTCAACACTTACAAGTTAAGAACACATAGAGAGAGAAAAGAGAACTCTTGACCTAGAGTTAGTCGAAAGTGAGGTCCAAATTTGTTCCAAAAAAATCAGTTTTCTTCCTCAAATCAACTCCTCATTTAGTGTACAAGAATATGTAGTAGTTGTTGAAACGAAACCAAGAAGTGAAGTACCTCAATAGTGTTGAAAATTCGTCCAAAGTGAAGAACAAGATTGTAAGGTAAGAATGCTTATTGTTCTTGTGTTTCATGACGATTTGAATGTATAGTTCATGCATGATTGTTGTTGGATTATTGTTGTAGTTGAAGTAGAGTGTTATCCATGAGTATTGGTGAAGTCATGGTTGATTTCATTTTGCTTGTATTGTTGATGAATTGAATATGTATCAACATAAGTAAATGAACAAAGGTTGTAGAAGTTTGTTTGTGATGTGGCATGTTGGATATTGGACTGTTTTTCTAAAAATTAAAGTGAGCCATGGGTTGAAGACTCTAATGAAATCATGTCTAATCTTCTTGTACATGTATTGGAAATCGATTGAATGTGTTGTAGTTTGGATAAAAGGATGAAAATCATGAAGTTGTTGGACTAGTGTTAAAGCCGTGTAAAGGGACTGTTTTAGGGGAGATTATGGACTGTTTTGTGCCACATTTTGATTGTTGTTGTTATGGAGATTGTAGTGTATTGTATGCATGTTAAATATGTGAATTAAGGTGCTAAAGAAATGAATTATGTTGAAGCATACAAGCAGTCCAAAACAGTGGACTGTTTTAGTGCTAGAGGTGAAATTGTATGTGTTGAGTGTTGATTCTTGTTATGAACGTTTAGTGGAAGTGAAGCATAATGATTCAAGTTGAAATTGATATGAATTGTGGGCTGTTGTAAGAATGGAAATGATGCTAAAACAGTTCCAAGAATCATGAAAGTAATGTCATTAAACACGTTGTTGTCGTTGTAAGGTTTTTGTGTCGACAGGGTAGTTGTTTGCGTACGAATTTGGTGATATATTTATCGTGTGACTGCTGGTCGTATTTTACTGAAATTATATGAAATGAAGACATGAAATAATGTGTAAGAATCATATGTGGTTTGCTTGGTATGTTCGTAAACGTTTGCAAGAATTCCGGGCACCTTTATGTTGTTGGTTAGGGACTGTTTTAGGCGTGTTGTTGATTAGGGACTGTTTTGGACGTGTTGTGGTTAGGAACTGTTTTGGACATGTTGTATTCTTTAAATTGGAAATACTAATGATAGTTAAGAATATATATTGTATTTACGTTGTTTGGGTTGTTGTAAAGTTGTTACACGAAAACGTTAAGGCTACGGATTATTAGGAGTAACTTGAGAATGTAGTAGCCGTATGTGAATCGTTATGGAATGTTGTGAATGTGGGATATTTGGAATGTTATGTGGGCTGTCCGGATTGGTATTGAACATATGATTATTGATGTTGGGGTGGTTGTATGTAGTTGATTTGAATGCGAACGAAACGTCGTCTAAATGTTTGAAAGGGATTGTTGACGTTAAAGTACGTATTGAATTCCCTCGTAGACTAATTGTAGCTCTTGATATCTTGATATAGGATAAGTGTTTTTGGGCTGCAAGTACAAGTTATAATATGACTAAACACTAAAGGTATGTAAAGCCTATTCCTTCTTTCTTTTGGCATGTCCTAGACGTAAGTATGAAACGATATGAACCTTGGGGTAAATTCTATTCTCTAGTTCCATGTATGACTTATGATTCTATATTTTATTAAGGTTGTTGTCATGTGCCTACAATATGAGTGACTAATGAATAATGCATGAAAGTTCCTATTCTTAAAGAATTGCACAACTAGAGACATACTTGACTTTTAAAAGCTACATCATGTTAAAGTGATACATGTACATGAAATCTGAAACGTTTCTTGTAATAGTTTGTTATGAGACTTAAAATGAACTGAATATGAATATTATTTTGACACTTTAGAGCTGGTTAGTTGCTTATCCATTGAGTCTAAAAAGATGAATTGCATATATGTGGTTGCTCATTATTCTGCTCGTGCTTACCGCTATATCCTTCACTGAGTCCCGGGCCAGGACACGTTTTCATGCGCATGTTTACTACATTATTCACCGAGTCCCTCATTAAAGGGCCGGGACACGTTATATATATATATATGATGATATGATGATATGATAATGTGATGATATTATGATGTGGAGATGGCGGCCAGGAGGGCATATATTCCTTATTACCGAGTCCCTCATTAAAGGGCCGGGACACGTACATGTTTATGTTTATGATTCTATGATTATAATTACCGAGTCCCTCATTAAAGGGCCGGGACACGATATATATGTTATATACAGAATGATTATGCATCTTTGATTACAAAACTCTATAATGACATTGATATGAGAATTATATAGATGAAATATGTTCAAAGGCAAGTTTTATGAAAATTCTGGTTGTTGCATTGAGTCATACATACCTTGTCTCAATATAAGTCTATTATTATGTTTCAAGATTTACATGCTCAGTACATATTCCGTACTGACCCCCTTTCTTCGGGGGGCTGCGTTCATGCCCGCAGGTACAAACACTCGTTTTGGAGATCCGCTGGCTTAGGATACCTATTCAGCTATTTTGGACTGCTCCTTTGTTCCGGAGCCTAGCTTGTGGTATAACTTCCTTTGTTGTATATATAAGTGTTTATTCGGGTACGGCGGGGCCCTGTCCCGCCATATGATACGGTCATTACTCTTAGAGGTCTGTGGACATCGGTGTGGGTCTGTTTGTAGTTGTTGATGCGTTTTACGTCTATGACTTATGTTTGGGGCGTACCCATTCGTAATGGCAGCCTTGTCGGCTTGCATATGTATGTATGTTTGTTATTTTGTATATCGTGGCAGCCTTGTCGGCTTGCGTAGGAATATATATATATATATGTTGTTGTTTAAAAAGTGCAACTCCTCAGGAGACAGGTGCCTAAGACAAACAAAACTTGACAGCTTAAAAATAATGTCCTATTTTTTTTTATGTACAAACCAGATCATGACATGCTAATTGCAAATGACTACAGTTAATAGATAATATGAGTGTCCAACTCGGGCACTAGTCACGGCCTACGGGGTTGGGTCGTGACAGCTCTGACAGCAAGATTGGCACGCCCCAAAACCCACCCTGGACGTAACCGGCATCCGACGTCATGAACAACATCGCAAAAACCTAAACGACACAATAATAACACTTGAACCCGCCAGGTTCAATATTCGCCTCCAATAGTTTATAAAATAAATGTAACAAATCATGAATATATGAATTAAATCATCAGAAGTCTTTATAATTTAAATAATTCAACCAAAACATGATAGTGTACCCGAAAGAGTTAAACAACGACTCTTCTTCTACCCACATTCGAATGTATACTAAGGAGCTTCTAAGAATAAGGAATAAATGTCTAATTCATCGGGACGCAGCCCGGAAACTAATATAAACAAATGGAATTAAATAAATAGGGTGTCCCACAAATAAATGGTGTGGGCTCACCAAATCAACAGCAACCGCAAGTCCTTCCTAAACGCCCGGAGTATCAAGAACCTGCTCTTCACCGTTACCTAACATACCATCAAAAAAAACATTGGTATGCCTGAGTACTTCGTACTCAGTTAGTGCCTCGGGGAAAATAAGTAATATGAAATCAATATTTAAAATAAATGTGAAACCAATGTAAGAACAGTTATTCAGTTTGTGTATCTCAATAAGAATTATCAAAATCAATTATAAGGCCTCTTGTCCAGGCACAACTTCAAATATGCCTTTCAATTGATCATAATTAACAACAACAATTTCATGAGAAAATAAGAATATCACACATGCCACTACAGGCTCAAGAATTAAGCACATCGAAAGGGTGACTGTAGAGGTTCCCTTATCACAGCGCACCACAGAGGAATATGAAATTCAACGGTGGCTATCCTTCCGCCTGAATAGCTAGGCATAATCACACCCAAGGTAGCGAACCCGGAAGTGGCCACTCTTCCTCCCAAATGGCTAGGCATTGTCACACTAGGATCCATAGTGGCTACCCTTCCTCCCGCGTAGCTAGGCCAAACACAACAATAAAGTTTATAGCATAGAAGCGGATTCACAATTTATCTCAAAGTAGTCACACCATCAATTAGCATTAAAGTTAATTATGTCGTATCGTAAAGATAAACAATTTCAAAGAACGTCTTGAAAACGCTTACACTTCTTTAACAAAGATTTCAATGTCATAGGTCAGTATGAAAACATTATTTCAGACCCTTAGCCATCCTTATTGACCATCTCTTATAAAAGAAAACGATTATGATTTCATATACATATATAGAGGGTAAACAATCAAGGTTTAATGTGGGTTTGTCCCCTCATGCAAATCAACCACCATCAAAACATGAATTAGGGTTTTGTATGAGAAGTTCACCTTTTATTCAACAAAGAACTTTTGTGAAGAAGACATGCATCCAAAATAAGGTTTTTTAAAGAGAGACATACCTTAGTATGTTAAACAAAGTTTAACAATTCACTTTTCTAGTGAAGAACACCCAAACGCTAGCTTGAATCTCTTTAGGAAGAATTATGTTGCAAACCCTAGGTTTTAGTCACAAGAATCATGGGTTTGATGTTAGGAGTAATAATCAATGAATAAGATGTTCCTACCTTAGTGTTGGAGCCCTAGAGATATATTTTCGTCCTTAGGGTTTTTGAGAGTGAAAAGAATGGAAGAAAACTAAAATTTTGCAACTTATTTAATTTCAGCCCGTCAGGTACAATCGACGGTGCATCGAACAGATCGACAGAGCATCGATCTGCTCCGTCGAATGGTCTTTGTGCTAGGTAAATTCTACGGTACAGACGACGGAGCATCGAACAGATCGACAGAGCGTCAATCTGCTCCGTCAAAGTCATGAAATTTCCAGTGAGAAACTTTCTCTTTTTTACTTTCTACGGTGCAACGGACGGAGCGTCGAACAGATCGACCGTCAAACCCCCTTTTCGTGAAACTGCAGTGAATTTTCATGTTGACCATCTGCTCTTGGGTCTTTAGCCTAAAGTCATGCACGTAACCTAACATATAGGGTTCCAAAGGACTCATACAATGCTTTCACACTCTATACGAATTTACGGAATGTTACATTATCCCCCCCTTAAGATTGATTCGTCCTCGAATGAGAATAATAGTCTAGAAAAGAATTCACTAAACCACAAGTTGCTTCGAACAAACACAACGATTCATCCACGAGTAATTTAAAACACTAGCTCATACCTGCCTTAGGGAACAAGTGGGGATATCTCTTCTTCATGTCCTCCTCTGCTTCCCAAGTAGCTTCCTCAGTATTATGGTTTCGCCATAACACTTTAACCAATGCCACATCCTTCGTCCTCAAACCTTCTAACTTGATGATCAAGAATCTGAACCGATTTTTCTTCATAGGTTAACCCTTCATTAATTTCAATCTCTTCATGGTTCAACACATGGTAAGGAGTAGGTTTGTACAACCTCAACATCGAAATGTGAAACACCGGATGAACCATGGACATCTCATCCGGTAATCTCAATTCGTAAGCTACCTTCCCAACCCTTTTTGTAATCTCGTAAAGACCAATATAGCGAGGACTAAGCTTGCCCTTTCTACCAAAACGATTACCCTTAGGTGATACTTTCAAGAAAACCTTGTCACCAATAGAAAATTCCAATTATCTACGTCTCATGTCTATATAGGACTTTTGTCTACTCTGAGCGGTCTTCAGTCGCTGCACAATAAGATTAACTTTCTCAATCGCCTCATGAACTGAATCCGGACCCAACAACTCTACTTTCGTTGGTTCAAACCAACTAATTGGAGACCGACAACGCCTCCCACAAAGAGCCTCATGAGGAGCTATCTGAATTCCACCAGAGGTTGGTGTTCATCTCAACTTCCTCCAAAATCGATTGCACAAGCATGCAACATATCCTCCAAAGTTTGAATAGTTCTCTCTGCCTGCCCGTCAATTTGAGGATGAAAGGCAGTGCTCAATTTCACTCTAGTCCCCAAACCCTTTGAAGCGTCTACCAGAAGTGAGTAGTAAATTGCATACCTATGTCAGATATGATGGTAGCCGAAACACCGTGCAACCAAACGATCTCCTCCAAACATAACTTAGCGTACTCCGCTGCGGCATATGATGTCTTCAGAGGAAGAAAATGGGCAGACTTCGTGAGTCTACCGACGATCACCCAAATCGAATCATACTTGGCCCTTGTGCGAGGTAAGCCTACAACAAAATCCATATTTGTCATCTCCCACTTCCATTGAGGAATCTCAATGTTTTGAGCCAAGCCACCAGACCTTTGATGTTTGGCCTTCACCTGTTGACAGTTCAAACACTTAGCCACAAAGTTAGAAATATCAAACTTCATGCTCTTCTACCAATAGTGTTGTTTCAAATCTTTATACATTTTGGTGGATCTCGGATGAATCGAATACTTGGAGCTATGAGCTTCCATCATCAATTCTTGTCGAAGATCATCAACATCGGGAACACACAATCGTCCTTGCAATCGCAGAACACTATCGCCGGTCCTAACTGTAAATGAAGTGTACTCACCCCTTTCCACTCCATCTCTCAGCTTTGCCAAAAGTTCATCATCATATTTCTTGGATTTAATCCGTTCCACAATGTCAGACCATGATGGCGTGATTCCCACTAACTCTCCATCTTCAGTTTTATCAAGTCTGACCCTAAGACTAGCAAGTCTTCAAATTTCCTTGCCCATGGGCAGGTCATTCGCACACAAATAAGCCAGGGTGCCCATAGATTTTCTACTCAAAGCATCAGCAACCACATTAACCTTACCAGGATAATACAAAATATTCAAGTCGTAGTCTTTTAACAACTCCAACCACCTCCGCTGTCTGAGATTCAACTCTCGCTGCTTAAAGATATATTGCAAGATCTTATGGTCAGTAAAAACATCGCAATGCTCACCATACAAATAATGCCGCCAAATTTTCAAGGCAAATACCACGGCAGCCAACTCTAAGTCATGAGTCGGATAATTCTTCTCATGCTTCTTCAACTGTCGCGAAGCATAAGCAATCACCTTACCGTTCTGCAATAATACTGTCACACCCTAATCTTGATAGGGCATGATGGGCACCCGACCCAATACTCAGGGCCGAGCTTACCCCTTTAACTCTCGCTATGTTCATAACCTCACGGGACTCTTAAGTTACGAAATGAGATGCATAGTAAAAACTTGTCAAAACCATTCTTTTCGTCGTTCTCAAATCAAGTAAGATCTGTAATCATTTGGAATTTGTAACATAATGCATAACGGTACGTCGGCTTGCAGAGCCGCTTACAAAACTGACATCTTATACACGTGACTTTGTCTGCAAAGTCTCTAACATCAATCAAGATACCATAATCATGAACACTCTAACTCGGAAACACTCCAGAAGGAAATGGAGCTCGCCAATCCAGCTGGATCATCTTCTAGCAATGTCCTCTACTCATTTGTATACACCTGCGTGGCATGAAGCGCAGCCCCCGAAGGAAGGGGGTCAGTACGGAATATGTACTGAGCATGTAAGGCATAAATCACAGTAAAAAGGATCATAACTGATATAAGGAGTACAGGTACAAGTACATTGTTCAGAATACCAAAACTCTTGCCTTTGAAACATAAATCATGCATATCATTATCACATACCGTACCCGGCCCATTATGGGACTCGGTGGATAAAATCATGTCATCATGTCAGCATACTATCTTGTCATCATGTATGTATATACCGTACCCGGCCCTCTAGTGAGGGACTCGGTGATCAAAGTCATGCATGTCAACATCATATATCATATATATACTGTACCCGGTCCTCTAGTGAGGGACTCGGTGAATAGAGTCATCATATACCCTCCTGGCCGCCATCCCCGTATCATCATATCATCATGTCATCATCATATGTACATATACCGTACCCGGCCCTCTAGTGAGGGACTCGGTGAACAATGCAGAGGAGTGCACACGAGAACGTATCCTGGCCCGGGACTCAGTGAAAGATACATTGAGGCATGCACGAGCAGAGTAGTGAGAAACTATATGCATATAAGTCAATTCTTAAGACTCGATAGATAAGTACACTAATCGACAATTGAAAGATCATAAACATGTTTCGAGTCAATCCGAGTTAGCATAAGAAAGTTATGGACGTTATTCATTATAGAAACCCTTATGAACATTACAAAACAATCCGAGTTAGCATATGAAAGTTAAGGACATTATTCATTATAGAAACCTCTGTGAACGTTTCAAAACAATATGAGACCGTCTATGAAAGTTAAGGACATTAATCCTTATAGGACCCTTTTAGGAACAGAAACTCTTTATGCTTTACTCGTTATTCAATCGTACAATAAGCTCGACCATACTAAGCATGCTTATGTCAAGAAGTGAATAAGAATCGTAAACAAGCTCGGAATTAAAGAATAGAGTTACCCTAAGGTGCATGTCATACCTTACTTAGCTCTAGGACATGCCAAAAGAAAGAAAGGGTAAGCCTTACATACCTTGTCCGCTTCCTAGGCTAATCCGAATTTAAGTCTCGACTTTCCCAAAATCTACAACAACGTCAGAAGATAGCAAACATTTCTCCTATAATTTCCACCAACCCCGAGAATTCAACTCGGCCAAATCATTTACAACAATACCAACAACCATAATAACAACTTCAAAAAATTAATTCAAAATGCATTCTAACATTAGCAACCCTTTATACATAATTCGACGGCATTTCATTTATATTCAAATTAACCACAACAACTCAACTCACAATCTTCCAAACTCAATAAGAACAACAACAACACATTCCTCGCTTCCAAGCTTATGAATTATACCAACAACCACACATTAACAACATCATTCATGCAAATATAAGGAAACCATGCTAGTGTCACATTAACTTCTTCAACAATCCCACACGATTACAACTTCATTTCAAGCCATCAAACCTTCATTTTTATCATGGAATCCACAACAACAACAACCAAAATACTAAATAAAATCAATTCATCACATCTTACCAACATAGCTCCTATTCGGCCACAACCAACATGCACATATTTCATGAATTTCATCCATTTCTTCATACTACAACACTCACAAATCATCCTTAACCCATAGAAGAGGAGATTAAATCTTACCTTTATCCTTTAACTTCTCAACTTGGCTAGGGTTTACAACTTGCACAATGAATGCTTTGCTTGCTTCAACAACTACTCCACGTTAATAAGGGCCTTCCAATTTGTTGGAATACTAGAAGAAAATTATTTTTCTTGATCAATTTTTATGGCATCATTTTCCTCTAGCCATGGCTGAATGCTCCCATAATTTTTTCTTGAAGTTTCTTGAGTTAAAAAAAGATAAATAATTGTCTTGCTATGTAAGCACTTGTCCATATATATAATTAGCTCCAACAAATAAAAAGATGGACACATGGCCCCACTCATGGCTTGAGTGAATTGGCCAAGCCATGGGTGGGCCCACTTAAGCCAGATGACCATAGTGGCTTTTGTGGTTCAAGAAATAATTATTTCCAAATTCCAACTTTGCCCTTAATATTCCATACCAATAATACTTATAAGCAACATGTGCATTGAAATAAAATCGGAAAAAGTAGCCTTGCCCTTAACTTATCACGATTATCTTGAAACACCCGAATGTACAAAATACGGGATATAACAAATACACAACCCAAACCAATTCTGGAAGTATCACAATACACCACGTATCCACCAGACCCATAAGGTAAAGTCCAAATAGGAGCTGAAGTTAACCTTGTCTTAAGCTCTTGGAAACTCTTTTCACAAGCTTCAGACTACTGAAACTTAGCAGTCTTCTGTGTCAATTTAGTCAATGGTGAGGCTATGGACGAAAAACTGTCCACAAACTTTCTGTAATAATTTGCCAAACCCAAGAAGCTACGAATTTCCGTCACACTAGTTGGTCTAGGCCAATCCTTAACCGCTGAATTGTTTTGAGGATCTACCTTAATGCCGTCACCGGTCACCACATGACCCAAGAAAGACATTGACTCAAGCCAGAATTCACACTTAGAGAATTTTGCATAAAGCTCGTTCTCCTCAAGTGTTGTCAAAGTTATCCTCAAATGATTAGCATGATCCTCACGATTCTTAGAGTACACCAAAATGTCATCAATAAACACAATAATGAAGTGGTCTAGATAAGGCTTAAACACAAGATTCATCAAATTCATGAATGCAGTAGGCGCATTAGTCAACCCAAAGGACATGACTAGAAACTCAAAATAGCCATTACGAGTACGAAAAATGGTTTTCGGGATATCCTTCTCCTTTATCTTAAATTGATGATACCCCAACCTCAGGTCAATCTTTGAAAAGAACTTAGCACCCTAAAGTTGGTCAAATAGATCATCTATCCTAGGCAAAGGATATTTATTCTTAATGGTCACTTTATTAAGCTAACGTTAATCATCACACATCCTAAGGAAACCATTCTTCTTCCTAAAAAATAAGACTGGGGTACCCCATGGTGAGGAACTTGGTCGGATGAAACCCTTATCCAACAAGTCCTTCAACTGATCCTTTAATTCCCTTAGCTCCGCTGGAGCAATACGATAAGATGGAATTGAAAAAGGTTGGGTGTCAGGGATAACATCAATCCCAAAATCAATAACTCTATTAGGAGGAATACCAGGAAGATCTTCGAGAAATACTTTGGGATAATCACTGACTATGGGAACAGATGCAAATTCGAGTATTACGGCTTTTGCATCATTAATAGCAACCAAATGGTCAATACACCCCGTAGTAATCATCTTATGAGCCTTAAGATAGGAAATAAATCTACCCTTTCGCTTAGCAATTTCACCCTCCCACACAATAACAGGCTCCTCAGGAAAGGCGAAGTGAACTAACTTATGGCGACAATCCACATTAGCATAACACGCAGACAACCAGTCCATGCCCATAATTACAACAAAATCCACCATCTCAAGTTCATACAAATCAGCCACGGTCTCACGACCATTAATCATAACCAAATAACTTTTATACACTCTAGAAGCAATAATAGGAACACCCGAAGGCGTATCAATAGCAAAGGGTTCCAGCAAAGGTTCAGGTTTCATACCCATATCAAGAGCAAAATATGGAGTCACATAGGATAAATTTGAACCCGGATCAATCAGTGACTAAGCATCATGAAAACAGATGGTAAGTGTCACGACCCGGCTAGGGGCTGTGATGGGTACCCGGGGCTAACCACCGAGCACCACTCGTTCTTCAACTCATTATACTTATTAAACATTCTTTAGTCAAATTCATACTCAAAACATAAGAAAATTATTCTCTTTCGAGAACATCAATACTTCTATATACATAAGTCTTTCGGTCATCAAAATCATATTATACACATATATACATATATACAGTAGTGACCTTGTGAGACCATGTATCCCACACTGCGTATCTACAAGCCTCTATTGGAGTGCTAGACATAAGGACGGGACAGGACCCTGTCGTGCCCAAAATATGCATATGTACATAAAAGAATAATCAAGGGCACCTCCGAAACAATGGAGTGCTCTCAAATCAGCTACTAGCTCCTACGAGTCTGGATCAAGATCACCTCCCTGTCTACCTATGGGCATGAACACAGAGTCCAAAGAAAACAGACGTATGTACGAGTATTGTACTGAGTATGAGAGGCATAAACAATAATGATACGTCAAAGAAATAAAGGAAGCATCAATAAGGAACATCCGTATATGACTGTCACTTATAAAAGAAATAGCACATGTTGTCTTACTCATAATCATCATCATATCATATATGCATAAATGTATAAGCTGCCCGTCCATGTCGGATCGGTGTGATAATCATTAGCCTGCGTCCAGGCCTCCCGCGTCCGGGGTACCATCTCATGCCGCACACTAGTGGTGTCTGCACATGCCATCTAGACATGGTGTATACATATAGCTGCCTGCCTTAGCGGTGTCTGCCCGGCCTTATAGGAGCGGTGTGATAACATCATGTACATATCATAGCCAGATCATACTCTCATCATACTATTACCATAATGCATGACTGGAAGCTCAAAATAACTATACTCTATCGGGGTGACATAAGGTCATGAACCCCCGATTCCATTATGGAGCATCTATGAGTATTCTGCCTCACCTTGAAGGAAATAGTGTATAAGGTGAGTGTCTACAACAAACGACATTATTAACTTATAGAAACATCATATCATAACTCTAAAATCTTTAGACTCAAGCTCATCATCATCATTATTAGGCTCATAACGTATCTCTTATCTCATATAGCTATTCATGAACATAGACTCGTCGTCTTCCGGAATGTAGGAGAATTATGAAGAGGATTTCCTTTGTTTATATGATTTCCTCCATATTACATATCAACTCCTAAACATCCATAACATCATTCATAATACTATAAATAACAATCATTATTTATCTATATTATCCACATTTCACAATTTCACTTTAATTTCTCCATAATCATGGTCATAATTCACTATTACGTTCTTTCACGTATAATGCTCATTCCAATTTCTAAATGTCATTCATAATATACTTACAATCACAACATATTCATATTCATGATTCATTCCAAACTACTACTCAACAATAGCACTATTCCTACATTTATGACCCATTTTCTATATTCTTCAACAATCCAAGTGTTTCAACTTCTCAATATCTTAAACATCATGAAAATATCATAAAACTTACCTTAGATATTGTAGGAACAAGCCTTGAGTAGCAATACTCTTCTTGCACCAAAAACCCTAACTCACTTTCTTTGAAATTTCTTGGCTTAAATGACTTTAATGGGTTTCATACTCTTGATTCTTGTTGGTTTGATGAAGTTGATCATCAATTTCCTTTGAATTATTGTGGATGAAATGTATGGAACCTTCTAGAGGTCTTGAGAGAGATGAAGGAATGTGGGAAATGAATTTAATGAAGTGCGAACACATTTATATAATCAGAACTTATTCAGCTCGTCGGGACTTCCACGGACACTTGTACGGTCCGTGGAATATTGTACGTCTCGTACAACTGGTCGTGGATCACCACCAGGAAATCATCCTCTCTGCTGGGTATTCTACGGACCAGTATACGGTCCGTGGAAGTTTTCACAGTCCGTGGGTGTGGTCGTGGAACTCACAGCTTTTTCCGAAGTTGTTCGTGTCGTTTCGTTTGATCTCCAATTCTTATGGAACCTTCTTAGCACTTGTTTAACACTTCATTAAAAATCTAAGGAACGCTATAACTCTTCTCAAAAGCATCATTAATTCATCATTAACTTATCGCTCATAATTCTTACCCGACACGCAACATATCATTCGTTTTCCTTAACAACCTTCTTCCATTACATCAAATGTCTTTGAATCTTGATTAGGATTATCAAATGCTATTTCTTACTTATCGAAATGTCATATACATCGCGCTCTTCGCTTTCCTATTCACTGTATGCTAACGAGGAATTTTTTTTTGCCAAGGTGTAACAGTAAGGATACCTGTAACCACATCGTCAGAAGCCTCAGCTCTCTCCATACGAGTTAGCCCATAAAGTCGAGCTGTCCCTCTACCAGAACTATTAGCAACTTCCTTTCCTTTGCCATTATTACGAGAATTCTGATTATTATTGTTAGCATTACCAGCAGGTGGATTTCTAGCAAATGCAGAAGCAAGCGAATCATTCTTTTGGTTATTCATAGCAACTATCTCACGTAGCCATTTTTTGCATTCCCTTTTAATGTGGCTTCTAATCCCACAATGACGACAGATACGTTCTTTCCACACTGGCGAATGACTACTTCCCTGCAAAAACTTACTATTATTAGTACTTTTCTGGCCTTGCCTACCAGAAGACACACTAGCATAGGAATAAGCTCTAGACTGAGCAGGTGTAGAATACTCTTTACTCTGCCTCCTTTATAATTATTACCACTGAAACCACCCGCCGGTCGGGCCTTTTTGTTCTGATCTCGATCCACCCTCTCTTCTTTTTTCCAACTCTCATATTGTTCAGCAAACCCAATCAGAGATGAGAAAGTGCAAGTAGGAGACATAGCAACAGCAACACATGCAGATTTGATACGTGGTACCAAGCCTTTCACAAAATGAGTCAACTTATGCTTTTCAGTCGGAATCTTGTATAAATCATACTTTGACAGATGGGTGAACTCCAACTATACTCACGAAACGACTTGTTACCCTGTTCTAGGTTTTCAAACTTCATAGCCATAGCAAATCTTTCATCATCAGAGAGAAACCTTTCCATGAACGCCTCTTCAAATTCAGCCCACGTCGGAGCTAAAACAGTGTCACCCCTCTCAGATTGCCACATCTCAAACCATGCATGAGCAACATCCTTCAACTGATACGAAGAGAGCCTCACAACTTCGGAATCCTAGGCATCCATTGCCCTCAATGCCTTGAAGGTCTCATCTAAAACGTG
This sequence comes from Lycium barbarum, assembly GCF_019175385.1. Taxonomy (NCBI): domain Eukaryota; kingdom Viridiplantae; phylum Streptophyta; class Magnoliopsida; order Solanales; family Solanaceae; genus Lycium; species Lycium barbarum. Next base: position 50,877,137 of record NC_083345.1, on the reverse strand, counting down.
TTGGGGGTCATCCACCTCTCGTGACCCAAAGAACTCAGGTGACTTTAAGTCTAGGAATTGCTTAAGTCTGCCTCCACCATAAGGTCCCACACCTCCACGTTGCTGCTGAGCCGCAACCAAAGCAGTCAACATTTGAATAGCCGTTTGCATAGTACCAATCTCAGGCACACCCGCAACAGGAACAACATGAGCAGGCGGTGCTGGAGGTGGTGTTTGATTTTCAGCATTATTTCCATTACCAGCATTCGCGCCCCCAAGATTCCGGTTAGCTCTTGCGGCTTGTGCTCGGTTACCGTTTTTGGATCGCGTCACATCCATTTCTGCAAGGCACGAATTAATGATAGAATTAAAATGATCCTAAAAGGACTTGAAGCTCTAGTGCACAATCTATAATCAAGAAGAATAGGAAACACCTATAAATGCCCTGGGAGTTTCTCGATCATAAAGGTGATCAGGCTGCACAAGGAAAACTCCACTAGACACCGACATCAATCCTAGGTCGTATTTAAATCTAGGCTCTGATACTAAGCTTGTCACGCCCCAAAACCCACCCCTGACGTGACCGGCATCTAACATCATGAACAACATCGGAAGAACCTAAATGATATAATAATAAAACTTGAACCCGCCAGGTTCAATATTCGCCTCCAACAGTTTATAAAATAAGTGTAACAAATCATTAATATATGAATTAAATCAGCGAAAGTCTTTATAATTTAAATAATTCAACCAAAACGTGATAGTGTACCCGAATGAGTTAAACAACAACTCTTCTTCTACCCACATTCGAATGTATACTAAGCAGCTTCTAAGAATAAGGAATAAATGTCTAACTCATCGGGACACAGCTCGGAAACTAATATAAATAAATGGAATTAAATAAATAGGGTGTCCCACGAATGAATGTGTGGGCGCACCAAATCAGCAGCAACCGCAAGTCCTTCCTAAATGCCTGGAGTATCAAGAACATGCTCTTCACTGTTACCTAACATACCATAAAAAACAACAATGGTATGCTTGATTACTTCGTACTCAGTGAGTGCCTCAGGGACAACAAGTAATATGAAAATAAAGTACAATAATACATAAAGAAATCAGTCCTGAAAATCATGTGAAACTAATGTAAGAACAGTTATTCAGTTTGTGTATCTCAATAAGAATCAAAATCGATTATAAGGCCTCTTGTCCAGGCACAACTTCAAATATGCATTTCAATTTATCATAATTAAAAACAACAATTCCATGAGAAAATAAGAATATCACACATGCCAGTACAGGCCCAAGAATCAAGCACATCGAAGGGGTGACCGTAGAGATTCCTTTGTCATAGCGCACCACATCGGAATATGAAATTCAACGGTGGCTATCCTTCCTATCAAATAGCTAGGCATAATCACACCCAAGGTAGCGAACCCGAAAGTGGCCACTCTTCCTCCCGAATGGCTAGGCAACAGTTTTGTAGCAACAATTACTCAACTGTTGCAATAGAGTATATGTTGCATCGGTTTTAACCGTTGCAAAGACACTTTGACCTAACAGCACATTTATAAAATTAAACTGTCGCGTTAGTCAGATAACTGATGCTATAGACGTACATTTAGTAACGGGTATTGGAACTGTTGCAATAGATGATTCTATTGCAACAGTCATATAAGAAAATTTAGCTATTGGGACAGTTTACTTTCCCCCAATATTTTTCCCTCCACTTATTCTATTGGACCCGCCAAAACCCCCTTTTTTTAATAAAAAATAATGACCAATTCACTGACCGTATGTGAATAAACATATCAGTGGAAACATTTCATCAAATATTTCTTCTCAGTTGAAGCTTTTAACAATATGGGTTTTCTCTAGCAATGTAACTAATTTATTCTCATTTGAAGTTTCTCTAGCAAAATTCATCTTTTTCTTCAGCTAATTAGTCTTCTTGCTTTTTGCATCTACAAGTTTGCTCCATGAAATTTAAGTTTCCCCTCTCTCTTAACATGTATTATTGTTGTAGTATTTTTAAAAATCAGAAATTCTATGAGTTTGTTTGTGGATTTTTAGTTTCTTGGTGTGATAAGAATGTTAACTTTATGTAGTCTAGCTATGGAATTGTTGATTTTCGTACAACATCTTGAATCTGTGAACTGCGTTTTTTTTTTTGGAAACAAAATATGTACTGCATTTGGTTGTGAATTTTAATTTCTGGGTGTGAAAAAAAAGGGATATCTAAGTAGTGTAGCTGTAGAATTTACCTTTTTCTTTCATTTTCTTGGATCATTGTTGAAATTTGTGAACTGGGTTTTTGTGGAAACAAAAATTCTTCTGCATTTGTTTGTGGATTTTAGTTTATGGGTGTGATAAAATGTGATCTTTATGTAGTCTAGTTGTGGAGTTGTTTTTACTTCCATTTTCTTGGGATCATCCATCAAAGTTGAGAACTGGATATTTAAGGAAAGAACGGTTCTTCTGCATCTGCATGTTTTTGTTTGTGGATTTGATAAAAATGGGAACTTTATGTAGTCTAGCCATAGAATTGTTGTTTTTCTTCCATTTTGTTGAATCATTCTTGAAAGTCTAGGTTTTTGTAGAAAGAAGATATCTTCAGCATTTGTTTGTGGATTTTAGTTTCTGGATATGATAAATATGTGATCTTTATGTAGTCTAGCTGTGGAATTTTTTTTATTTTTTTTTTCGGTTTTCTTGGATCATTCTTCAAACCAGAGAACTAAATCTTTGTGGGAAAAAAAATCATTTGCATTTGTTTGTGGATTTGATAAAAATGTGATCTCTATGTAGTCTAACCATGGAATTATTCTTTTTCTTGGATCATTCTTCAGAGCAAAACATTGGGTTGATGGGGAAAAGTGATAATTTTCTCTTTTTGTATGCATTTTTGCTGAAATTTGCTATTTGAATTTTTATTTTTATGTTATGCTCGTGTCACGTAGGATATTCAATGGATACTATAGATAAAAGTTGGATGGATCTCTGAAGATCCACCAATGAGTATGATCGTGCAGAGAAGTATTTTCTTGATAAGGCATTTGAACGAGCTTCTCAAGGAAATGAAATACTATGCCCTTGTAAAAGGTGTTTTAATCGGTATTGGCATACTCGAACGGTGGTGGAGAATCACTTGTTTGGTTATGGATTTGTTAATGGATACACCAAATGGGTTTTCCATGGAGAAGGGTTTTCTTCAACAAATATGCCGCATCCAACCAATGATGATGAAACTTCCGACATGCATGACGATATCGATGGACTACTTTATGATACTTTTAGGAATGTAGAAGGTGATCTGCTGCATGAAGGAGTGAGAGAGGGCCCATCTGAAGATGCAAAGAGATTTTTCAAATTAGTTGAGTAAGGGAAATAAGAGTTGTACCCAGGGTGTAAGAATTTTTCTAAGTTGAGTTTCACCATTCGGTTGTACTTGTTTAAATGCATTCACGGGTTGAGTAATTTAGCCTTTTCAGACTTATTAGACTTGATAAAAGAGGCATTTCCATTTGCTCAGCTACCCGAGTCTTTCAATAAGGCAAAAAAGGTGATATAAGATTTGGGTCTTGGTTATGAGAAAATTCATGAATTCCCTAACGACTGTATGCTATTTTGGAATGACAATGCAAAGATAGATAATTTCTCTGTGTGTGGTTCTTCTAGATGGAAGAATGTTCGTGATGATTTGACTAATAAGAACACTAAAATCCCAGCAAAGGTTTTAAGGTACTTCCCTTTAAAGCCTATGCTTCAGAGGATATTTATGTGTTCTGAAACATCTGTAGCCATGAGATGGCATGCTACTGAACGAACCAAAGATGGGAATTTAAGACATCCTGCTGATGGGGAAGCTTGGAAGGATTTTGATTCATTGCACCCGGATTTCTCTAAAGATCCTCGTAATGTTCGATTGGGTCTTTCAAGTGATGGTTTCAATCCATTCCGAACCATGAGCATTTCCCATAGTACATGGCCAGTTATGTTAATGAACTATAATTTGCCACCATGGATTTGCATGAAGCCGGAGTATATAATGTTGTCAATGATCATTACAGGTCCATCGTCTCCTGGAAACGATATAGATGTGTTCCTACAACCACTAATTGCAGAGTTGAAGGAACTATGGGAAATGGGAGTGGAAACATATGATGCTGAAACTAACCAAACATTTCTAATGCATGTAGCTTTATTGTGGACAGTTAGTGATTTTCCAGCACTAGCAATGCTTTCCGGATGGAGCACCAAGCGGAAATGGGAATGCCCCACCTGTAATTATGATACTTGCTCTCAATATCTCAAACATAGTCATAAGATGTGTTACTTGGGTCATCGAGCATTTTTACCTCCTGATCATCCATTACGAAGAGATAAGAAATCATTTGATGGTAAAGAGGAGCATAAAGCTGCACCTACTCCCTTATCAGGCATAGAAGTGCTTGAAGAGCTACGTGAATTCAATAATGTCTTTGGGAAGGGCCGAAAGAAAAGGGATCGGAAGAGTGATGGTCTGTGGAAGAAAAGATCCATATTTTTTAAATTGCCATATTGAGCACATAACAAATTGAGGCACAATCTTGACGTGATGCACATAGAGAAGAATATATGTGATAGTTTTCTTGGGACTTTATTAGATGTACCTAGAAAGTCCAAAGATCATGTAAATTCTCGCTATGACTTGCACGAGATGGAGATACGCAAGGAGCTTCAACCATTTAAAGATGATAAGAATGGTAAAATTCATCTGGCTAAAGCTTGTTTGTACATGAAACTAGAGGAGAAAAGGTTGTTTTGCACTGTTTTAAAAAATGTCAAATTACCAAAAGGGTGTGTGTCATGCCCCAAAACCCACCCTAGACGTGACCGGCATCCGAAGTCATGAACAACATCGAAAGAACCTAAACGATGTAGAATAACACTTGAACCCGCCAGGTTCAACATTCGCCTCCAACAGTTTATAAATTTAAATGTAATAATTCATGCATATATGAACTAAGACAGCAGAAGTCTTTGATATTATAAGAATTACTCACAACGTGACAAACGCCCAAGAGTTAAACAAAACTCAACAACTACCCACAAGAATGTATACTATGGAGCTTCTAGGATAAAGAGGTAACAGTTTGACTCATCGGGGCGCAGCCCAAAAACTAATAACAATTGAACAAGATAATAGGGTGTCCCACGAATGAATGTATGGGCTCACCAAATCAGCAGCAACAACAAGTCCTTCCTAAGGGCCTGAAGTATCAAGAACCTGCTCTTCTCTGTTACCTAATATACCATAAAAAACAACAATGGTATGCTTGAGTACTTCGTACTCAGTGAGTGCCTTGGGGACAACAGGTAATATGAAAATAGAGTACATAATACATAAAGAAATTAGTCTTGCCAATCAGATGAAAATGACGTAAGAACAGTTATCCATTTTATGTATCTCAATAATAAGTATCAAAACCTCATTCATAAAGCCTCTTGTCAACATACAATTCCATGAGAGAATGAGAATACCACACATGCCAATACAGGCCCAAGAACCAATCACATTCGAAGAGATAACCATAGAGGTTCCCTAAACACTGCGCAATACACCGAAATATGGATTCACGGTGGCTACTCTTCCTCCCGAATAGCAAGGCCATTAATACACCCCAGGAAGCGAAACCAGAAGTGGCCACTCTTCCTCCCGAATGGCAAGGCAATTAATACAGTAGGATCCATAGTGGCTACTCTTCCTCCCGAATTGCAAGGCAAACACAACAACAAGGTCTATGGCATAGAAGTCGATTCACAATTTATCTCAAAGTAGTCACACCATCAATAACATTAAGTTCATTATGCCATATCGAAAAATAAGTCATTTCAATCAAAGCTTTGAAAACGTATAACTTCTTTACAAAATATTTCCATGTCCCAATTCATCAATGAAAATATCATTACCAACCCTTAACCATCATTTAGACATGAATTAGGATTCAAGAACATAAAAATATTTCTTTTCCTCCCATTCATTTAAGAAGCTTGAATAAAATTTATACTTCCAACAATAGTTTCAAAAAGAGTGATTTTCATCCAAAATAAGTTATTAAAAGAGAGACATACGAATCAAAATCAAAGAGTTTGTAAAAATCGATCAAAAGAGTATGTTCAAAAGAGACATACCTCAACTTCGTGCTTTTGAGCATATCACAATGTCTTTCAATTCCATCAACTTTAATCTATAGCAATACAGGTCATAGGGACTCTATATTAGTAACAATACCCATGCTTTGTTTATCTAAGCATTTTATCAAACACTTGGTGGGCATGAAGCTCCACAACCTTCATTAATGGTGTTTTCTTCACTCAATCTCCATTCTATTACTTCTAGATGATTCTACAATTTCAATTAGATGTAATTAACATCATTCTTCATCACCCATAAGAGTACAAAAAATCCCAAGTCAACAATCCAAAAACCATAGCTTAGTTCATATAATTCTCTTTATCAAACCCATTTAGTATTCTACCAGGAATTCACCAATTCATAACTATAAATGATTAGGGAGTAGAAGCATTACCTTTAAAGTCCAATCCTCTTGAATTCGGGTTCTAGGGTTTCCACATCCAACAAAAATGTTTCAATCACAACTCTATGGATTAGAAGGGTTTACTCAAGTTAGAAAGGGATTAGAGACTTGGATTCAATCTAAAATTATGATAAAAACTTACCTTGGAAGTTCTTGAAGTTTAGGACTTGTTCTCTCTAAATTTGGGGTGAGTTTTCGTGAATGAGGTGTGAAGGAAATGAAGTGGAAAGTGTTAAATGAAGTTTTAAACTTATTTTCATACCCATTTTACGCCCAATTTTACGTCCCGTACAATTTGTACGGACCGTATATCCTACCATATAATCATTCCAGTGATTTGGACATTCTGGACCAATTATACGGCTGGAATATACGGCCCGTATAATTTTTACGGTCCGTATGTTCCACCGTTTAATTTTTACGGTCCATATGTTTTAACCTCAAACTAACAGAACACTGTTTAGTAAAACGGGCATAACTATTTGTACAAAATGTTGCTCGGCTGGGCGACCTACCGTTGGAAAGCTATTTCAAAGATCTACAACATTTATCAAGGAAGTATTTCCAAATTCTCAACACATTTTCATTAATATCTCCGAGAATCCAGGCCTACCAAAACTTAGGCGATTTTAAGAGCCCTTATGAACTTGGATTGTTGGTTTGACTTCAAAACGACCATCCTTTTCCCGAATTCATCAAGAATGGATTCATATAGATAAAATATAATCTTAACACTAGATTTAAATATTCACACCTAGTTCAAGTTTACGGGGTGTTACAGTGTGCCTCTAATATATCACGTCGTGTGCAAATGGAGGAGATGAAAGTATCAGGATATAAGAGCCATGATGCTCATTTCATAATGCAGTACTTGCTTCAGGTTGCGGTTAGAAAAGTGTTACCCAAGAATGTGTCTTTGGCCTTGATTAGGTTGGGGAATTATTTCAGAACCATATGTAGTAAGGTTATAAGAAGAAGAGATCTTGATAAAATGAAGTTTGAAATCATAGATATAGTATGTGACCTTGAAAAGATTTTTCCTCCAACCTTTTTTGTTATAATGACACATTTTCCTATCCATTTAGTAGATGAAATTAAGCTTGGGGGTCTGGTTCATTTGCGTTGGATGTATCCTAATGAGAGAAACATGTGTAAGTACAAGGGGTTCGTTCGGAATCGATCCAATCCAGAAGGATCAATAGCGGAGAGTTTTCTGGCCGAAGAGTGTTTGACCTTTTGTTCAAGATACCTACATGATGGGGTAAAGACAAGATTTAGTAGGTATCAGACCGAGGATGAAGATGTTCAAACAAAGGGAAATGATTTTTCACATATATTTCCTAAGACAGGCCATCCAATTGGAAGTAATAAGAAAAGGAAAGGCAAGACATTTGACATGGATAGTCATCAGTGGGTTGAAGCACATCGGTATGCTTTGTTCAATACTGGAGATGAACAAGTAAAGACGTTTATCAAGTAAGAAAAAATAGTCATTTGAATTTTGAACTTTATTTATTATGATAATGTGTTTTAAATTTCATTTTTATATACCTAATGATTAATATAACATACATGTTTGCAGGGAACATAAGAGTATAATTGATAAACGTGGTAGAGGAAATGCATGGGCAAAAGCACAAATTCATAGTTGAGAATTTGGGGATTGGTTAAAAGAGAAAGTTAAAACAGTTAAAGTGCCCAATCATATAATATGGCTATCTTATGGGCCTAATGTAGTGGCTAGAAGATATACTGGATATTTCATCAATGGATACCGATTCCATACGATGAAACGGGATGCCTCATGCAAGACTCAAAATAGTGGAGTGAGTTTGTCAGCAATAACTGATAGTTTTGCTAGTGCCAGAGACCAAAGTCCCGTTGATGGAATGGTTACCTATTATGGAGTTATTCAAGATATCATTGAGATTGATTATTGGGGTTGTTTTAGTGTTGTACTATTTAGATGTGATTGGTTTCATATGAAGTCGATAGCTATGGGTTGACTCGGGTATACTTCAATAAAAAATGCAGCACGGATGACCCTTTTGTACTAGCATCTCAAGTGCATCAAGTTTTTTATGTGGAGGATCCAATTGAGAAAGGGGTTTATTATGCAAGAAATAAAGTCCCGGTTGATTTGTATGAATTGGAGGAAGAGAATTGTCCTAATATTGAAGAAATATTTTGGAGGGATCCTAATGATGACATTGGCTGATCAGAAAGATTACTCGATGTCGATGTCAGATGGTCGAGAGAAGATCTCCCTGTTGATATCATTGATGTGTCTTCCCTTGCACAACATTCACAAGATGTATCTATGGAAACATCGGAAGAGGAGGCTGACTTCGATGATACCGATTGGGATTGGATGGAGCCTGATGATTGACAAAGGATCTTTTGAACTTGTACAAATATATACCCTTCATCAATTTTTGTAGTGAATAATAAATTCCCTTTTATAATGATGTGAATTGAAAAGTGGACTCTGTTTACTATCTCTTATTCTCTTTCTGTTAATGTGCTTACCTTCATGTTTGTCTCTAAATTAGTGCACAAACTGTATGATACATTATGTAATCTTTCTTTCGTATATTCATTTTGAGAAAATTATTTTTATTGATGAGAAACTTATTAAGTCTTTTTTTCTTATATTCATATGCAGTATCCATATTTCTGCAATATCTCTGAGGAATCTTTAACTTCACCGGAGACCAACAAAAATTCAGGTTCTAGTCTTTCACTCTATCTCTTAGTTATTTTCCTTCAAATCTAAGAACAAGAAGCAAAACTTTGTTATCATGTTATTGATAAACGATATATCTTTTCTTCTGCGTAAATAGATGCGCAGAGATTTTTTCCTTTAATTTTCCTTTGTTATAATTATGTTGGACTTCAAAATATTTGGTCTATCTTTAATTTGACCTTTGAACTTTTTCATGTTTTTGTCTTCTGTTGACTGAAACTTCATGCCAAGCTGCTCTCGATTTATGTATTAAGCATATTCCTTATTCATTGAATCATCAAAAAAAACTCATTAATATTTTTCTCCTGCATAAACCTTTTTTTTTTGGCAATACATTGTAAATATTGTCATACCAACAGATTTCATATTTACCCCTAAGAATAACTAGTTCCCTGAACTCCCAGATGGTGTTAAGCAGAATATGGCCTCAATTTCTAGTTACAAGTTCTGTCCAACAAAACCAGTACATTGCCTTGCTATTTTCTGACTTCTATACTTACTTATTCTTGCTATAACTCTATATTTATATCTTGTCCCTTGAATATCATGGCATTTCTAGCTTGCCAAGTATGATATAGCACAACTCCATGGCTTGCTGCCAGTACTTGTCTTTTAAATTTTATCTAGTGTTTGGTGTTGACCTTCTGATCTGTAGAATTGAGTGAACCTGCTCCAGTTGCATTGTGATCCCCAGCCAAGTCTGGATAAATCTTGCCAAACCTCTATTGCCTAGGCACAATCCACAAACAAGTGTGTTGTTTCAGGCCTGTATGTTCCACATAGTACACATAGATCATCCTCACATGCAATCCCCATTTTCATCAGTCTGGTCCTTGTAAGCAGTCTTTGCTTCATAGTTAGCCATATTAGTATACTATACTAATGTGGCAACAAGACTTTGCTCCATATCAGCTAAGTTTCTCCTATTTTTTGTCTGTCGCCTAGTAATGCAAGATAGCTGTTAGTCAAGGAATACTTGCTATTTGAGGTTAAACCATATCTGTCTTGTTGGTACCAGGATATCCTGCATAATCTTCTGAGAAATATGAGGCTATGCAGAAATGCTTTGAGCTTTGTATTCACTGATAATATTTACAGATGCAGTGGTAGTGTATTTATACACATGCACCACTCGTATAGCACACTTCTAATGCATGAAGGAAACTAGTCTATGATAGAGTTATACATTTAACTAAACTCTAATACTTAAGCTTATCACACCTACTTAACAATAACAATAATAAGATTGTACTTATCCTAAGTAACCTTATCATGATCAGTGATCTTATCATGATCTTCAACACTTCCCCTCAAGCTAATTGGTGGTAAGTGTACCACTCTTAGCTCGTCTCTAAAGAATCCGAATAGGCTAATCTCATGACTTGAATGAGTTGCAACATTTGAGTCCTCCATATCAGGTAATTTGATGGCTTAAGTTTTATGGAGACTGAAGCAATGAGAAGGTGCAAAGAAGAGGCTGAAAGAGTGTTAGGAGTTGATGCTATTTTTTTTTTTGGACTGAGTTTTAATAACCAGAGATTTTCAGTGGCGGAAGAAGAGCTTAAAGCTCTGATACAATGAGAAATCTGAGGCTATGCAGAAATGCTTTGAGCTTTGTATTCACTGATAATATTTACAGATGTAGTGGTAGTGTATTTATACACATGCACCACTCGTATAGCAAACTTCTAATGCATGAAGGAAACTAGTCTATGATAGAGTTATACATTTAACTAAACTCTAATACTTAAGCTTATCACAACTACTTAACAATAACAATAATAAGATTGTACTTATCCTAAGTAACCTTATCATGATCAGTGATCTTATCATGATTTTCAACATCTTCATCATGTATTATATCAGATTTTTAATAATATGTATCATGCTTATTATTTTTGTCCTCCAGATTTTCTCACTTGTTCAGTCTTAGATTTAGACAGATCTGGATACTCATGAGTCAACAAGGGCCTTCAACAAGAAGCAAAAGAGCTCAAACCAGAACATATGCTAAACCTAGTTCATTGTCATCCTTGTCAAATAAAAATGGCAGTTATTAACCACAAACGAAACTGTTCAAGCTATAAGGTCAGAGAGAGATCATCTGCTAGAATTAATTGTAGAACAGCAGCCAGTAGCACCACAATCTAACCAAAATGAGCAACTTGTAGAAGAGCAACATGTAGAGGAGCAACAGCCCGTCGCGGAGCAACAACCCGTCGAGGAGCAACAGCCCGTCAAGGAGGAAATGCAAATGGATTCTACAATTCCTCCCACAAATGAACAATCTGAAGAAGGTAACACATAGCTTACGAACTTATTAAATTCATCCATGACTTCTAATTTCTTGCATTCTCTTTTAACTTTAGGCCCTTCGACTCAGAAAAGAAAAAAGAGGCAGAACGCAAATGCATAGTGTGCATAGCCGACATGAGCATAAATAGATCCTACTGAATAGGCTCAATCAACCTATTGGTCCTACTGAAGATGTTGTAATAGAGTTTGGTAGCTTCTTCGGTACATTAGCGAGGACTGCGACTCTTTGCCCATTTGATATACTTGATTGGAGGAAAATGGACACAAAAGATGATTTATGGATATATACCAAGGTTTGAAGTTTCCAATATTTAAGTATCTGTTAAAAGTATTGTTTATGCTAACAAAATGACACAAAATTGTAGGAGAAATATGATATTCCTGAAACTGGCAAAAAGTGGACTTTGAAAGCAATTCATGCTATTGGAGAAGGCATAAAAGTGACTTGAAGAAACTTTGTTACAAACCAAAAGTCACTGATGAAATCATAATGGCAAAAAGTCCAGGTCATATTCTGGAATGTCAATTTAAAGAGCTCCTCGAATATTGGAAGTCTGAGAAATTCCAGGTAAAATATATTTCCAGAATACATTTGTCTTCTCTGGTGCAAGTGTCCTTCTGTCTCTCTGTCTTCTCTTTCTTTGCTGCGATATGGCTGTCGTTGTAGGTTTTTTTTACCTTTCTCTTCTCTGCTACAATATCGCTACTGCTACTGCTTTCTTTTTTCTTGTAATTTCTCTTCTTATCTTCTTGTCTCTGTTGCAATCATTATGTGTCATAGATATAGTAGGTGGAAACAAGAGACCACTTGTTCTGTGAATGTATTTTTTACTTGAGGATGGAACAAAAATCACATAGGAAGACAGTATATGTAGAAAGAGAGAAATCTTGGATTTTTTTAAAGGACTGCCAGATAATATAAATAGTATAGAAAAAGAAATAGTATTTGTATGAAATATCAAGGAAACTGCTGCAAAACGACTTCTCAATCTGGATAAGCATCAGGAGAGATCAGGAAAGGTGCATCTGATTGAGAGACTGCATTTCAACAATTCAATCTTGTACGGATCTTTTGAGTTTTTACATGTAGCTAACATATTGGTTTTGAGTGGATTATCTGATAATTTGTAGGATTGATCTAGTGGTGGTATTAAGATTTTGATGTTATATAACCAGCTGGAATGGATTTATCCTAACAAGCTACATATCATGATATAGATGTTGCAGTTTTCATATTGCAACACAGTATTTGATTACTTGAAAAAAAATTCAATTGGAATGAGCCATCCCAGTGGCCTTTTGAGGGAAAAAAAAGGGAAACTGCTCTTACTGTTTAGTTGTTTTAGCATAAAATTGACTTACTAGCTTTCTATGCTGATGTTGTATGCGAATAACTATCTATTTTGAGCTTGGTTGTGGCTGTAATAGTTTTTACTGGTAAATTTTATGGTTAATACATTTAATTGATTTATTTATTTCCAAAAAATGTCTAAAACAAATACTGAGAATCGGTAGAAGTTGTTGAATCCGCACACAGTCGGTAAAAAAAGTTTCGCTTTAGTCTGCAATAAATTGGTGTGTTCTTTTTTTTTTTTTTTTGTATTAAGTCTTAACCTGTCATTTTAAGCGATTTTTAATATCCATTTTGATGTGACTAGGAAAAAACGAAGGGAAATGTATCACTTAAGGAGATCATTGTGGAAACAAGAGCAAGGAAACCCGGGCGCTTGTACAAGGAGTCAAATGAAGACACAACTAGTAAAATTGTATGTATATTATGTATTCCAAGTTTTTATTGAAATCTATTATTTATTGTTAGTTTTTGTTTGCTTGAGTGCGGTTGTTGGATTTTCTTTGTTAGGCTGAAATGGAGGAAATTGAAACACAACTAAGCGCAGATGGTAGTCACCCTGTTGATGCATACTCAGCCGTTATGTGTCCAGAACATCCGGGACGTCTAAGACTATATGGACGGGGGGTTACAAAGACTTCTTCGAAAGGAAAAGCTGGAACTTTTGAACCAACATCAAATGCCACAAATGATGTAGTGCAAGAAATGCAAGAAAGGATCCAAAAAATGGAGGAACAAAAGAGAACTATGCGAGCAGAAGTTACTGCAGACATTACTGCAAAAGTAATTGGAAAACTCCAACGTGCAGGATTAATTAGTCCAGACATGCTAGTAGCATTGTGTGCTCCTTCACCGGGAGAAGCTACGCCTGCCCCACAAGTAGATAGCAACAATTAAGGTTAGTCTCACTTCTTCTCTGTTGCGATATAGCTGACTTATATTGATTCTACAAATTTCTATACAATGAACATGGTAAAATTAAACTAAAACTTGGAAAAAAAGTTGTTGATAAGTTGCATGCACGTCTGTGTGTTGCTGTATATATTGTCAACTAAGTGGTGTCCGATGTTTGGTCCCTTGGTGCATAGCTCAGTTGCATTTTCTCTGTAGCCATCTCTTCTGCAATGTCCTCTGTTGCTTGTGCTATTTTCCTTATGTAATAGTGTTATATCCCGCATTTTGTACATTCGGATAATTCAAGATAATGGCGGGAAGTTAAGAGCAAGGCTATATTTTTGACCTTGTTTAATATACAAGTTGTTTATGAAAATTGTTGAAGTGGAAATAATGAGAAAGGCTAAGGGCAAACTTGGAATTTTGAAAATAATTTTTCATGAATTACAAAAATTGGTCATGAAATAAAATGGGCTTGAAACAAAAAAAAAGAAAAAAAAAAGAAAAGGGCCAAGTGTGTCCGTCCAAAGGGATATGGGCCAAGGCCCATATGGAGGCTTAAAATAAGTAGTATTGGATCATTTTATCATCTTCATCTTAGAAGACTTGGAGAAGGAGAAAAATAACAAGGCCATATTCGGCCATACAAAAAAAAAAGTGAAGCCTTCAACTTAGATCCAAAAATATTTTCTTCTAGTATTCCCACTAATTTAAAGGTCCTCTTTAACGTGGTATAATTCTTGGAGCAAGAAAACTACTCTTTGTTGCAAATTCACAACCCTAACCAAGTGAGAAGTTGAAGGAAAAAGGTAAGATTTAATCTTCTTTTTATATGTTATGGATGGTTGTGTATGTTATAGTATGTAGAAATGAATGAAAATCATGAAAACATGGATGCTATGTGGTGGCCGAATATATGGTGTTGTGGTCGTGTAGAAGAGAATGAATAAATTTTCTTAGTATTTTGATTGTTGTTGTCATGGATGCTATGTTGATAATGAATGTTTGATGATTCAAGTTGAAGTTGGAAGTCTTGGCAAGTTATTTTAGAAACTAATGCGATGTTAGAAGCCATTTCTTATATTTATGGAAAACAATGTTGTTAGTGTGTGAATTGTTGGTGAAGCTCATGAAATTGAAGGAAGAAAATGTGTTGTTGTTGTTCTTATTCCATTTGGAAGGTTTCGGGTAGCATAGCATATGGGTTGGATTATTGTGAATATTGTACGGATTGTTTGAAGTATTCTTGAATATTGTTTGAATGGTTGCGGATTTGAACTTGAATATGTAAGCAATTATGAATATAACATAAATGGAACGCCGTCGAAGTTTGTAGAAAGAAGTTGTTAACGTTGGAATGCGTTTTGAACCGATTGTGGATATTGTTAGAATAATTGTTGGTATTGTTATTGATATTTTGGCCGAGTTAAATTCTCGGATTTGTTGTTGTATGTTTGGCCAAGTTAAATTCTCGGGGATGTTGCATTTACAGGGGAAATGCTGCCGAAATTTCTGTAGATAAAGTGTTGGTTTAGAATTGGACTCTTAAGTATTATGGCTAATGTTTGGTATATATGAATATTGTTGTAGATCTTGCGAAGCGAAAGACTTAAGTTCGGATTAGCATAGAAAGCGGGCAAGGTATGTAAGGCTTACCCTTTCTTTCTTTTGGCATGATCTTTATGAAACGAGCAAATGACATATATGTATGATTTCAAAGAAATTTCCTATTCTTAGAGCCACTAGGATGGCTATTATTCTTGACTTCCATAAGCTGTTTCATATGGTTTTGATGCGTATCCATAATGTCCGAATTTTGTTTGATATGTTTCCAAATGGCGTTCGGATAATTATTGATATGACTAAAGTTTTGATCTTCAAATGCTATCACGTTCGATTATTCCATTGAGTCTTTAATATATGTTGATATGTACATATGGTTCCAAAAGTTATATTTTATTTGATCCATAACGATATCCGAAAGTTACTTGATATGATTGTTGCTTTCATTTTCCAAAAACGGCTTCTGAAATGTTCGTAGAAGGTTCTGTACTTCAAACGCTCATAACTTTCTCATACTAAGTCGGATTGACCCGAAACTTGTTCCGAGCCTTCCGGTGTCGGTAAGTATACTTGTCTATCAAGTCTTGGTTTATATGCATGTAGTTTATCACTACTCTGATCGTGCACGCCTCAATATGTGTATTCACCGAGTCCCGGGCCGGGTATGTTATCGTGCGCACTCCACTGCATTGTTCACCGAGTCCCTCAACAGAGGGCCGGGTATGGTATATGCATATGATGATATGATGAGATGATGATGTGTTATGGTGGCCAGGAGGGCATATGATGATTTGATTCGCCGAGTCCCTCACTAGAGGGCCGGGTACGGTATATGTATATGCATGATGATATGATGGCATACTGATATGATGATATGATTTCACTTACCGAGTCCCTCACTAGAGGGCCGGGTACGGTATGTATATGACATATGATGTTCACATGCATGATTCTATCCACTGAGTCCCTTGATGGGCCGGGTACGGTATATGTATACATGTATTCATGATGACACAATGACATGATTTCATTCACCAAGTCCCATAATGGGTCGGGTACGGTATGCGATATGAATATGTTTGATTCTGTTCCGTACTACACAGGTACAGTGGTTTCCTTATTATGATACTTGACTCCCGGAACCTCTATTTTAGTTATGATATTTCCAGTTGTATTTCATGCCTTACATACTCAGTACATATTCCGTACTGACCCCCTCTTCTTCGGGGGCTGCGTTTCATGCCCGCAGGTACAGACGTCCGTATGAGTGATCCGACAGTTTAGGCTATCTGTTCTGCTGCCTTGGAGCGCTCCCTTGTTCTGGAGCCCATATTTTGGTACAGACTCTTCCGTTATATATATATATATGTGTATATGCAGGGGTACGGCAGGGCCCTGTCCCGTCATATGATTCTGTTGTGTTTGTTAGGGGCCTGTAGACATATATGTGGGTCATGGGTCGTTATTGTCCGGTTATGTCTGTGATTTGCGTCTAAGCGGTCCTATTTGCTATGACAGCCTTAACGGCTTGTATATATATGCATACTTATGTATATGCTTTGGACGATATGTTCTACGACAGCCTTGGCGGCTCCTGTATGATGTGTTTGATATATGCGACCGCTTAAGATAACATCTGCCCTTAATATCTGTAATAATTAATATATGTTGGATATGGATAAGTCATTGATATGTCGATTTGGTAAGTAAGTGTGTATGGGTGTCCAGCTCGGGCACTAGTCACGGCCCACGGGGTTGGGTCGTGACAAATAGTTAGCTAATTAATGTCCCAAGTCTGCATCCTTACTGGACCAAGTTGTTGACAAAACTGGAAGTAATTAGCCTGTATCCTATCCATATATGCAACCTGTAGTTCTGCCGTTTTAAAATAGCTGCAGTTGCATGCTTTCCAATTTTTATGAGTAACTTGCATATAAATAATATTTACATTTCTCCTATATATCCTGCAAACTAAAAAACCAGCTGCACCACTCATTTTACAATCAGTGGCACCAGTATAATCTATTTCAGTTCTAATAAGTTTCATATAGAGCTGCAGCTATGTGGCCTGCTCCAACTACAGATTGGATACTATTCTCAGGCCTTGTTATGAAACAACACGGTGTTATAAGTTGTAAGGATGGTTTAAATCTTTCAGTATCTACTGGAACCATAGTTATTAATGATTTTGTATACTTGTTATTCCAATAGTGAGAGGGTTACTTCCACGATACTGATATTGAGCATTTTTCATTGCTTATATATGTCTTGGCCTGGTCTAGTTTGCACCACTTGTTTTCTGGTTTTCTGTTAGTAAATGAGTCGAGGTGTCTTTGCACATCATTAGAGAAAAACAATTTCCTTGAAAAATAGTGTTGAGCGTCGCTATACAAGGAGTATATAGAAAACTAGCTAACCAGAACTATTTCTTTCTACCTATGAATTGGAATGCTTTATGTGCTTCACAAGTAAAAAACAAAAATAGCGAGAAATTTTCAATTCGGATAAAGAAAGCTCCACATCATCTGAGGTTCTCCTGTTCCTCTCTCTCCATATGGTCTACGTCATTACATGAGCCATGTAGTGTTACTTTCCAACGCGTATCTACTTCTGGGATTATCTGTTCTCTTAGCAGGATAGTTGTATCAGGTAGCATGAATGGGGAACCATTTTGGGGATTTTAACATATGTTTTCTCTTGCTGAAATACTTGCATCACTATCTAGATTATCTCAGGCTGCATGTGCGGATGCAAGTGATTTGAAATCTTGAATATAAAAAGTATCACCATATGTTATTTTGCATGTGGAAATAAATATGAATAGCACTAACATTTTATCCCTTCAAGGTCCAAAACTAATATGTTTTGTTTATCCTGAATGAATTTTAAACGAGACTTGTTACTGTACTTTTAGGTTTGAATAACATTAGATGCTTTTAATTAGACTTACTCTTAGTGGTCTACCTTGGAAAGCTAAGTTCTAAGTTGCAAGAGTAGGCTGTCCCTCTAAGAATTGGAATCTCTCTGGAGTTGTTAAAGGGATTTACTATGTTGAGTTCATACTGCAGTAATTTCTATCTTTAATAGAGGAGTTTGACATAATCATTTGTCACATGTTATGTGTTTGTTATACGTGCCTTACCTATCAAAAAAGTGTTATGCATTTGTTAAATTTCTATCATAAGGAGGAGCGGAGAAATATTCATATATCATCCATTCTCTCATTTTGCAACCTTTGATTATACCAGAGATATGGTTGTTCAATGCATTAGGGTGTGTGTTTGAATAAGGTTGTCAAGTGAACACTAATACCTTTGAATATGCCTAAGAGTATATTCATTTCTATTCTTGTCATCATTAGTATGTATGCATTGTAGAGATTAAATTCTTTTATGAAAGCTTTTCTAAATCATTTTTCCTTATCATTTTTTTGTAGGTGGTGAAATTGAACAAGGGGATGAAAAAAGTGAAGATACATGATCGACTAAGGAGGATTGGGTTAATTTTTTGGAAAATTGAAAACTTGTGTGTTCCACCTCTTGAATGGTCAAACATTATCTTGATATTTTGCTTTTATGTATATTACTTGACCTCTTGGATTATTATTTTGGTATGATCGATGTTGGATCTTGTATTATTATTTTGCTATGACGTCAGATCTTGAATTATTATTTCGTTGTGATGTCGGATCTTGAATTATTATTTTAGTTATGCATAGTTTCTTCTTATGATTGATATATGTGTGGTCTATACTGTGTTAGCCCTCTATAGTCTGTTGCAGTAGCACCATAATATCTGTTGCAGTAGCACCATAATACTCGTTGCAGTAGCACCGCAATAACTGTCACGGTAGCCCCATAATATATTGTCACACCCTAATCTTACTAGGGTGTGATGGGCACCCGACCCCATATTCAGAGCCGAGCAAACCCGCTGACTCGTATTACATACACAATCTCTTTGGACTCTTAAATCAAATAAGAATGAAATACGTAGTGAAAGCTTTCAGACACTTTCTTTTCATCGTGCTCAAATCAAATACAATCTGTAATCATAAGGAATCTGTATCATAATACATAACGACACATCGGCCGGTAGAGCCGCTAACAAGACTGACATTCTATTCCCATGACTCTATCTGCAAAGTCTCTAACATCAATCAGGAATCATAGCATATGTACTCAGACTCGGCAACACTCCGGAAGGAAATGGAGCTCGCCAATCTCGCTGGAACATCTTCTAGCAATGTCTTCTACTCATCTGGGTGTACCTGCGTTGCATGAAACCCAGCCCCCGAAGAAAAGGGGTCAGTACGGAATATGTACTGAGTATGTAAGGCATGGAATATAGAAAACAGAACCATAACCGGAACAAGCATTACAAAAAAAAAGTAAGTATATTATCCAGAATGCCAAAAATGCTTATTTTCAAAACACAAATCATGTATGCCGATGTCATATGTCAAAAATAGTACAGAAAATAAGCAAATCATCCAGAATACCAGAATGTTTACTTTCCAGACACAAATCATGCATGTCATATCCGGCCCATTATAGGACTCGATGAACAGAACATGGTCGCCACCCCATCACTGGCGCCATAACACATCATACTTCGGAATAGGGTATAACTCCGTAACACATCATACTCCAGAACACATCATACTTCAGAATGCATATACCACATCATACTTCAATCGTATATGCATATAACAGATCCCGGCCCTCTAACGAGGGACGCGGTGAACAATGCAGTGGAGTACGCAGGATAACATACCCGGCCCGGGACTCAGTGAAAGATACATTGAGGCATGCACGAGCAGAGTAGTGAGAAACCATATGCATATAAAACAAATTTTTAAGACTCAATAGATAGGTACGCAAATCGACACTTGAGAATCATAAACACGTTTCGAGTCAATCCGAGTTAGTGTGAGAAAGTTATGGACATTTTTACCACAGAACCTCTATGAACGTTTCCAAAGCAATCCAAGACCGTATACAAAAGTTAGAGACATTAATACTTACAGAATTCTTTTAGAGACATGAACTTTTTATACTCTACTCGTTATCCAACCATACAATTGGCTCAACTATACCGAGCGTACTCATATCAAGAAGTGAATAAGAATCATAGGCAAACTTGGAAATATATCAAATAGATCTTCGGAAATCATAGATACGTGTCAAAGCCATATGAAGTAGCTTATGGAAATCAAGAATGTTAGCCATCCTAAAGGCTCTAAGAATAGGAGTTCCTTTGAAATCATACATATACATCGTCTGTTTGTTTCATAAGGATCATGCCAAAAGAAAGAAAGGGTAAGCCTTACATACCCGTTCCGCGTCCTATTAGTTACGCTTAATTGTCCAAACTCGGTATCCCTAATCTACATTCAATCAGATTTACACAATCATTAAACACATTGTCACACACTCGTCTTAGTCTTTCAAATAAATTCATTAATAATCTGCCGAAATTTCGGCAGCACCTCCCCTGTAAATACAACCATCCCCGAGAATCTAACTCAGCCAATTCATCAACAACAAACCTGAGAATGCAACTCGGCCAATTTATCAACAATAATCCGAGAATTCCACTCGGCCAAATTATCAACAATAATCCAAAATTTTCCAAACTTAATAAGGACAACAACAACACATTGCTTTCTTCCAAATTCATGAACTACACCAACAATCTACATGTTAACAACTTCATCAATCAATTCAAAATGCATTCTAACGTTAGTAACTTCTTTTACATAATTCGACAACATTTTACTTATATTCACTTCAATCACAACAACCAACTTACAATCTTCCAAACTGAATAGAATCAACACATTTCTCACCTCCAAATCCATGCATTATATCTACAACCACACGTTGACAACATTATCTTCACAAACACAAGAAACCATGCTAGTGTCATATTAATTTCTTCAATAATCCCACAATGATCACAACTTCATTTCAAGTTATCAAACCTTCATTTTAATCATGGAATCCACAACTATAACAATCAAAATACTAAATAAAATCACTTCATCATATCTACACAACACCACCTTTATTCGGCCATGACCCTATACATACATATTTCATGAATTTCATTCATTTCTACATACTACAACACTTCACAAACCATCCATAACACATGAAAGAGAGGATTAAACCTTACCTTTCTCCACTTGTCTCTCCACTCGGCTAGGGTTGCATATTGCACAAATGAATGGTTTTATTTCTCCAACAACCACTCCATGTTAAAGAGGACGTTCTAATTGGTTGGAATACTAGAAGAAAATAATTTTTCTTGATCAATTCCATGGACACCAATTTTTGTAGCCATGGCCGAATGGCCTTCATTTTTCTCTCTTCAAGTTTCTTGTGTTGAGATGATGAATAGTTGTCTTGCTGTGTAAGCTTATATATATATATATATATATATATATATATATATATATATATATATATATATGTATGTATGTATAGCCCACACAAGGGTGGCCACATGTCCCCACCCTTGGCTTGGGTCAATTGGCCAAGTCTTGGAGTGGGGACCACCCCACACCACATGGCCAAGAGTGGCTTGGCTAGAACCTTCTTGAAAATTTCTTGTGAAATTCCCATTTTTCCCCTAGCCTTCCACACTATTACCATGAACCACTTCGTGAATTTCCCTTTTTACCCTTAGCCTTTCTCAATATTTCCATACTAATAAACAACTTGTACATTAAAATAATTTTGGAAAATAGTCTAGCCCTTAACTTACCACAACTACCTTGAAATATCCAAATGTAAAAAATACGGGCTATAACATCCTCCCCCCCTTTAGAACATTCGTCCTCGAATGTTCAACTGGCCTCATGGGTGTTATAATACTCCGGGAGGGTCCCTCTTATAGTTTTCCTTTTCTTCATGCTCATTTCTTATCTTTTATCCTATTTTCTTTATAATCGAACTCCTCGGTCTTTACATGAGTCCTCATTCAGTGTCATGGGTTTTCTAATCCACTACGCCAACTTATTATCCTTGTCCTTCCTAGGTCATCTTTTCTCAGTTATTGTTTCATCACAACACCTTAACAGAAGCCACGTCTTTGGTATGCAATCTTCACTTGACGATCCAGTGTGGCTATAGGCTACTCCTTTATCCTCATGTCTACCTCATGGTATACGTTTTGTCAATTCGTTTCTACTCCTTTCAGGTATCCTTCTGATGTGCCAATATGCTCTGAACTCTAGCTCCGAGCTAATAAATTTTCCCCCTCTGGAGTCTGACAGTCTTGCGATTCCTTCTAAGTCCAATATACTATGTTCTCCCCCCCTTTTTAAGGGGCTCCTCATATGCCAACAGTCTTCAAGTACCTTCGTCTATGATAATTACCTTATTCCTCGTCCTTCTTTGCAACTCTATGCATAACATATCGAAACTTCTTACCATAGGTCTTTCTTTCATTTTGCGCCTATATCATCATTCTTGTCAATATTCCCATATCTTCCTATCCACTATTAGTCCCTTTCTCCCATTTAGCTTAGTTGCTCGTGATTCTTCTTAACTACGCGTTCGCGTTGCAGCTGTGCGACCATATTTTTCGAGCGTCCCGCTACTTTTGCTCGCAGCACAGAATCCTTACATTTTGCACCCTCTCTATCCTCGCTCATCGAACCTTTAACTATATTTATGATGCTATGACCGAGCGGTCTCCCATGCACATTCCTTGCACTTCATTCTATTTCCTCTAAGATCAAATCTTTCAGGCCTCACATGAATTCTCATTCCATACCATTAATTTCCCAATCAACAGTGTCAATCCATCATCCTTGTTCTTTCCTTGATGCGTAATCGGATTCCTACCGCTAACTTGTCCAAGTATCCTTCTTACTCTTTTGGTTAGAGATTCCCAATTATTTTGCTTCTAAATGTTCTCCTCTTCCTTCAACTAACCTGTTAGTATACCTTTCCTACTTGCATCCTTAACCCTCCTTGGGTTTCTTCCTACTCGAGCACCTTTCTTCTCTCGGTATTTGCAGCATCAGCTCTGAAGTTCGTGAAATTTTTACTTCAAACGCGCAATTTCGTTCTATTCTTAAGTCATGCTTTCAGAAAAAAGCCTCCTCATGCCCGAGGCAATCACATTAATTTTTACCATACACTTATCCCGTTATATACCTCTTACAGGCTGAAAATCTCTTAACATCGTCGCAAGGCCTAAGAATCCTTTCGTTTACCTCACGTTCCTTGTTGTGGTCACTATTATTTTAGCCCCACTTATTGAAATTGGTTCTCGAACCTCACACATTCCTCTTTGTTCCATATTACCACACTTTATCCTTTTCACGTACCTACCTTGAATTTTTACCCAAGTAGTCTCGCGCTTTGCCAGTAGTTTCTCTTGAGGGCTTCACTCACTGAGGTTTCTTACCTTGCACCTTTTTCTGACATTTTGATTTCCCGGCCTTCCATTTACTCACTCTCTTGCTTTTCCAAATATCTTTGTATTAGAACCTTTCAATCATAACCTGTAGTGAAAATAGCATCAGCTTACCTTGTAAGACTTGTACCATTTATTTTTGCTGTCACTTGAACTTCAGTACCTTTACTCGATTGATGCTTTCCATACCGTAGCTCCGGTTACAGGGGCACACATGCCCACCGATACAATCATATGTGGGATATCCTACGCATTCGTATATATATATATAATTACTATCAACTAGCCCACAAAATACTTCCAAACGCTATTCAAGCCTATCCTAATTCCAGAGCTGTGATGCACTTTCTGTCTCTCCACCAGTCTAGTCTGCCTCGTCCTACGCGTCCTCTTATGGTCTCCAACCATCCCGTATACTCTAGTTTCCCTTAGACTACTCTAACTTCTCATTTGTCTCTTATGTTTGCTTTTGCAGAACTTTTAATACACTTCCCAGGGGGTCACCCATCCCAATATTTCTCTCACCTTAGCACGCTTAACCTCGAAACATCGATGAAATCCGGTGCATTAACGCTGATATAATCGCATCCACCTCATCGCATGACCTTCATTTTATGATCTGGAGCAAGTCGAAGTCTTACAGATTCCGAGACATTTTCGTAACACGTCCTTCCCTTTATAATTACTATTTTACCCTTTTCAATCCTCAATATTCACCTTTCACTTTCGTGTATAACTACCTTTCGTCATAGATTCCCAGATTCCCGATGGTAACAAATATACCTTCGTCGCCGTTACTTGTAAGTACTCGGGTATCAGTCTGTTCGGATTCCCACTCACTATTCTTGTATAATAATCTATAGCAAAACTGATTGTCGACTTTCTCTAAATCCTCCAACAGACCTTGCTCCTACAAAACCTCGAATGTAATCCATTTTAATCCTCTGGACTGCTAATCGTCTTTCGCGCTGTTATTTTTCACGCCATGCCAAAATCTGTAGCTCCTCTAAAATATTATATCCCACTTATTGTCTATTTACGATATTTCCTTTCCAGGCTTCCTCCTGTTAGGCGTACCTAACTAAATGACCTGATTTTTGAACAATTCTGGCAGAATCTCCTTTACAATTCTCATTATTCAGAATCTGCACACAGCAAATATCAACAACGCCTCATAGAACATACGGCTATATGACACATTCCAGCCATCCCGTGCTTCCAGTTTCAGGTAACAGAACAAATATATCAAGACTTACCTCTATGATATTCCATATCACCACTCGCCTTCTTCCGTCGTATGTTAGGCTTATATAAGGAATCCCATTTTCCTATGACTTGGCTCTATCGCACGATCTAAGACAGAAAGAAGTTCAACAATCCCTAGATGCCCTGCAGCCTCCTGTTTATAAATGTGCCCGGCTTCACACCCATAAACAGGACTCTACTGGACACAACTTTGCAGACAACCCCTAGGACGACCTGCTCTGATACCACTTTGTCACACCCTAATCTTACTAGGGTGTGATGGGCACCCGACCCCATATTCGGAGCCGAGCGAACCCGCTGACTCGTATTACATACACAATCTCTTTAGACTCTTAAATCAAATAAGAATGAAACACGTAGTGAAAGCTTTCAGACACTTTCTTTTCATCGTGCTCAAATCAAATAGAATCTGTAATCATAAGGAATCTGTATCATAATACATAATGACACATCGGCCGGTGGAGCCGCTTACAAGACTGACATTCCATTCCCACGACTCTGTCTGCAAAGTCTCTAACATTAATCAGGAATCATAGCATATGTACTCAGACTCGGCAACACTCCGGAAGGAAATGAAGCTCGTCAATCTCGCTGGAACATCTTCTAGCAATGTCTTCTACTCATCTGGGTGTACCTGCGTGGCATGAAACGCAGCCCCCGAAGAAAAGGGGTCAGTACGAAATATGTACTGAGTATGTAGGGCATGGAATATAGAAAACAGAACCATAACCGGAACAAGCATTACAAAAAAAATAAGTATATTATCCAGAATGCCAAAAATGCTTATTTTCAAAACACAAATCATGTATGCCGATGTCATATGTCAGAAATAGTACAGAAAATAAGCAAATCATCCAGAATACCAGAATGTTTACTTTCCATACACAAATCATGCATGTCATATCCGGCCCATTATAGGACTCGGTGAACAGAACATAATCTCCACCCCATCACTGGCGCCATAACACATCATACTTCGGAATAGGGAATAACTCTGTAACACGTCATACTTCAGAATGCCTATACCACATCATACTTCAATCGTATATGCATATAACAGATCCCGACCCTCTAACGAGGGACGCGGTGACCAATGCAGTGGAGTGCGCACGATAACATACCAGGTCCGGGACTCGGTGAAAGATACATTGAGGCATACACGAGCAGAGTAGTGAGAAACAATATGCATATAAAACAAATTTTTAAGACTTGATAGATAGGTACGCAAATCGACACTTGAGGATCATAAACACGTTTCGAGTCAATCCGAGTTAGTGTGAGAAAGTTATGGACATTTTTACCACAGAACCTCTATGAACGTTTCCAAAGCAATCCAAGACCGTATACAAAAGTTAGAGAAATTAATACTTACAAAATTCTTTTAGAGACATGAACTCTTTATACTCTACTCGTTATCCAACCATACAATAAGCTCAACTATACCGAGCGTACTCATATCAAGAAGTGAATAAGAATCATAGGCAAACTTGGAAACATATCAAATAGAGCTTCGGAAATCATAGATACTTGTCAAAACCATATGAAGTAGCTTATGGAAATCAAGAATGTTAGCCATCCTAGTGGTTCTAAGAATAAGAGTTCCTTTGAAATCATACATATACATCGTCTGTTTGTTTCATAAGGATCATGCCAAAAGAAAGAAAGGGTAAGCCTTACATACCGGTTCCGCGTCCTATTAGTTATGCTTAATTGTCCAAACTCGCTATCGCTAATCTACATTCAAGAAGATTTACACAATCATTAAACACATTGTCACACACTCGTCTTAGTCTTTCAAATAAATTCATTTATAATCTGCCGAAATTTCGGCAGCACCTCCCCTGTAAATACAACCATCCCCGAGAATCTAACTCGGCCAATTCATCAACAACAAACCTGAAAATGCAACTCGGCCAATTTATCAACAATAATCCGAGAATTCCACTCGGCCAAATTATCAACAATAATCCAAAATTTTCCAAACTTAATAAGGACAACAACAACACATTGCTTTCTTCCAAATTCATGAACTACACCAACAATCTACGCGTTAACAACTTCATCAATCAATTCAAAATGCATTCTAACGTTAGTAACTTCTTTTACATAATTCGACAACATTTTACTTATATTCAATTCAATCACAACAACCAACTTACAATCTTCCAAACTGAATAAAATCAACACATTTCTCATCTCCAAATCCATGCATTATACTACAACCACACGTTGACAACATTATCTTCACAAACACAAGAAACCATGCTAGTGTCATATTAATTTCTTCAATAATCCCACAATGATCACAACTTCATTTCAAGTTATCAAACCTTCATTTTAATCATGGAATCCACAACTATAACAATCAAAATACTAAATAAAATAATTTCATCATATCTACACAACACCACCTTTATTCGGCCATGACCCTATACATACATATTTCATGAATTTCATTCATTTCTACATACTACAACACTTCACAAACCATCCATAACACATGAAAGAGAGGATTAAACCTTACCTTTCTCCACTTGTCTCTCCACTCGGCTAGGGTTGCATATTGCACAAATGAATGGTTTTATTGCTCCAACAACCACTCCATGTTAAAGAGGACGTTCCAATTGGTTGGAATACTAGAAGAAAATAATTTTTCTTGATCAATTCCATGGACACCAATTTTTGGAGCCATGGCCGAATGGCCTTCACATGTCCCCACCCTTGGCTTGGGTCAATTGGCCAAGTCTTGGAGTGGGGACCACCCCACACCACACGGCCAAGAGGGGCTTGGCTAGAACCTTCTTGAAAATTTCTTGTGAAATTCCCATTTTGCCCCTAGCCTTCGACAATATTACCATGAACTACTTTGTGAATTTCCCTTTTTACCCTTAGCCTTTCTCAATATTTCCATACTAATAAACTTGTACATTAAAATAATTTTGGAAAATAGTCTTGCGCTTAACTTACCACGACTACCTTGAAATATCCAAATGTATAAAATACGGGCTATAACATATATGTTGCGGCAGACCTACAATACCCGTTGCAGTAGAATTATAATAATTGTTGCAATAGTCCTAAAAATAATCGTTACAATATTAAATAGCCGTTGCATTAGCTCTATAACGACTGTTGCAATAGGAAGAAGCAATAGTTGAATAGTCAGAAATGAGCGTTGCAATAGCGTTGAATAACCGATGCAAAAATCTATATTGCAACGGTTCATATCTATTCCCGTAGACACATAACCGTTTCAATGATCGTGAAGAGCAAAATGTTGCGATAGGATAATCTATTGCAGCAGTTTTACAAACTGTCACAATTAACCGTCACAATAGACTTATTGTAACGCAAGTTGTTGTAACAGTAACTAAAACCGTTGCAGTATCACTATAGCAACGGAAAAACAACCTGCTGCAACGGTAACAGAACCGTTACCATAGACCAAATTTCCAGTAGTGGCATTTTCATACTAGGATCAATAGTGGCTACCCTTCCTCTCGAGTAGCTAGGCCAAACACAACAATACAGTTCATAACATAGAAGCGGATTCACAATTTGTCTCAAAGTAGTCACACCATCAATTAGCATTAAAGTTAATTATGTCGTATCATAAAGATAAACCATTTCAACGAACGTCTTGAAAATGCTTACACTTCTATAACCAAGATTTCAATGCCATAGTTCAATATGAAAACATTATTTCCAGCCCTTTGCCATCCTTATTGACCATCTCTTATAGAAGAAAACGATTATGATTTCATATACGTATATAGACGGTAATACAATCAAGGTTTAATGTGGGTTTGTCCCCTCACGCACATTAACCACCATCAAAACATGAATTAGGTTTTTGTATGAGAAGTTCACCTTTTATTCAATAAAGAACTTTTGAGAAGAAGACATGCATCCATAATAAGGTTTTTAAAAGAGAGACATACCTTAGTATGTTAAACAAAGTTTAACAATTCACTTTTCTAGTAAAGAACACCCAAACCCTAGCTTGAATCACTTTAGGAAGAATTATGTTGCAAACCCTAGGTTTTAGTCACAAGAATCATGTTAAGAATCATGGGTTTGATGTTAGGATTGATAATCAATGATTAAGGTGTTCTTACCTTAGTGTTGGAGCCCAAGAGAGATATTTTCGTCCTTAGGGTTTTTGAGAGTGAAAAGAATGGAAGAAAACTAAAATTTTACAACTTATATAATTTCTGCGCATCAGGCACAATCGACGGTACAAACGACGGAGAGTCAATCTGCTCCGTCGAATGGTCTTTGTGCTAGATCAATTCTACGGTACAAACGACGGAGCGTCGAATAGATCGACGGAGCGTCGATCTGCTCCGTCAAAGTCATGAAATTTCCAGTGAGCAACTTTCTCTTCCTTACTTTCTATGGCGCAAAGGACGGAGCGTCGAACAGATCGACGGTACAAAGGAGGACCGTCAAACTTTCTTTTCGTGAAACTTCAGTGGATTTTCCTTTTGACCATATCCTCTTGGGTCTTTAGCCTAAACTCATGCACGTAACCCAACATATAAGGTTCCAAAGGACTCATACAATTCTTTCACACTCTATACAGATTTACGGAATGTTACAATACCTGTGGTTCATGTTTTGAAGAAAATACACTACAACTTGGCATCCAAGTGTTGGTGTTGTTCAAATCCTTTGGAGGACACAACTCAGCATTGGCTTCCCACATCTGATTCAGCTAACAGGACTTAGTCCTATTTTTCTTCTTTTGCAGGTATGAACATGAAGGATTTGCCATTACAACAAAGGATTGTTAAATGGTGGAAAACACCAGTTAGAGGGAGATTGAAACATATTTTTCAGGCAGTCCCTGCTATCATTATAGATGAGTTACGGAAGAGAAGAAATACAATCAAGCATGGAGGCACAAAGTCAGTTGGAAGAGTCATATACCAAGTTTTTGCAACAATACGAAGGTTGGTTATGATTAGAAATCCATCATTTTCACATGTGCCTAATAGATTGAGTGATATGATTCAAATGTTAGAAGGGGAGGAACTCAACTCTAGATCACAAAGGTAATCTGGGAATTCCCACCAGAAGGATGGTTGAGTTGTAATACAGATGGAGCATCAAGAGGGAACCCTGGTAGAAGTTCCTATGGTTTTTGCTTAAGAGACTCAGATGGAAATCTAATATATGCTCAAGCAGAAGATAATGGAATCACTACCAACACTGAAGCAGAGATAAGGGCTATCGTAGAGGCTTTGTAATTTAGCAAGAATAATCATTTGGATCACATTTTGGTTCAGATTGATTCACAAATGATCCAAAGAATTCTTGCAGAAGGTTCGAAATATCCATGGACTATAGCAACATGGGTTGATGAGATACAGGAAATAAGAAATAACATGAAGGTTAGATTCACACACATCTTGAGGGAGGGTAATCAGCTAGCAGATGCATTGGCAAATCAAGCTTTTGATAAAGGTTCTTTCCAATGTAAAAACTTTCAGGAATTGGAAGTGGACAAAAGGAGAATCTTAAATAGTGAAAAATCTCAGATTCCTTATTTGAGATCAGATCTAAACAGTGATATGGAGGATCATAAGATTATAATGTACATGCTTCAAACAGATACATTTACACATGGTCAAGGCAGAAATCATGAAGACAAAGCATAATATACAATTTTCTTGTTGTCTTCAGCTAATTTTGCAGGAAGGGAACATCATATAAAAGATCATTCATGAAACACACTCAATTACAAAGAAGATAACACTTTGCAGCATAAAAGGAATACAGACAATTATGGGCTTTGACCCATTTTATTTTCTGCATAAATAAATAAAATGCCCCAATGGGGCAAATTTTAATTTAAAAAAAAAAACAATTAACGCCTTTGAAGTGTTTAAGTGACACGCATGTCCCTACCAATGTCTCAGATCCAATCAATGGATTCAATTTGATTGGTTTAATGATTCAAGGAAGTCAATCAAAATAAATAAAAGAGTTTATCTGTAACAATTATCTCTCTTTCACAATTATAAATACAGGCCCCTACAAATTAGGGGGCGGTTTGGTTAGCAGAATAGTGATACTCCCTCCATTACAATTTAAGTGTCTTACCTTCCTTTTTGGTCTGTTTTAAAAAGAGTATCTCTTTCAATATTTCGTAAGTTGACAATTCAAACATCCTAAATGACAAGTTTATAAGCACAAGATCTATAGGATATTTTAGTATGCAATACACATCTTTAATTTAAGATCACAAGATTAAAAAAAATTCTCTTTATTTCTTAAACTTTGTGCTTAGTCAAACATAGACACTTAAATTGGGACAGAGAAAGTATTAATTACTGGCTAAAATATGAGATTATCTTATTACGTGCTTGGTTGAATTTCTTATTTCAATATAAGCAATCTCAAGATTATTTATACCACAATATTGATATTTGTAATACATTGTATGGGATAACAATCTGGTAAGTAAACAACATAACACATTTTCCCTTCTCCAGGACTCTTCTCTCAAGGTCTTTTAAGGGAGAAAAATATTAAAATTGAAAATAAAAGTTTATTCAAGATCCATGATTTTATATTAGAGTTAATTACACTAAACACCCTTATACTACGACTCAGATATAGATAGACCACCGATATTTTAAAATCAAACACTTATACCTCATGTACTATGAAAATTCTACACTTCCACTCCCTATGAGGTTTATCTGTAATTAAGTACATTAAAATATATTTATTAAACAACAAACTAAAACTAGTTTTTGCGAAATTATTTTTATGAAATTTTAAAACCAAAGATTAAAAGGTTTTACTCGTGCCTTTGACGAAAAAAAAAGAAATATTTTTTGAAACAATTATCTTTCGAACCTCATAATTAGGAAACAAACACAAATTAATAAGATATACCAACTATTAGTAATAACTTCCGACACTTTCAATACGCAAGTTATTTGTAATTTTATTTAATTATAATATGTATTATATAATTGTTTTTATCCTTCCGCTTCAAAATCATCTTATATATACTTGGTTAGATGAAGTTTCATTTGAAAAGGATTTTCATTATATAAAAGGTTTAAATGTTTTTAAAGAATAAGGGTAACATCATACATGTGCAAGTGTAGGATTTTTATATTGTAGGGGCCTAAGTATTTGATTTTAACATATAGGGAGTCTAGCCGTAACTAAGTTATAGCAGGGGTGTTTAATATAATTAGTCCTTTATATTATACACCGTGTATGCATTAATAATAATAATAATAAAAATAATTATAATAATTATAATAAATCAAACATCTACCAATAAAAGTATATTCAGTACAAGAATTTCGTCGTTATTTAATCATCGTATTGTAATCCCCATATTGTAATATCAATATAACTTATTCACAGACCAAATGACCCTAAGAAGACACATTAGAAGTTGCAAGAAGAAGCAATAAAGAATTCTTAAAAACAAGAACTTATTGTTTGTTTAAGTTTTTGAAAAGGCATGTCACAAATATAGAGGGACGTGACGGCCGACCGATGCTTAAACTTACCTTCGAGTGACTAGTATACCATGACTTACTAAACATAATCATATAGGAGCAGGGTGGAGCTATGTAGGGTTGAGTGGGGTTCATTCGAATCCCTTCAGCGAAATATTACACTGTATATTCAAGGTTAATTTTTTTTATGTATATATAGTAGTTGTTGAACTCTCTTGGCTTCTTTATGTATTTACTTCTTCATATTTTTGAACCCCCTTCATGAAAATTCTGGATATGCTGTTGTATGTGAGTAGGAAACATAAACATTTCATAGAACATGGCACCAATGGCCTAAACTTGTGATATATCATAACATTATAGTTTCAAAAATAGTCATCCATAGTACATGCCGTGTGAGACTTTAACAAAAAAACATAAACTAGTCTTGACAATGTCAATGAAGACTATGAACTGATGAATAAAAGGAAGGGAAAAGAATACTGTGTGGCCATCAGAAATTTTAATGAGCAAACGGTTGGTGACATAGCTGTCTTTCTGTTTGATATTGAGAAACCTGCATTCAGAAAAATAAGTTAGTTTCCTAAGAGGTCGATTAGCGTTGTCGTCCTTTCGTTTGGTGTCTTCTCTTGGCCGCTTCTCTGAATCCGCTCCTCTTGGACTCGGTATTTGAGAGCTGGATTTTAGAATGAACTTACGCTAACTGTTGTTTGAAAAACCTAAGACAATGTTTTAAAGTATGCATTGTTTTCTTTGAAAATCTTGTTTATTTTAAATTTCATGACATGTATTTCCAAATGAGGCCCTCTGGCCTTTTAGAGAAGTCCTGTTTCCGTATTCCTGAACTGGTGGAATTTTTGAGATCCTTCTCAAAAATTGTGCCCCAGTTTTAGGTCTCGTGTTGCTCGACTCTTATATTGTCTCGATGCGCAGTCTTCCCCAGTCTATGATTTGGGTCTACCGTCTTCTTTTACTGACTGTCTTGAAGGAAATTTTTGAGGTCTCCTTAAAAATTCTTCCTCAGTTTAGGGTTGACGTTGGCTGATTCTTTTGCCGCTTCTCGTACTCCTACCTGTGCCACTTCCTTCTGACTTCTGTGCCTCTGGGTTCCTTAAGGATTTCTTGGGTTTTTCTTTTGTGACAACTGAGCCCGAAAGCGCCTACGTATCCTGTCATAGCAGGAATCAGGTCGAACGTAGTTTGGAATAAAATTGAGTTTTAGTATTTACTAATAATGTGACTGGGTCTGATGTGGACTGCCTACGTATCCAACTTTGTGGGAAGTCAGGTCATTGCGTAGTTCGTATTACATAGATCATTGTTTTTTCCTATTTTATTACAAAAGTGCGATTACAAGAAAATGGTGCGATTACAAGGAAATAATAATACGATAATAATCCAGTTTGGCGCAAATTTTCCCTTGTATTCATCTTGGAGAGGGAAGACTCGCTTGAGCACGCGCTGTCCTATTTGAAAGAGTCGGGCTCTGACCCGTTTGTTGAAAGCACAAGACATTCTCTGACAGTATAGCTGTCCGTGGCACACTGCGACCATTCTCTTCGTCTATCATGGCTAGTTGCCCGTAGCGGTTTCTAACCCATTCCACATCATTTAGTTCTGCTTCTTGAATGACCCTTAGTGAGGGAATTTTTACTTCCGCGGGTATGACTGCTTCAGTACCATAGACCAGAAAGTATAGGGTTGCTCTGGTAGATGTTCGGGTTGTAGATTTGTACCCCAACAAAGTTTATGGCAGTTGCATGTGCCAATTATTGTAATTGTCATTCATCTTTTGCAGGATTCTCTTGATGTTCTTGTTGGCAGCCTCTACGGCTCAGTTCATCTGTGGCCGGTAGGCAGTAGAGTTCCTGTGCGTTATCTTGAACTGTTCGCAGATGTCTTTCATCAGGTGACTGTTCAGGTTAGCTCCATTGTTCATAATGATGAATTCTGGCAAGCCGAAAAGGCATATGAGATTTTTTTTTACAAAGTCAGCCACAGCCTTTTTGGTTATTGACTTGTGAGAAGTGGCTTCCACCCACTTGGTAAAATAGACTATGGCGACTAATATGAATCGATGTCCATTAGATGCCGATGGTTCGATGGGTACGATGACGTCCATCCCCCATACTACAAACGGCCATGGTGAACTCATTGCACGTATCTCTGTGGGAGGAACCTTGATCAGGTCTCTATGAATCTGACGCTAATGGCATTTTTGCATGAATTTGCAGCAGTCATGTTCCATGGTCATCCAATAATATCCTGACCTCAATATCTTCTTAGCCAGGAGGCATCCATTCATGTGTGGTCCGCACGTTCCTACGTGTATCTCTTTCAGTAATCTTGTGGCCCCTTCGGCGTCTACACATCTGAGTATCCCGAGGTCTGGTGTCCTCTTGTATAGTATTTCTTTGCTTAGGAAAAATCCATTGGCTAACCTCCTGGTGGTCTTCTTTGGATTTCCTGAACTATCTTATGGGTACCCCCGTTTCTCAAGATATGCCTTGATGTCAACGTACCATGGCTTGCCATCCGACTCTGCTTCGATGTGAGGGCGCAGTGAACCTGTTCTTCTTTTAGGGCGATCTCCAGCGGATCAATGTGGCTACTTTTAAGGTGCTGAATAATGGAAGCTATGGTTGCCAAGGCATCAGCGAACTCGTTCTGAGCCCTTGGAGTATGCTTGAAGTCAATGCTTTTGAATCTTCCGCACAATCTTTGTATCAGATTTACATACGGCAAAATCTTGTTATTCTTGGTGGCCCAATTTCCCTTCACTTGATTAATGAGTAAATTCGAGTCCCCGATTACCAAAAACTCTCGTATGTTCATGTCTAACTCCATTCTGAGACCAAGAATACATGCTTCGTATTCGGCCCTATTGTTCGTACATCTAAAATTGAGCTTTCCAACCATTGGATAGTGCTATCCTGTTTCTTATACCAACACTACTCCTATGCCAGAGCCTTTGTGTCATGACCCGGCTAGGGGCCGCGAGGGGTACCCGGGACTAACCACCGAGCACCGCTCGTACTATCATTTACCTAACGCATTTAACAATCATTCATCTATTTCCGGTTAACTTTAAAAAGAGGATTTGCTTTTCATTACAAAAATATAACGCGTTGATACAAAAACATATTTCAATATACTTATACACATGCGTACTACCCATGTTGTGGAACCACACAACCCATATCGAGCATCTATGAGCCTCTATTGAGTGACACACAAATATATACACAAAAGGAACAACCAACTAGCACCTCAGGAAGATGGAGTGTTCTTCAGCTCGGCTAGTGACTCCTATCACTCTGGACCGCTTTCCCGTCTACCTGTGGGCATGAACACAGCATCCAAAAAAAAGGATGTCAGTACGAACATTGTACTGAGTATGTAAGGCAAACATCAAGAAATAAAGTAAGAATAAGAAAATAAAGTAAGTACAAGGAGATAATCGATAACTGCTTGCCTCTTAAGGCGGATCCATGCATGCATACTCATAAAGCATCATATAGTAAATTGATGCGGAATGCGCAGCCCGATCCATATGTCATCATATGTTAGTGCCGAGGAACGTACGACCCGATCCATAAATATAATAAGTTAGTGCCGAGGAACGTACGACCCGATCCATAAATATAATAAGTTAGTGCCGAGGAATGTACGGCCCGATCCATAACCCATATATCCCGCGTCCGGGCATCCCGCGTCCGGGATGGAATCATAATATGCCAGCTGTACAGGTAGCTATGCATCTATAGCGCCTCACCTTTTCCCCTTTCCCCTGAAAACATTTTCATATCATATATATATACATACATAATATACATAGCATGCTGGAGAGCCCAAGGAAAAGCTGTGAGTTCGTTGGAGTGACGTAAGGTCGAAAGCCTCCGATTTTGTTATGGAGTAATCATCGTCGCTTTGTCTCGCCTTGAAGGAACAATTATTATAAGGCGAGACTGTCAATGAAGAATAGAATTAAAAGAAAGCATAGAATAAAATCATGAACTTCATAAGGCATCCATTCATATACTTCGGAAGATTTAGAAATAAAGTCACCATCCATGAAAAATTTGAGAAATCAGTAAATAGCTCGACGTTCTCATATAGTCCTTGAAATCGTAAACTTGAAACTTTTAAACATAAGATTTGCTCTCATCATGGTCAGCATAATGATACTTTCACTTTTGACATCATCATTGTTATTGAAAACAATATCCACGGTCGCTATCATAACGCTCACATAATCGCAACCTTTGGTTTGGAAAATAGGAGTACTTTGGAAAACATTTATGAAATATCAAGAAGGAAATCGTGCTTCGGAATCTTAGATTATTTAACCTTTGGTAGCAAGGAAAAGATGGGAGCAGTTATGAAATCGTAAGCTAGGGATCATGCCTTTGAAGGAAATGGAATAGCCACACATACCTTCGACGTTTACAATTCTTATTGCTTGCTCGTTCTCCCCTAATGCACTCGTATACCTTCAAGAGAATTCATGTCGTCGTTAGCTAAGTAATTACAAGAACGGACTACCATTTCTAAGGAAAATTTGGTAGCACTCCCTTCATTTCTAATACTTTCCCCATGTTTCATTTCCACTCTCATACATTCGTAACGACACTCACAATATTACTTTCAACAATCATCACTTATACACTTTAAGAAAAATCTACCATTTTCCTCCAATTTCTCCACATCCATGGTTATAGCTCGTTATCACGTTTTCTCGTATATAATACTTATTTCATGGTCTAGACGTTATTTATAACATATTCACAACCGTAGCTTATCAACATTCACGACTCCATTCAACTACTATTCAATTGTGCCACTATTTACCCATACAAGGCCCATTTTCTATGTTCTTATACATTTCAAGTATCTAAGCCTTCCAATACCTTGAACCATATGGTATAGTCATGAAACATACCTTAGATGATGGTGGTACAAGCCTTGAGCAACAATACTCTTTTTATACCAAAACCCTATTTCAACCCTTTTGAGATTTCTTGAAGAAGATGACTTCCAATAGAGTCTCATGCACTTGGTTTCATGAATTAGATGTTGATGATCTTGGTTCCCCTTTGATCTCTTGAATTTTGTGGATGAATATTTGTCACGACCCAACCCCGTGGGCCGCGACCAGTGCCCGAGCTGGGCACCTATACGTACCCGATACCCCAAATTAGCATATTAACAGAATAATAATATAATAATAATATTAGTGGTCGCTACAGAATTTAGCAGAAAAGCAGACTTGGCACACATAGGCCAATAAGGCCATCACAGAACAAAATATCCCAAACATATGTACAGAACCCACACAGATGTATCCACAGACCTCTACAGAACATATCATAATCATAAGACGGGACAGGGTCCCGTCATACCCTGAACAAAGTACATATCCAGATAGCAGTGACAGACTGTACCAAAAGATGGGCTCTGTAGAAGAGAGCGCCCCAAATAGCAGAAATAGGATCCTAAACGTGTGGATCAGCGAACCTGTCGTCAGTACCTGCACGGCATGAAAACGCAGCCCCCGAAGAAAGGGGGTCAGTACGAAATATGTACTGAATATGTAAAGCGGAATCACAGAAGTCAAATCATAATGGTTACAGAAAATGAGTACAGAATCCAGAGTGTCAAATGCATATTTCCAAAACAGACAGAATGCGTACAGAAACATATGTCATATCATATCATATCCGGTCCCTGACACGGGACTCGGCAGACAGAATGTGGCCACCCTCCCGACGCTGGTGCCACTATACAGAGGAATCAGAAAAAGGGGCGTGGCCCCGTATCATATAATGTCATATCAAAATGGCCATACAGATCAGATCAGAATAGGCGGACATGGCACATCATACTCCACAGACCCATGTACGCGTATACCTGCCCCCTCACATCGGGACGCGGCGAACAATGCAGGGAATTACGCTTGACAACATATCCTGGCCCGGGCTCAGTGTGGGAAACATTGGGACATCCACGAGTGGAGTAGTGAGAGACTAATGCAATTTAAAAATGTAATAAATGTTTTCAAAGACTCGATGAAGCGTATCGAAGACAAACAAATCCAATGGGGTCGGACGGAATCATAATAAATGTATTTCGGATATCATAATAAATTACAGAAGTATAACTTTCCCGAAGTCATTCCGAGTGTCAAAATAATGTATAATATTTAACAGAATATTTAAAATAATATTCGTTAAGCGATTAGTAGGGTAATTAAAACATTTCTTTCAAAAATCGCTTAAAAAGGAAGCTTTAACACATTAGGGGCAAAACCGTAAATAGCGGGCCCGCCTTGGGATAACCAAGGCGGCGGGCTCAAATTGTGCCCTCTAAGCATATAGTATCACCTAAAAAGGTTATACAAACATTCTATGATTTTCTGAATAATTTAGAGCAAAATTGCATAATTTCAGAAAAAAAGCGTATCAAAATGGTTCAATTCTACTGAAG
Organism: Lycium barbarum; assembly: GCF_019175385.1. NCBI lineage: Eukaryota > Viridiplantae > Streptophyta > Magnoliopsida > Solanales > Solanaceae > Lycium > Lycium barbarum. The sequence goes on along the minus strand of NC_083345.1, from coordinate 50,838,032 downwards.
GAAAAACTGAAATTTTGTCTTGCGGATTCCGAGGGCCAAGAGGTCCTTCGAGGCCCGGATCCGACCCTAACACACTAGGGGCATGCCAAGGGAAGAATTGGGGTTGCTTTACATACCTTTCGCGCTCCTTAAGCCTTTCCAAACTCACTTCCCGTTTCGTCGAAAAACTGCAATTGGTCAAGTTTACCAATTGTGAATTATTAATGCCATTATTTCAACTTTAAGCATATTTGGCTACCGAAATTTCGGCAGCACTTCCCCTATACATATGACACCCCGAGAATTCAACTCAGCTATAAATCATCAACAACAACCCAAACGACAACAACAATATCAACAATGAACATTAAAACACAAATATCCTTCAACTAGTCATTTTTCTCACAAGTTGACATAATCTTCAATTCAACCCAACTTTCAACTAAGATCAATAATTTCATATTCAACAACCATCATGATCATCACCATATAGTTCTAGAAACATTTCATATCGTTTTCCTTAAGATATACACTCGATATACATGATATACAATCTTCCGCCAAAATCATAACTTATGCAAAACATCAAATCTTTGGCATACAACTTCATAACAAGTTTCCAACTTCCAAATTCATCAACCATAATCATAATTCACATCTTAACAACTTCATTTCCATAATATCACAAAATTATTCTAAAGTGACATAATCATCTACATTCCAACTTCAACCAAAATTCATTCAACTTTCATTCCCAATATGATTTCCATCATAACCACAACTAGAATGCAACATAAAATTCAACTCATATATATATACAACATATATACACCCATGGCTACATATATATATACATACCCACTTTGCAAACTTCCTTATTTCCATAATTTCTACTCATTTCCACATACCACAACATAAACAAACCTTCATAACATAAGAAAAAGGAATTGATTCTTACCTTTTTCTACAAACTTCTTCACTTGAACAAGTTGTCAACTTGAAGAAATAAGTGCTCCTTCTTCCAAAACAATTACACCAAGATGTAGAGGACACTTAATTTAGTAGGAATTCAACAAGAAAATAATTTTAGAGGCAAGATTTTGAGGGGTGATTTTTCTATGGCCAAACCCGAAATGCCCTCTTTTTGTTCTTGTTTTTCTTTTGTTTTTCCTCCTATTCTTTCTCTTGAAAGTTCTATGGAATTTGGATGATTAAGTGGTCTTTTATTCATTGACCACATGACTTAATTCCATGGGCTTGGATCCTTTTTATGGACCATGGCCGAATGGCTCCTCACTTGGGCCTGAATTTGTTTTCATTTTTTTTTGGGCCAACTCGGTTGGTCCCGAGTTGGGCCTAGCCCACTGACCTTTCGACCTTAAAACGTTCATATCTCCTTGTACCGACGTCACCTGGGAACCCACGACCTATGGATGGAAAGCTAATTCAATTATCTACAACCTCTATTTCAAGGTATTTTCGAAATTCCAAACTTACAATACAGTGTTTGCCCCCCAAAGTCAGGTCACCCGAAAACGTTTTCTTAAAAATATTCGTTTGGAGGGTTTCCACTTTGATTTGGTCCAAAGGTACTTCATGAGTTGTGTTTAACTTTACATATGTGATTCATATGACTTTTCAGATATTCCAAAAAAAATCTCGGTATGTGGGCCCCACCCCAGCAGATGCTCCGAGGTTCAAAAATACGGGATATAACATCCTCCCCCCGTTTAGAACATTCGTCCTCGAATGTTAAATTAATCTCATAGGGTTTGAAAATACTTTGGGGGAGTTCATGTTTACAGACATCACATATGACACACGATTGATATTGGAATAAATTAAAGCAGGGATTTAAGGTTACCTGTGGGTATAGAGAACAAATGAGGATATTTCTTCTTCATTTCCTCTTCGGCCTCCCATGTCATTTCCTCCCTATTATCGTTCCGCCACAGTACCTTAACAGAGGCTACATCTTTATTCCGAAGCCTCCTTACCTGACGATCCAAAATAGATACGGGCTGCTCCTCGTACGATAGTTGCTCCGTCACCTGAATATCATCAGCAGGAAATATTCTAGAAGGGTCACCGACGCATTTACGAAGCATAGAGACATGAAATACCGGATGTACCGCTTCCAAATCAGATGGAAAATCTAGCTCATAGGCGACATTTCCAGTTTTTCGAACAATCTGATAAGGCCCAATATAACGCGGACTGAGCTTACCCTTTCTGCCGAACCGCATCACGCCTTTCATAGGCGATACCTTCAGGAATACCCAATCGCCTACCTGAAACTCCAACGGTCGACGCCGTTTATCCGCGTATGACTTCTGTCGGCTCTGGGCTGCCAACAGTCGCTCCCGAATAAGTTTTACCTTGTCCACGGCCTGCTGGACCATATCTGGGCCAATCAACTCTGACTCGCCAATATCAAACCAGCCAATCGGCGATCTGCATTTCCTGCCATATAGAGCCTCGTACGGAGCCATCTGGATGCTGGAATGGTAACTGTTATTATATGCAAACTCAATCAATGGCAAGTGATCATCCCAGCTGCCGCTAAAATCAATAACGCAGGCCCGCAACATATCCCCCAGCGTCTGTATAGTGCGCTCGGCCTGTCCGTCGCTCTGAGGATGAAAGGCTGTGCTCAGACTCACCTGAGTCCCTAGACCCTCCTGAAACGACCTCCAGAAACGCGCCGTAAACTGGGCGCCTCTGTCAGAAATAATAGATATAGGAACTCCGTGAAGCTTCACAATCTCTCTAATATAGAGCCTGGCATAATCCTCGGCGGAATAAGTAGTCCTGACGGGAAGAAAATGGGCTGATTTCGTCAGCCTATCAACAACGACCCAGATGGAATCATACTTCCGTGGAGTGCGAGGCAAACCTGTAATGAAGTCCACATTAATAACCTCCCACTTCCAAGTCGGGATTTCCATCTCCTGCAACAGTCCACCCGGCTTCTGATGCTCAATCTTGACCTGCTGACAATTAGGGCACTGGGCGACGAACTCTGCAATATCCCGCTTCATGCCGTCCCACCAGTATAAGCATCGGAGATCATGGTACATCTTCGTAGACCCAGGATGGACCGAATAGCGAGCATAATGTGCCTCGCTCATAACCTGCTGCCGAAGGCCTGCAATATCAGGTACACACAACCTATCTCTGTATAACAAAGTACCGTCCGGTGAAAACTCGAACGGAGTCCTCTCCTTATCATAGGCTGTGTCCCTGTACTGAGCTAAGACAGGATCTTCGTATTGACGCCGCTTAATATCGTCCCTGAGGGATGACTCAGAAACCCCTCGAACAGAAATCCGTGTATCTCCAGAATCGGCCAGACGAACCCCGAGACTAGCCAACTGCTGAATATCACGGGCTATCTCTCTCCTGTCTGGCTGTAAATCGGCCAAACTGCCCATAGACTTCCGACCGAGCGCATCGGCAACAACATTAGCCTTACCCGGATGATACAGAATATCCACGTCATAATCTTTCAGAAGCTCCAGCCACCTCCGCTGTCGCAAATTAAGCTCTCTCTGCCTGAAAATATACTGGAGGCTCTTATGATCAGTATAGATATCCACATGAACGCCATATAAATAGTGTCTCCATATCTTCAGAGCATGAATTACCGCTGCGAGCTCCAGATCGTGGGTAGGATAATTCTTCTCATGCTTCTTGAGCTGCCGGGAAGCATACGCTATAACTCTATCATGCTGCATCAATACACAGCCCAAACCCATGCCAGAAACGTCACAATAAATAACATACCCGTCCGGTCCCTCTGGAAGAGTCAGAACTGGGGCTGTAGTCAGCTTCTCCTTCAGCAACTGGAAGCTCCGTTCACGAGCGTCAGACCACAGGAACTTAGCTCCCTTCTGAGTCAGCCTTGTCAAAGGCGCTGAAATCGAAGCAAACTTCTCCACAAATCTCCTGTAATAGCCTGCTAACCCCAGGAAACTGCGTACCTCTATGGGCGTCGTAGGTCTGGGCCAATTCTTCACGGCCTCAATCTTCTGTGTGTCCACCCAGACACCATCAGCTGCAATAACATGCCCCAAGAAAGCCACTGAAGACAGCCAGAATTCACACTTAGAAAATTTCGCATATAATTTCTGATGCCGGAGTACCCCTAATACCGATCTCAGATGATCTGAGTGCTTCGCCTCAGACCGGGAATAAACCAGGATATCATCAATGAATACAATTACAAACATATCCAAGAATGGCCTGAATACCGGGTTCATCAAATCCATGAATACTGCGGGGGCATTAGTAAGCCCAAAAGACATAACCCTGAACTCGTAATGCCCATATCGGGTCCGGAAAGCTGTCTTAGGGATATCGGCCTCTCGTACTCGCACCTGGTGGTAACCGGATCGAAGATCTATCTTTGAAAAACACTTAGCGCCCTGCAGCTGATCAAACAAATCATCAATCCTGGGGAGGGGGTATTTATTCTTTATAGTTACCTTATTCAGCTGCCGATAATCAATACACATACGCAGCAACCCGTCCTTCTTACGCACAAATAATACCGGGGCTCCCCAAGGAGAAGTACTGGGTCTGATGAAGCCCTTATCCAACAAATCTTTCAGCTGCTCCTTCAACTCCTTTAATTCTGCAGGCGCCATTCTATACGGAGGAATAGAGATAGGCTGAGTGTCTGGGAGTAAATCAATAGAGAAATCTATCTCCCGCTCTGGAGGAAGACCTGGAAGCTCGTCGGGGAAAACATCTGGAAACTCATTAACCACGGGGACTGACTGAAGTGTCGGTGTCTCTGCGTCCAAGTCTTGCACCCGTACCAGATGATAGATATAACCCTTTCTAATCATTTTCTTTGCCTTAAGGTATGAAATAAACTTACCTTTCGGCGATGCTGTATTTCCAGCCCAATCTAAAACTGGCTCCCCGGGAAACTGGAAGCGAACCACCTTATTCTGGCAGTCAACATTAGCATAACAGGAAGCTAGCCAGTCCATACCCATAATAACATCAAATTCAGTCATATCTAACTCTACCAGATCTGCCTTAGTATCACGGCCACATACAATCACAGAACAGTCTTTATAAACCTGTTTCGCTACAATAAAGTCCCCTATCGGTGTGGCTACCTCAAATGGCTCTATAGGTTCAGACATAATACCAATTTTACCGGCAACAAGAGGTGAAATATATGATAAAGTTGAACCTGGATCAATTAATGCATACACAGACCGAGAGAAGACCAATAAAGTACCTGTAACGACATTAGGAGATGCCTCCTGATCCTGGCGGCTGGCCAAAGCATAAATACGGTTCGAAGGACCGCTAATACCAGAAACTCCACCACGGCCTCTGCCGCGACCCGCTGGTGCCGAAATACCCTGCCCCGTAGGGCGCATAGCCACTGACGAAGATGAAGACCCAGCGGCTGATCCGGTAGGCTGCGCTGCACCACCCGAACTACCCTTATACGGGCAATCTCTCACAGAATGGCCCTGACGGCCACAAGAAAAGCATGCACCGGTGGCTCTGTAGCACTCTCCCGTATGGTATCTGCCGTAAAAAGAACACTGAACCTTGGGTGGCCTCATCTGACCAGAACCCCTATCTGTCCGCGAACCTGAAGCCCTGGAGCTCTGGCCTGCTCCTGAATACCCTGGGCTATCGAATCTGCGACCTGCAGGCTGGGGAGGCGCGCTCTGCGCCGGCTGAGATGAAAATCTGCTAGGCTGCTGGGCTGTTGGGGCTGTCTGCCCCGAAAGTCTCCAGATGACCTGGCCCTCTTGGGCTGTCTCCGATCCTGGCCGCTGTCAGGCTGGTGTCCTCCTCTGCCTCGATCCTCCATGCCCTGGGCATGGGCCTGGATACTGGCAATGTCCATACCGGGCTGAGCAGCCAATATTAAGCAGCTATCAACAAAATACCGATCCAGCCCCATAATATATCTATGCATCCGGTCTGCCATAGTAGCCACCACAGTAGGTGCATATCGGGCCAAGGAATCAAACTCCAAACTATAGTCCCGAATACTGCGGCCCTTCTGCCTCAATAATAAGAATCTATCAGATCTGGCTCGTCGCAACTCTGGGGGCAGAAAGTGTCCAAGAAATGCCTGAGAAAAATCGCCCCAAACTGCTGGAGGAGCGCCGTCCCCCCTGGATAGCCCCCATGACTCGTACCAGTTTGCCGCCACATCATATAACCGGTACGAAGCTAACACGACTGACTCTGTCTCGGAAGCATTAATCAAATCTAGAGTGCGTCGCATCTTCCTAATAAACTCCTCAGGATCCTCCTCGGGCTTTGTCCCGAAGAACTCTGGAGGGTTACAAGTCAAAAACTCACGGGCTCTCGAACTATCACGCCTGACTGCCCGGTCACCTCCCAGTCCATGCCCCTGAACCTGCCCTGCCACAAGTCTAGTCAGCAACTGGACTGCCTCCCTCATAGACTGATCCTTAGTGCCTGGCCGTGGAGCTGGAGGCTCAGGTACTGGAACTGCGGGAGCTGGCAGTGGAGCCGTCCCCCGATCTGCAGCTACGGCTGCCCCAATCGCCTCCACGAGTGGCGGTGTAGAAGAACCCTCTGTCTGGGGCAAAGTCTCCGGAGCAATATATACCTGGGCCCTGGTAGTCCTCTGGACCCGGCTAGTCTCTCCTACGGCAACTGACTTGGCCTTTTGGGCCGCTGTCGCCTTTTTTGGAGGCATATCTGCAAATATGGCCACTCGTTAGGAAGGGGTCATCCTGATAACACAGCTCTATCGCACGATCTAAGACAGAAAGAAGGGTAGTATCCTAAATGCCCTGTAGCCTCCTGTTTATAGGTGTGGTGCACAACACACCGATAAACAAGACTCTACTAGACACGGTCTGTGGACATTCCGAGGACGAACCGCTCTGATACCACTTTTGTCACGACCCAACCCCGTGGGCCGCGACCAGTGCCCGAGCTGGGCACCTATACGTACCCGATACCCCAAATTAGAATATTAACAGAATAATAATATAATAATAATATAATAATAATATTAGTGGTCGCTACAGAATTTAGCAGAAAAGCAGACTTGGCACACATAGGCCGATAAGGCCATCACAGAACAGAATATCCCAAACATATGTACAGAACCCACACAGATGTATCCACAGACCTCTACAGAACATATCATAATCATAAGACGGGACAGGGCCCCGTCATACCCTGAACAAAGTACATATCCAGATAGCAGTGACAGACTGTACCAAAAGATGGGCTCTGTAGAAGAGAGCGCCCCAAATAGCAGAAATAGGATCCTAAACGTGTGGATCAGCGAACCTGTCGTCAGTACCTGCGTGGCATGAAAACGCAGCCCCCGAAGAAAGGGGGTCAGTACGAAATATGTACTGAATATGTAAAGCGGAATCACAGAAGTCAAATCATAATGGTTACAGAAAATGAGTACAGAATCCAGAGTGTCAAATGCATATTTCCAAAACAGACAGAATGCGTACAGAAACATATGTCATATCATATCATATCCGGTCCCTGACACGGGACTCGGCAGACAGAATGTGGCCACCCTCCCGACGCTGGTGCCACTATACAGAGGAATCAGAAAAAGGGGCATGCCAAGGGAAGAATTGGGGTTGCTTTACATACCTTTCGCGCTCCTTAAGCCTTTCCAAACTCACTTCCCGTTTCGTCGAAAAACTGCAATTGGTCAAGTTTACCAATTGTGAATTATTAATGCCATTATTTCAACTTTAAGCATATTTGGCTACCGAAATTTCGGCAGCACTTCCCCTATACATATGACACCCCGAGAATTCAACTCGGCTATAAATCATCAACAACAACCCAAACGACAACAACAATATCAACAATGAACATTAAAACACAAATATCCTTCAACTAGTCATTTTTCTCACAAGTTGACATAATCTTCAATTCAACCCAACTTTCAACTAAGATCAATAATTTCATATTCAACAACCATCATGATCATCACCATATAGTTCTAGAAACATTTCATATCGTTTTCCTTAAGATATACACTCGATATACATGATATACAATCTTCCGCCAAAATCATAACTTATGCAAAACATCAAATCTTTGGCATACAACTTCATAACAAGTTTCCAACTTCCAAATTCATCAACCATAATCATAATTCACATTTTAACAACTTCATTTCCATAATATCACAAAATTATTCTAAAGTGACATAATCATCTACATTCCAACTTCAACCAAAATTCATTCAACTTTCATTCCCAATATGATTTCCATCATAACCACAACTAGAATGCAACATAAAATTCAACTCATATATATATACAACATATATACACCCATGGCTACATATATATATACATACCCACTTTGCAAACTTCCTTATTTCCATAATTTCTACTCATTTCCACATACCACAACATAAACAAACCTTCATAACATAAGAAAAAGGAATTGATTCTTACCTTTTTCTACAAACTTCTTCACTTGAACAAGTTGTCAACTTGAAGAAATAAGTGCTCCTTCTTCCAAAACAATTACACCAAGATGTAGAGGACACTTAATTTAGTAGGAATTCAACAAGAAAATAATTTTAGAGGCAAGATTTTGAGGGGTGATTTTTCTATGGCCAAACCCGAAATGCCTAGCCCACTGACCTTTCGACCTTAAAACGTTCATATCTCCTTGTACCGACGTCACATGGGAACCCACGACCTGTGGATGGAAAGCTAATTCAATTATCTACAACTTCTATTTCAAGGTATTTTCGAAATTCCAAATTTACAATACAGTTTTTGCCCCCCAAAGTCAGGTCACCCAAAAACGTTTTCTTAAAAATATTCGTTTGGAGGGTTTCCACTTTGATTTGGTCCAAAGGTACTTCATGAGTTGTGTTTAACTTTACATATGTGATTCATATGACTTTTCAGATGTTCCAAATAAAATCTCGGTATGTGGGCCCCACCCCAGCAGATGCTCCGAGGTTCAAAAATACGGGATATAACAATATTTGGAGAGCTTCTAGAGTGTTCTTGAATGGTTTAGATGCATAATGAAATAAAATGAAGCCTTGGTCCCTTTTATTAATTCAAAATCTGGTCTTTAATGAATTCCAGTTGGGGTGAACAGTGGTCGTAAACCACAGTTTACGAGCCGTAAACTGGTTTACGAGCCGTCCACCCTGGTCGTATTTAAGCATGTCCAAAACAGAGAAGTTGGCTGAAGAATATTGCAGTTTACGATCGAGGTTTACGGTCCGTAAACTAGTTTACGGGCCGTATTCCAAGTCGTATTTAAGCATTTCACCACTTAACAGAAAGTTGAAACTTGAAAGGCTGGAGGACGATGGTGGTTTACGGTCCGTAAATCACTTTACGGGCCGTATACCACTTCACGACCACTGTGCTAAATAAAATTCCATAACTTTTTCATTTCCAAAAATTCACGAATCATCACCCCTTGCTTAGTAAAACACCCCACACTCATACCCTTGTCGTTCTATTCCTTGTACATGTAGGGGGACTTTTCCGAGGTGTAACATTCTTCCCCCCTTTTGGAACATTCGTCCTCGAATGTTAACTCAGCGGGGATTCTAAGAAAATTGGCCAGAGTTTCCTTTGTAATTGGTACACTACCTTTCCATTACAACAACCCACAATATCTTCGCCTCACAGGGCCATATCACAATATTAACACATTTATGGCCACACACGACCAAAAACATAAAATTAAAACATACGTACCATCATGAACTCTTCCTGGAAATTCGACTAGGTGCTGATACTTGGCTTCCGCATTCACTCTGGCTTCCCAAGTATTTCTTCCCGAGTATTGCTTTTGCCACCAAACTCTGATATAAGCCACCTCCTTTTTCGAAGTCCTCGCACTTACCTATCTAATGTGGCAAAGGGTACTTTCTCATACATCAACTTTCTTGTCATTTGGGCATCATTTTATTGACATGCTCCTAGTGGGAGTTCCAACATATTTATAAGCTACCTTGCTTGTTGCATACGATCTTATCGGATCTAATGCATCGGAACCTAACTCCCCCTTTATTTCGTGATTCTATCGCTCTCGTAGGTTATCATATCATCAGGCTTCTATGGTGAGTAGGTAACCTGTACTTATACTATGCCCCAAGCAATTATTCCATTTGTCTCTCACAGTAATTCCAACTCGACATTTCAGTTCCGTTTACCACATACCCTCCATTAACTTACCCCGGGCATCATGACTCTCTCACCCTTACTTTACCTCTTACTCTTCTCCTCAGTGTTCACTTGGTCTCCATGGCGACGCGTAAACATCTACGAATTAAATACTCTTTTTGCGCGTTTCTCATTCGTACCCATCCATCTGTATACCTGCATCCATGTCTATCTTCGCATTCATAGTCGTATTCATCTGTATGCCGTATCCACGGTCATATTCATCTAAGTGTCAATATCCTTCTCAATGCCCTTTTCGCTAACACCCTTACCTCGGGAACGGGGTAACTTTACAATAAGACCCATGTTAATATCATGAATTATTCTGTGTCTCAGGCCTGCATGCCTTCTTCTTGGGGCTACCGTCACCCACTATATTCACAACATTCTCCGGGGTTATATTTTTATTTGGGCTAAAAGAGTATTCAATCCCGGAAGTCATTAAATCAATATAAGGACAGAGAAACGAGTGTTTCCATTCTGCTGGAAGTGTAATAGTAACAAATCAGTACTCCCTAAACTGATTCCAACTCTCCTCCAACCATGTCGTGCAATTAGAGTTTCGCAATTTTGTTCCTCGTTTTGCGCCACTTGGGACCTTATGGGACACAACGCCTCACAGATCGGCCTTATACTTCGCTACAAATTCAGTTGAGATTTATAATTTAGAGGGACGATGAGGTGGTATAATCTTAGAGAATTATGAGTCCTCCTCTGCCCGTCACCAGTGTTTTTCCATCTTTGCCGACCCACGGCTCTTCTTCTTCCCCCTTCTTCTAGCTTTTGCGTGTCCTTATTCTACTACTTTTAGTCAATACACTCCCGTAGGGTTCGTCACTTCAACCTTCACTCAGGTATCTTCTCTCTTCACTCCCCCCTTTTAAGGGTTTTACTTGTACCTGTAAATCTTAAATTCATGTACTTCTGTCCACACTACATCTTACTCATACCGTTCCCCATAATCTACGGCTATAGCAATTTATGTGTGAAATCTTAGCGTACTCACCTTACAGTCTTGTGACCAAATAACGCGCCCGATATAGCGACCCAAACAAAAATGTATTTTACCCAGCCCATCCAATAGTTATGAGTTTATATCTACATCCGCTCCACTTAACAACTTCCTGCCCCATAGGGACGCTTACATTAATAGTAGGTCTAGCCATCCATGCCACCCATATAGTGTCACTTCCCTCTTCTCTGGCACTCAAAATTTGTTCGTAACGCCACCTTCGTTTCTCTAGGACCTAGGTCTCTTACGCTGCTAATATGCCCCATGCCTCCTTATTCTCTTACTCTTGTTTGCGCTTGGAACCGATTTCATCTCCGTATTGTACCACTATCATTATTAGTTATCACTCTACTTCATTGTTTCATCGTCGTACAGTAGACCCACAACTCATGATCATCTTTTCCTCTTCAACTCCTTACCTCATTCACTTCACTCGTTCTAACTTGGTATGGGATATTTGTAGGAGATATGTTCTCCTTTAACTATCACGCCACTATTCTTTAGGTACTCGTACTTTGTACACTTCCTCTTTGCTATCTTATCTCCTCCCACTTAATAATCGATCCTTGACTCTTCTCATGAGGAACCATATTCTTAACTGAGTATCGCTTTGTTCTTTAGGATACACCACCTGTGTCAATCCGTCCCTTGCTGCCTGAACTAATTCTATCCATCCTGATCCTCCCCCATCTCGCTCCTATCGCGTCGACCTTCCTCCTACTAATTATCCTACTTTCATTATTTATCCTTACCGCAGTCTTAATCTTTTACACCCACTAGAGATATCATCCATACCCTTAAGTATGCCAAGCACGACTACTGCTACTCTGCTATGTCTCTTCACTTTGATTCCCTTTGACTTCCCCCTTTTTCTGTCGATAGTCTCAATCGTTGAAGAATTCCTGCGCTGAGTTTTCCCTATCAAGGTCCTTCAAGCTTTCTCATTTACTGTTCCCTGGTTCGCTTGCTGGTTTCACGCTTGCATTCATATAAAGCTTAATATGCCCTTAGGCGTTTCCTCGTTATACTTTACATTACAGTGCCCGTTACGTGCTCATAACATAGGATAGCCTCACGAAGTAGGCATACATAACCTGTTATCCTTTTTAGTCAGTCATATAGCATTTACCATATGGATTACCTGCACATGTGTTCGCATTAATCATAAAAGGGTGCTAACAATATACCTGGAGTAATATCAGGGGAAGACTCAGGATCCCGTCGTTCAGCTAACGCCTGGGTATGATTCTGGGATCCGCTTGGACTAGGCGTTCTTCGGTCTCTACCACTGCTTACTAGCCCCTGTGGCCCTGACCTTGGAGGGTGTGTCGATGATGAAAAGCCCATTACCATTCCCGTAGTCCGAACCTCACTTTTACCACGTAGCGATGGACAATTTCGCTTTAAATGGCCTGGCCTAGCACAGGCATAACAAACATCCGAGCCCCGGCGACACGGTCTCCAATGTAACCTGCGACACTGAATACATCGTGGTACTGGTGACCTCTTCTGACCGGAATCACTCTGAACCCGAGAACGAGAAACTCTGAGACTCTGGGATGACCTTGAATAAGCAGGTCCATCAAATCTGGGTCTGGGAAACTGTGGAGGCACATCTCTAATCTCACGGTCAGACCCAAAGGAATTAACTCCCTATTTCCAACCCCTGTCATCATGACTCGCATTCTGCCGCTGAGTCTGAGCGGCTACAAATTGAGTCAGTAAAAGAATGGCCTGTCTCATCTCTTGGCCCGCGGTATCTTGTGAAGGAACAGGGGGTACTGGAGCTAAGACCGAGGCTTCCCTCTGATCCTTAAAAGTGGGCGAGGTATGGGAAAATTGAAGTGGGGCGTTATTCTGGGGTTCGCCCTCCTCCATATCCGTAGACGGCTCTCGATCAAGCCCTTCTTCAACCACCATCTTGCCCTTCTGGGCCGTCGTAGCTTTTCCCTTCGTCGGTTCTACTGAAATGACAACGCACCGTTAGGGGAGAGATAGTCTTATAACACAGCTCTATCGCACGATCTATCAATAAGAAAGATGGTCATGTTTCCTAAATGCCCGGTAGCCTCCTGTTTATAGATGTTGTGCACAACACACCGATAAACAAGACTCTACTAGACACGGCTCGTAGACACTTTCTAGGACGAACTGCTCTGATACCACTTCTGTCACGACCCGGCTAGGGGCCGCGACGGGTAACCGGGACTAACCACTGAGCACCGCTCGTACTATCATTTACCTAACCCATTTAACAATCATTCATCTATTTCCGGTAAACTTTAAAAAGGGGATTTGCTATTCATTACAAAAATATAACGCGTTGATACAAAAACATATTTCAATATATTTATACACATGCGTACTACCCATGTTGTGGAACCACACAACCCACATCGAGCATCTATGAGCCTCTATTGAGTGACATACAAATATATACACAAAAGGAACAACCAACTAGCACCTCCGGAAGATGGAGTGCTCTTCAGCTCGGCTAGTGACTCCTATCAGTCTGGACCGCTTTCCCGTCTACCTGTGGGCATGAACACAGCATTCAAAGAAAAGGATGTCAGTACGAACATTGCACTGAGTATGTAAGGCATACATCAAGAAATAAAGTAAGAATAAGAAAATAAAGTAAGTACAAGGATATAATCGATAACTGCTTGCCTCTTAAGGCGGATCCATGCATGCATACTCATAAAGCATCATATAGTAAATTGCTGCGGAACGCGCAGCCCGATCCATATGTCATCATATGTTAGTGTCGGGGAACGTACGACCCGATCCATAAATATAATAAGTTAGTGTCGAGGAACGTACGGCCCGATCCATAAATATAATAAGTTAGTGCCGAGGAACGTACGACCCGATCCATAACCCATATATCCCGCGTCCGGGCATCCCGCGTCCGAGATGGAATCATGATATGCCAGCTGTACAGGTAGCTATGCGTCTATAGCGCCTCACCTTTCCCCCTTTCCCCTGAAACCATTTTCATATCATATATATATATATATACATAATATACATAGCATGATGGAGAGCCCAAGGAAAAGTTGTAAGTACGTTGGAGTGACGTAAGGTCGAAAGCCTCCGATTTTGTTATGGAGTAATCATCGTCGCTTTGTCTCGCCTTGAAGGAACAATTATTATAAGGCGAGACTATCAATGAAGAATAGAATTAAAAGAAACCATAGAATAAAATCATGAACTTCATAAGGCATCCATTCATATACTTTGGAAGATTAAATAAAGTCACCATCCATGAATAAATTGAGAAATCTGTAAATAGCTCGACGTTCTCATCTAGTCCTTGAAATCGTAAATTTGAATCTTTTAAACATACGATTTGCTCTCATCATGGTCAACATAATGATACTTTCACTTTTGACATCATCATTGTTATTGAAAACAATATCCAAGGTCGTTATCATAACGCTCACATAATCGCAACCTTTGGTTTGGAAAATAGGAGTGCTTTGGAAAACATTTATGAAATATCAAGAAGGAAATCGTGCTTCGGAATCTTAGATTATTTAACCTTTGGTAGCAAGGAAAAGATGGGAGCATTTATGAAATCGTAAGCTAGGGATCATGCCTTTGAAGGAAAGGGAATAGCCTCACATACCTTCGACGTTTACAATTCTTATTGCTTGCTCGTTCTCCCCTAATGCACTGGTATACCTTCAAGAGAATTCATTTCGTCGTTAGCTAAGTAATTACAAGAACGGACTACCATTTCTAAGGAAAATTGGGTAGCACTCCCTTCATTTCTAATACTTTCCCCATGTTTCATTTCCACTCTCATACATTCGTAACAACACTCACAATATTACATTCAACAATCATCACTTATACACTTTAAGTAAAATCTACCATTTTCCTCCAATTTCTCCACATCCATGGTTATAGCTCGTTATCACGTTTTCTCGTATATAATACTTATTTAATGGTCTAGACGTTATTTATAACATATTCACAACCGTAGCTTATCAACATTCTCGACTCCATTCAACTACTATTCAATTGTGCCACTATTTACCCATACAAGGCCCATTTTCTATGTTCTTATACATTTCAAGTATCTAAGCCTTCCAATACCTTGAACCATATGGTATAGTCATGAAACATACCTTGGATGATGGTGGAACAAGCCTTGAGCAACAATACTCTTTTTATACCAAAACCCTATTTCAACCCTTTTCAGATTTCTTGAAGAAGATGACTTCCAATAGAGTCTCATGCACTTGGTTTCATGAATTAGATGTTGATGATCTTGGTTCCACTTTGATCTCTTGAATTTTGTGGATGAATATTTGGAGAGCTTCTAGAGTGTCCTTGAATGGTGTAGATGCATAATGAAATAAAATGAAGCCTTGGTCCCTTTTATTAATTCAAAATCTGGTCTTTAATGAATTCCAGTCGGGGTGAACAGTGGTCGTAAACCACAGTTTACGAGACGTAAACCACAGTTTACAAGTCGTAAACTGGTTTACGAGCCGTCCTCCCTGGTCGTATTTTAGCATGTCCAAAACAGAGAAGTTGGCTGAAGAATATTGCAGTTTACGATCGAGGTTTACGGTCCGTAAACCAGTTTACGGGTCGTATTCCAAGTCGTATTTAAGCATTTCACCACTTAACAGAAAGTTGAAACTTGAAAGGCTGGAGGACGATGGTGGTTTACGGTCCGTAAATCACTTTACGGGCGTATACCACTTCACGACCACTGTGCTGAATAAAATTCCATAACTTTTTCATTTCCAAAAATTCACGAATCATCACCCCTTGCTTAGTAAAACAACCCACACTCATACCCTTGTCGTTCTATTCCTTGTACATGTACGGGGACTTTTCCGAGGTGTAACATTTTTCCCCCCTTTTGGAACATTCGTCCTCGAATGTTAACTCAGTGGGGATTCTAAAAAAATTGGACAGAGTTTCCTTTGTAATTTGGACACTACCTTTCCATTACAACAACCCACAATATCTTCGCCTCACAGGGCCATATCACAATATTAACACATTTATTGCCACACACGACCAAAAACATAAAATTAAAACATACATACCATCATGAACTCTTCCTGGAAATTCGACTAGGTGCTGATACTTTGATTCCGCATTCACTCTGGCTTCCCTAGTATTTCTTCCCGAGTATTGCTTTTGCCACCACACTCTGATTTAAGCCACCTCATTTTTCGAAGTCCTCGCACTTACCTATCTAATGTGGCAAGGGGTACTTTCTTATACATCAAATTTCTTGTCATTTGGGCATCATTTTATTGACATGCTCCTATTGGGAGTTCCAACATATTTATAAGCTACCTTGCTTGTTGCATACGATCTTATCAGATCTAATGCATCGGAACCTAACTCCCCCTTTATTCCGTGATTCTATCGCTCTCGTAGGTTGTCATATCCTCGGGCTTCTATGGTGAGTAGGTAACCTGTAATTATACTATGCCCCAAGGAATTATTCCATTTGTCTCTCACAGCAATTCCAACTCGACATTCCAGTTCCATTTACCACATACCCTCCTTTAACTTACCCCGGGCATCATGACTCTCTCACCCTTACATTACCTCTTACTCTTCTCCTCAGTGTTCACTTGGTCTCCTTGGCGACGCGTAAACATCTACGAATTACATACTCTTTTTGCGCGTTTCTCATTCGTACCCATCCATCCGTATACCTGCATCCATGTCTATCTTCGCATTCATAGTCGTAATCATCTGTATGCCGTATCCACGATCATATTCATCTAAGTGTCAATATCCTTCTCAATGCCCTTTTCGCTAACGCCCTTACCTCGGGAACAGGGTAACTTTACAATAAGACCCATGTTAATATCATGAATTATTCTGTGTCTCAGGCCTGCATGCCTTCTTCTTGGGGCTACCGTCACCCACTATATTCACAACATTCTCTGGGGTTATATTTTTATTTTGGCTAAAAGTGTATTCAATCCCGAAAGTCATTAAATCAATATAAGGACAGAGAAACGAGAGTTTCCATTCTGCTGGAAGAGTAATAGTAACAAATCAGTACTCCCTAAACTGATTCCAACTCTCCTCCAACCATGTCGTGCAATCGGAGTTTCGCAATTTTGTTCCTCGTTTTGTGCCACTTGGGACCTTATGGGACACAACGCCTCACAGATCGGCCTTATACTTCGCTACAAATTCAGTTGACATTTATAATTTAGAGGGACGATGAGGTGGTATAATCTTAGAGAATTGTGAGTCCACCTCTGCCCGTCACCAGTGTTTTTCCATCTTTGCCGACCCACGGCTCTTCTTCTTCCCCCTTCTTCTTGCTTTTGCGTGTCCTTATTCTACCGTTTTTAGTCAATACACTCCCGTAGGGTTCGTCACTTCAACCTTCACTCTGGTATCTTCTCTCTTCGCTCCCCCCCTTTTAAGGGTTTTACTCGTACCTGTAAATCTTAAATTCATGTACTTCTGTCCACACTACATCTTACTCATACCGTTCCCCATAATCTACGGCTATAGCAATTTATGTGTGAAATCTTAGCGTACTCACCTTACAGTCTTGTGACCAAATAACGCGCCCGATATAGCGACCCAAACAAAAATGTATTTTACCCAGCCCATCCAATAGTTATGAGTTTATATGTATATCCGCTCCACTTAACAACTTCCTGCCCCATAGGGACGCTTACATTAATAGTAGGTCTAGCCATCCATGCCACCCATCTAGTGTCACTTCCCTCTTCTCTGGCACTCAAAATTTGTTCATAACGCCACATTCGTTTCTCTAGGACCTAGGTCTCTTACGCCGCTAATACGCCCCATGCCTCCTTATTCTCTTACTCTTGTTTGCGCTTGGAACCGATTTCATCTCCGCATTGTACCACTATCATTATTAGTTATCACTCTACTTCATCGCTTCATCGTCGTACAGTAGACCCACAACTCATGATCATCCTTTCCTCTTCAACTCCTTACCTCATTCACTTCACTCGTTCTAACTTGGAATGGGATATTTGTAGGAGATATGTTCTCCTTTAACTATCACGCCACTATTCTTTAGGCACTCGTACTTTGTACACTTCCTCTTTGCTATCTTATCTCCTCCCACTTAATAATCGATCCTTGACTCTTCACATGAGGAACCATATTCTTAACCGAGTACCGCTTTGTTCTTTAGGATACACCACCTATGTCAATCCGTCCCTTGCTGCCTGAACTAATTCTATCCGTCCTGATCCTCCCCCATCTCGCTTCTATCGCGTCGACCTTCCTCCTACTAATTATCCTACTTTCATTATTTATCATATAAAGCTTAATATGCCCTTAGGCGTTTCCTCGTTATACTTTACATTACAGTGCCTGTTACGTGCTCATAACATAGGATAGCCTCACGAAGTAGGCATACATAACCTGTTATCCTTTTTAGTCAGTCATATAGCATTTACCATATGGATTACCTGCACATGTGTTCGCATTAATCATAAAAGGGTGCTAACAATATACCTGGAGTAATATCAGGGGAAGACTCAGGATCCCGTCGTTCAGCTAACGCCTGGGTATGATTCTGGGATCCGCTTGGACTAGGCGTTCTTCGGTCTCTACCACTGCTTACTAGCCCCTGTGGCCCTGACCTTGGAGGGTGTGTCGATGATGAAGAGCCCATTACCATTCCCGTAGTCCGAACCTCACTTTTACCACGTAGCGATGGGCAATTTTGCTTTAAATGTCCTGGCCTAGCACAGGCATAACAAACATCCGAGCCCCGGCGACACGGTCCTCAATGTAACCTGCGACACTGAATACATCGTGGTACTGGTGACTTCTTCTGACCGGAATCACTCTGAACCCGAGAACGAGAAACTCTGAGACTCTGGGATGACCTTGAATAAGCAGGTCCATCAAATCTGG
The DNA here is from genome assembly GCF_019175385.1 of Lycium barbarum. Taxonomy (NCBI): domain Eukaryota; kingdom Viridiplantae; phylum Streptophyta; class Magnoliopsida; order Solanales; family Solanaceae; genus Lycium; species Lycium barbarum. Next base: position 50,818,928 of record NC_083345.1, on the reverse strand, counting down.
GTCTGGGAAACTGTGGAGGCGCATCTCTAATCTCACAGTCAGACCCAAAGGAATTAACTCCCTTTTTCCAACCCCTGTCATCGTGACTCACATTCTGCCGCTGAGTCTGAGCGGCTACCAATTGAGTCAGTAAAAGAATGGCCTGTCTCATCTCTTGGCCCGCGGTATCTTGTGAAGGAACAGGGGGTACTGGAGCTAAGACCGAGGCTTCCCTCTGATCCTTAAAAGTGGGCGAGGTATGGGAAACTTGAAGTGGGGCGTTATTCTGGGGTTCGCCCTGCTCCATATCCATAGACGGCTCTCGATCAAGCCCTTCTTCAACCACCATCTTGCCCTTCTGGGCCGTCGTAGCTTTTCCCTTCGTCGGTTCTGCTGAAATGACAACGCACCGTTAGGGGAGAGATAGTATTATAACACAGCTCTATCGCACGATCTATCAAGAAGAAAGATGGTCATGTTTCCTAAATGACCGGTAGCCTCCTGTTTATAGATGTGGTGCACAACACACCGATAAACAAGACTCTACTAGACACGGCTCGTAGACACTTCCTAGGACGAACTGCTCTATTACCACTTCTGTCACGACCCGGCTAGGGGCCGCGACGGGTACACGGGACTAACCACCGAGCACCGCTCGTACTATCATTTACCTAACCCATTTAAAAATCATTCATCTATTTCCGGTAAACATTAAAAAGGGGATTTGCTATTCATTACAAAAATATAACGCGTTGATACAAAAACATATTTCAATATACTTATACACATGCGTACTACCCATGTTGTGGAACCACACAACCCACATCGAGCATCTATGAGCCTCTATTGAGTGACATACAAATATATACACAAAAGGAACAACCAACTAGCACCTCCGGAAGATGGAGTGCTCTTCAGCTCGGCTAGTGACTCCTATCAGTCTGGACCGCTTTCCCGTCTACCTGTGGGCATGAACACAGCATCCAAATAAAAGGATGTCAGTACGAACATTGTACTGAGTATGTAAGGCATACATCAAGAAATAAAGTAAGAATAAGAAAATAAAGTAAGTACAAGGAGATAATCGATAACTGCTTGCCTCTTAAGGCGGATCCATGCATGCATACTCATAAAGCATCATATAGTAAATTGCTGCGGAACGCGCAGCCCGATCCATATGTCATCATATGTTAGTGTCGAGGAACGTACGACCCGATCCATAAATATAATAAGTTAGTGCCGAGGAACGTACGGCCCGATCCATAAATATAATAAGTTAGTGCCGAGGAGCGTACGGCCCGATCCATAACCCATATATCCCGCGTCCGGGCATCCCGCGTCCAGGATGGAATCATGATATGCCAGCTGTACAGGTAGCTATGCGTCTATAGCGCCTCACCTTTCCCCCTTTCCCCTGAAAACATTTTCATATCATATATATATGCATACATAATATACATAGCATGCTGGGGAGCCCAAGGAAAAGCTGTAAGTACGTTTGAGTGACGTAAGGTTGAAAGCCTCCGATTTTGTTATGGAGTAATCATCGTCGCTTTGTCTCGCCTTGAAGGAACAATTATTATAAGGCGAGACTATCAATGAAGAATAGAATTAAAAGAAACCATAGAATAAAATCATGAACTTCATAAGGCATCCATTCATATACTTTGGAAGATTTAGAAATAAAGTCACCATCCATGAATAAATTGAGAAATCAGTAAATAGCTCGACGTTCTCATATAGTCCTTGAAATCGTAAACTTGAAACTTTTAAACATAAGATTTGTTCTCATCATGGTCAGCATAATGATACTTTCACTTTTGACATCATCATTGTTATTGAAAACAATATCCACGGTCGTTATCATAACGCTCACATAATCGCAACCTTTGGTTTGGAAAATAGGAGTACTTTGGAAAACATTTATGAAATATCAAGAAGGAAATCGTGCTTCGGAATCTTAGATTATTTAGCCTTTGGTAGAAAGGAAAAGATGGGAGCATTTATGAAATCGTAAGCTAGGGATCATGCCTTTGAAGGAAAGGGAATAGCCTCACATACCTTCGACGTTTACAATTCTTATTGCTTGCTCGTTCTCCCCTAATGCACTCGTATACCTTCAAGAGAATTCATGTCGTCGTTAGCTAAGTAATTACAAGAACGGACTACCATTTCTAAGGAAAATTGGGTAGCACTCCCTTCATTTCTAATACTTTCCCCATGTTTCATTTCCACTCTCATACATTCGTAACGACACTCACAATATTACTTTCAACAATCATCACTTATACACTTTAAGAAAAATCTACCATTTTCCTCCAATTTCTCCACATCCATGGTTATAGCTCGTTATCACGTTTTCTCGTATATAATACTTATTTCACGGTCTAGACGTTATTTATAACATATTCACAACCGTAGCTTATCAACATTCACGACTCCATTCAACTACTATTCAATTGTGCCACTATTTACCCATACAAGGCCCATTTTCTATGTTCTTATACATTTCAAGTATCTAAGCCTTCCAATACCTTTAACCATATGGTATATTCATGAAACATACCTTGGATGATGGTGGAACAAGCCTTGAGCAACAATACTCTTTTTATACCAAAACCCTATTTCAACCCTTTTGAGATTTCTTGAAGAAGATGACTTCCAATAGAGTCTCATGCACTTGCTTTCATGAATTAGATGTTGATGATCTTGGTTCCCCTTTGATCTCTTGAATTTTGTGGATGAATATTTGGAGAGCTTCTAGAGTGTTCTTGAATGGTGTAGCTGCATAATGAAATAAAATGAAGCCTTGGTCCCTTTTATTAATTCAAAATCTTGTCTTTAATGAATTCCAGTCGGGGTGAATAGTGGTCATAAACCACAGTTTACGAGCCGTAAACTGGTTTACGAGCCGTCCTCCCTGGTCGTATTTAAGCATGTCCAAAACAGAGAAGTTGGCTAAAGAATATTGCAGTTTACGATCGAGGTTTACGGGCCGTATTCCAAGTCGTATTTAAGCATTTCACCACTTAACAGAAAGTTGAAACTTGAAAGGCTGGAGGACGATGGTGGTTTACGGTCCGTAAATCAATTTACGGGCCGTATACCACTTCACGACCACTGTGCTGAATAAAATTCCATAACTTTTTCATTTCCAAAAATTCACGAATCATCACCCCTTGCTTAGTAAAACACCCCACACTCATACCCTTGTCGTTCTATTCCTTGTACATGTACGGGGACTTTTCCGAGGTGTAACACTTTGTAGTTGGCCGCTCCATCAAAGAACAGTCTCCATCTCGAGTATGGCTCGGCCAACTCGTCTTCCATAGCCATTACTTCCTTTTCTGGGTAGAAGCTTCGTAGTGTCTCTGTTGGATAAGGGTTTCATTCGACCAAGTTCTCACCTTGGGGTGCCCCAGTCTTATTTGTTAGGAAGAAGGATGGTTCCCTTAGGATGTGTGTTGATTACCGTCAACTTAATAAAGCGATCATTAAGAATAAATATCCTTTGCCTAGGATAAATGATCTATTTGACCAACTTCAGGGTGCTAAGTTCTTTTCAAAGATTGACTTGAGGCCAGGGTATCACCAATTGAAGATAAAGGAGAAAGATATCCCGAAAACCATTTTTCGTACTCGTTATGGGCATTTTGAGTTTCTAGTCATGTCCTTTCGGTTGACTAATGCGCCTGCTGCATTCATGGATTTGATGAGTGATGTGTTTAAGCCTTATCTAGACCGCTTCATTATTGTGTTTATTGATGACATTTTGGTGTACTCTAAGAATCGTGAGGATCATGTTAATTATTTGAGGATACCTTTGACAACACTTGAGGAGAACGAGCTTTATGCAAAATTCTCTAAGTGTGAATTTTGGCTTGAGTCGGTGTCTTTCTTGGGTCATGTGGTGACCAGTGCGGCATTAATGTAGATCCTCAAAAAATTTCAGCGGCAAAGGATTGGCCTAGACAAACCTGTGCGACGGAAATTCGTAGCTTCTTGGGTTTGGAAAATTATTACAGAAAGTTTGTGGAAGGTTTTTCGTCCATAGCCTCACCATTGACTAAATTGACACAGAAGACTGCTATGTTTCAGTGGTCCGAAGCTTGTGAAAAGAGTTTCCAAGAGCTTAAGACAAGGTTGACTTCGACTCCTATTTTGACTTTACCTTCTGGGTCTGGTGGATACGTGGTGTATTGTGATGCTTCCAGAATTGGTTTGGGTTGTGTATTAATGCAGAATGGTAAGGTGATTGCTTATGCTTTGCGAGAGTTGAAGAAGCATGAGAATAATTATCCAACTCATGACTTAGAGTTGGCTGCAGTGGTATTTGTCTTGAAAATTTAACGTCATTATTTCTATGGTGAGCATTGCGATGTTTTTACTGACCATAAGAGCTTGCAATATATCTTTAAGTAGCGAGAGTTGAATCTCAGACATCGGAGGTGGTTGGAGTTCTTAAAAGACTACGACTTGAATATTTTGTGTCATCCTAGTAAGGCTAATGTGGTTACCGATGCTTTGAGTAGAAAATCTCTAGGCACGTTGGCTTATTTGCGTGCACATGACCTGCCCACGGGGAAGGAAATTCGAAGACTTGCGAGTCTTGGGGTCAGACTTGATGAAACTGAAGATGGAGAGTTAGTGGGAATCACACCATCACGGTCTGATGGAAGTGGGAGATGATAAATATGAATTTTGTTGCAGGCTTACCTCGCACAAGGGCCAAGTATGATTCGATTTGGATGATCGTCGATAGACTCACGAAGTCAGCCCATTTTCTTCCTCTGAAGACGTTATATGCCGCAGCGGAGTACGCCAAGTTATGTTTGAAGGAGATCGTTTGGTTGCACGGTGTTTCGGCTTCCATCATATCTGACAGAGGTTCGCAATTTACTGCTCACTTCTGTTAGAAGCTTCAAGAAGGTTTAGGGACTAGAGTGAAATTGAGCACTGCCTTTCATCCTCTAACTGACGGGCAGGTAGAGAGAACTATTCAAACTTTGGAGGATATGTTGCATGCTTGTGCAATCGATTTTGGAGGAAGTTGGTGTCACGACCCGACTAGGGGCCGTGACGAGTACCCGATACTTGTACCGAGCACCCCTTTGCTATCCTGCATAAACGGTGCATGTAATTTTTTTTTCTTTTTCCACATTAACATTAACAGTAAACTTTCTAATATCGCGTTATACCGAGACGCGAACCATTCAGAATACAATATACTAAACTGTACATAGCTTACTGTGTATATCTGTCTACGAGCCTCTAGACATAGTACATTCATACATGGAAAGGGCCGAGTATTGTCGTGCCTGAGAATACATACACAAAATAGTACCAATGATACGAGGCTCCGAAACGACTGGAGCGCTCCCCAATGCTGCAGATAGAGCCCTAGAAAACCCGGTCCGTGTACCTGCTGACCTGCGCGGCATGAACGCAGCGTCCACAAGAAGGGACGTCAGTACGAATAATGTACCGAGTATGTAAGGCATGGAAAACAATGCAAGCAGTAATATAGAGTGCAATCAATAATAATATCACAGAGCCATAGGGCGTATGACGAGGCGAGAAAGTAACCTGTACGTAGGGAGGCCCTTTTACAGTCTGGCTATCGCATAGGCCTGCCTTTTCGCCTTTGGAACGTTTCTCTTCATAGGCATAGGAGTCAACATTTTTATACTACTTATTCTCGTGTGCAGAAAACAGTATATTTCAATAACGGTATCTTTTGTTCACATTTACAGACGCCGAATACAGTCGGCTCTCCCAACCCCCTCGGTGCCCCTCGTTTACGTATACAGAAAATAGTGCAATTCAGTAAACAATGTCTTTCATTCACATTTACAGACGCCGAATACAACCGGCTCTCCCAACCCCCTCCCCAACGATGACCCAACATAGTATGTCACATATGTATCACACATTATATATATATATATATACAGACGCCGCGTACGGCTCATCCCATATCCCGCGTCCGGGCATCCCGCGTCCAGGATGGAATCCAGCTGAATCAGGTGGTGATATAACAGTGGCCCTTCCCTTCTTCCCCATATATACATACATGTACATTTACTCATCTTTTATGCATATACATTTCTTATATACAATTACTTTATCTTATATATATACATACCCGTACACGTATACCCGTTTTATATACATATATCATATAAGCACACAAGAGAGCCAAGGAAAATAAAGTATCCGTCGGAGTGACATAAGGTCGGTGATCTCCGATTACATTACGGGATGCTAGTGATAGCTTTGTCTCACCTTGAAGGAGCGAATATTTTAAGGCGAGGCTATTAACGAAGAATAGTGTTACAGTAGTCGTGGAATGAAATCGTAGGCATTTTAGATGACAGTCATAGGTTTTGGAATTTTTAGAAAATAAAGTTATAACTAGAAAATATAAACACGTTTTAAAAATTAGTTTATCGCTTTCATGTTTACATAAGGTACTTGGCTTTGTCATAGAGTCGTTCCGGTCGTACTTATCATGGATACATTCTTTTGTCTGACATTGTCGTTATCATTATCAGCATTGAAACATTCTCGGTAGAGTAGTCATAGTACTTATCGTTCGGTAAGGAGATCGGGATCAAAAGTCCCCCTTGGATTTACTTCAAGCAAGCTAACCAAGACTATAGGAAAATCCGGGAGTAACGGGCCCACCTCGGGCCGGATGAGGTAGCGTATACAATTTACCCATATCACGTGTCATAGCGTTCTTGTGTGGGTTTTAGGGTAATCGGATCCCACTTAGGCAAGTTATAGGGGTCTAGAAGGTCTTTTCATCACTTTGCACACTTTCTACTTCAATTCAATTGAACGAAAAGTTGAAAACTTTAGGTGCGGATTCCGGGGATTAGGATTGTCCCCGAGGCTCGTACCCGACTTATTTTAGTTAAGACATGCCATAGAAAGAAGGGTGACGCCTTACATACCTCTTTCCGCTCCTTTAGCTACTCCAAATCCGCGTCACAATCTCGTCGAAATCTGCGAATTGGTCATTTTTACCAAACTTTCATTAGTACACTTTGAATTGAAATCTTAAGGAAACACTTTTGCTACCGAAATTTCGGCAGCATTTCCTCTGTAAGTGTACCAATCCCGAGAATAAGGCTCGGCCCAAAATCAACAACAACTATCCGGGAATGTAACCCGGCCAAACAAAACAAGGTACCAACAACTCGTATAAGGGATTCAAAACACAATTCGACAATATTCCGTTTTCATTCGAATTAACCACATACGATCGGACCAACATCCATATTCGTACACTCAAGCACTACTCCAACACACTTAAACAAGATTCAAAACACTTCGGATAACCCACAAATTGTTCGAACCAGCCCATTCCATACACAAGCAAAAATTCGAAATCTTCCAAGTCCGAGAAAACATCAACAATACTTTTCTTTTCTTCCAATATCATCAACTACACTAACCATCCATAATTTAGCAACATTAGTCTTACAAATACAAGAAACCATATTAAGATCACATTAGGTACCAAAACAGCCCACAAACTATTATAACCTCAACTTTGAATCGTTCAGCTTCTTTTTGCATTACGAAATCCACAACGACACAACTAACACACTAAATGAAATTAATTCATTCCTTGACACACAAAACAGTCCATTTTCGGCCAACACTACATCCACACACTACATGCACAATTCCATCATTTCCTTCACTCTACAACATGTACAAATCACCCATAACAACAATTTAAATACGAAGTAAAATTTGCTTATTCTTTCTACTCCAAAACAGCCCATACACACGGATACACACACCAATACACACATATTTCACAAATTTCACTCATTTCTACATACTACAACACTTAAACAATATTCATAACACATAAGAGAGGGTTAGTTCTTTACCTTCATTCTTCATCTTCTCCACTTGGTTATGACTCATGAACCATCCATATAAGTTTCCTACTTACTCCAACAACACTACCATGCTAACAAACATCCTTCAATTAGTAAGAAAACCAAAGAAATGAATTTTTCAATCATCAAAATGAAGGGGCTGGTTTCGGCCAGCCCCCCCTAGCCGACCCTCTCTTATTTTTTTTTTTGTGTTTGTTCATCTCCTTCTCTTCTCTTGAATTGTAAGGAAGATCATATATATAGACATAATTGTAGGCATGTGAGGGGCACATGCCCCTCTCTAGAGGATTCTAAATTTTTCTTGAAACTTTCCTTGAATCAAAAGATGAATCAACTTCTTGTCTTGTACACTTTAGCCCCTAGGTTCTCCAACACATGGCCAATGGGGCCCTTTTGAACTTTCATAAAATTTTTTGTGAAATTCCCGTTTCGTCCCTCGACTTTTCTCAATATGACCATTTTACCCCTAACCTTCCACATTATTTTCATTGGTCATTTTGCAATTTCTCTTCTTGCCCTTAGCCTCTCACAATATTTTCATACTAATAATGGTCATAAATAGTATTCGTAACAACTTATGCATTAATATAGTTTTCGAAAAAATGGTTTCGTCCTTAACTTCTCACGACGACTTTGAAATATTTAAACGCTCAAAATACGGGCTATAACATCCTCCCCCCCTTTAGAACATTCGTCCTCGAATGTTCAACTGACCTTATGGGGTTCTATAATACTTTGGGAGGGTCCCCTTTTACAAATGCTCTTCTATTTATGCCCGTTCTTTACCCTTTATTTTATTCTCCTTAACCTCTTCACGCATTCTCATTTCACGTCGTAGGTTCCTTTTTCCAATACTTGAAAACATGGCGACCCCTTGTTGTCCTAAGATAATATGGTCTCTTCCCCTTTAAGGGATTCCTTATTGCCAGCAGTTCCTTTCTTCGTCTCGGTGCACGACATAGCGAAATTTCTTACCATAAGTCTTCCTTTTATTTTCAGTCGACGACATCATTCTTGTCAGTATTCCCACATCTTTCCATTCACCATTGGTCCTTTCGCACACTTAGTTCGCTTTCTTACTTGTAAATTTTCCTTAACCGTGCTCTTGCGTCAAGTTCCTTATCGTGGCCGCTATTCCTTTGGCTCTACTTCTTCAGATCGGTCTTCAACCCTTACACATTTTTCTGTTGTTCATATTGCCACACTTATTCTTTTTACGCACCTATGCTTGCAAGTTCGTCTCAGATAATTCCGTGTTCTTCCAGTTATTCCCCCTTTAGGAGGTCTCGCCCATTCATGTTTCTTACCTTTCACTCCTTTCGGATATTTAATATCTTTAGCTTCCACCTAGTTACTCATTTCCTTCTTCAAACATCATAGTATTCAGACTTTTCTATCCCTAACCCATAACGAAAATAGTGGCTCATCTCGTGGGGCTTGCACCATTTGTTTTACTACCATTCAGGTTCCGGTATCCCTCTTTCTGCCGTAGCATAGGTCTTTGGGACACACATGTCCACTGATACCTTCACACACGAGATATCACACATGATCATATGCACATACACACATAATTAATACCACTAGTCCACCAAAACACTTCCAGACGCTATTCAAGCCTATCCGAATTCCCGAGCTATGAGGTACTCTTTGTCTCTTTACCGAGCTGGTCTGCCTCGTTCTACGCATCTTCTTTAAGGTTCCCAGTCGTCCCTTATACTATAATTTCGCTTAAGCTATTCTGTTTTTCCATTGTTCTGTTATGTCAGAACATGTAGAATTTCTTGAAATTTTCCCAGGGGGTCACCCATCCCAGGATTGCTCCCACCTGAGCACGCTTAACCTCAAGACTTCACTGGGATTCGATGTCTTAATGCTGATATTTTCGCGTCAACTTCCGCGCATGACCTTTACTACATAATTTGAGGCTAGTCGAGATCTTACAGGTCCCGGGACACCCTCGTAACGCGTCTTTTCCTTCACAATTACCATTTTACCCTTTTCGGGCCTCAGAGCTCATCTTTCACTTCCATGTATAATTGATTTTCATCCTGGGTTCCCAGGCCTCTGATGCTTATAGTTACGCCTTCGTTGCCATTATTTTATGAATGCCCCGATATCAGTCCGTTCGAATCTCTTACTCACCGTTGTTGCACAGTGACCTGTAGCAAGGTTAGTTATCAACTTTCCGAGTCCTCCATCCGATCTTGTCCCCTTTTTTTTTTTTTTTTTTTTTTTTTTTATGCCATGCCCCTGTACACAACAAATACTAATGACACCTTACAGAACATACAACAATACCATGTTCTGGCCATCCGAAGCTGCTCATTTCAGATAACAGATCAAATATGTCGATTCTTATCCTCATGGCTTTCCGTATCGCTACTTGCCTTTTCCGTCGTATGCGAGGCCCATATAAGAAATTTCATTTCCTAGTACTTGGCTCTATCGCACGATCTGAGACAGAAAGAAGGTCAACAATTCCTAAATGCCCTGTAGCCCCCTGTTTATGCATGTGGCCGGCAACACACCATAAACAGGACTCTACTAGACACGGCTCGTAGACAAACCCTAGGACCGAACTGCTCTGATACCACTTCTGTCACGACCCGACTAGGGGCCGTGACGAGTACCCGATACTTGTACCGAGCACCCCTTTGCTATCCTGCATAAACGGTGCATGTAATTTTTTTTTCTTTTTCCACATTAACATTAACAGTAAACTTTCTAATATCGCGTTATACCGAGACGCGAACCATTCAGAATACAATATACTAAACTGTACATAGCTGACTGTGTATATCTGTCTACGAGCCTCTAGACATAGTACATTCATACATGGAAAGGGCCGAGTATTGTCGTGCCTGAGAATACATACACAAAATAGTACCAATGATACGAGGCTCCGAAACGACTGGAGCGCTCCCCAATGCTGCAGATAGAGCCCTAGAAAACCCGGTCCGTGTACCTGCTGACCTGCGCGGCATGAACGCAGCGTCCACAAGAAGGGACGTCAGTACGAATAATGTACCGAGTATGTAAGGCATGGAAAACAATGCAAGCAGTAATATAGAGTGCAATCAATAATAATATCACAGAGCCATAGGGCGTATGACGAGGCGAGAAAGTAACCTGTACGTAGGGAGGCCCTTTTACAGTCTGGCTATCGCATAGGCCTGCCTTTTCGCCTTTGGAACGTTTCTCTTCATAGGCATAGGAGTCAACATTTTTATACTACTTATTCTCGTGTGCAGAAAACAGTATATTTCAATAACGGTATCTTTTATTCACATTTACAGACGCCGAATACAGTCGGCTCTCCCAACCCCCTCGGTGCCCCTCGTTTACGTATACAGAAAATAGTGCAATTCAGTAAACAATGTCTTTCATTCACATTTACAGACGCCGAATACAACCGGCTCTCCCAACCCCCTCCCCAACGATGACCCAACATAGTATGTCACATATGTATCACACATTATATATATATATATATACAGACGCCGCGTACGGCTCATCCCATATCCCGCGTCCGGGCATCCCGCGTCCAGGATGGAATCCAGCTGAATCAGGTGGTGATATAACAGTGGCCCTTCCCTTCTTCCCCATATATACATACATGTACATTTACTCATCTTTTATGCATATACATTTCTTATATACAATTACTTTATCTTATATATATACATACCCGTACACGTATACCCGTTTTATATACATATATCATATAAGCACACAAGAGAGCCAAGGAAAATAAAGTATCCGTCGGAGTGACATAAGGTCGGTGATCTCCGATTACATTACGGGATGCTAGTGATAGCTTTGTCTCACCTTGAAGGAGCGAATATTTTAAGGCGAGGCTATTAACGAAGAATAGTGTTACAGTAGTCGTGGAATGAAATCGTAGGCATTTTAGATGACAGTCATAGGTTTTGGAATTTTTAGAAAATAAAGTTATAACTAGAAAATATAAACACGTTTTAAAAATTAGTTTATCGCTTTCATGTTTACATAAGGTACTTGGCTTTGTCATAGAGTCGTTCCGGTCGTACTTATCATGGATACATTCTTTTGTCTGACATTGTCGTTATCATTATCAGCATTGAAACATTCTCGGTAGAGTAGTCATAGTACTTATCGTTCGGTAAGGAGATCGGGATCAAAAGTCCCCCTTGGATTTACTTCAAGCAAGCTAACCAAGACTATAGGAAAATCCGGGAGTAACGGGCCCACCTCGGGCCGGATGAGGTAGCGTATACAATTTACCCATATCACGTGTCATAGCGTTCTTGTGTGGGTTTTAGGGTAATCGGATCCCACTTAGGCAAGTTATAGGGGTCTAGAAGGTCTTTTCATCACTTTGCACACTTTCTACTTCAATTCAATTGAACGAAAAGTTGAAAACTTTAGGTGCGGATTCCGGGGATTAGGATTGTCCCCGAGGCTCGTACCCGACTTATTTTAGTTAAGACATGCCATAGAAAGAAGGGTGACGCCTTACATACCTCTTTCCGCTCCTTTAGCTACTCCAAATCCGCGTCACAATCTCGTCGAAATCTGCGAATTGGTCATTTTTACCAAACTTTCATTAGTACACTTTGAATTGAAATCTTAAGGAAACACTTTTGCTACCGAAATTTCGGCAGCATTTCCTCTGTAAGTGTACCAATCCCGAGAATAAGGCTCGGCCCAAAATCAACAACAACTATCCGGGAATGTAACCCGGCCAAACAAAACAAGGTACCAACAACTCGTATAAGGGATTCAAAACACAATTCGACAATATTCCGTTTTCATTCGAATTAACCACATACGATCAGACCAACATCCATATTCGTACACTCAAGCACTACTCCAACACACTTAAACAAGATTCAAAACACTTCGGATAACCCACAAATTGTTCGAACCAGCCCATTCCATACACAAGCAAAAATTCGAAATCTTCCAAGTCCGAGAAAACATCAACAATACTTTTCTTTTCTTCCAATATCATCAACTACACTAACCATCCATAATTTAGCAACATTAGTCTTACAAATACAAGAAACCATATTAAGATCACATTAGGTACCAAAACAGCCCACAAACTATTATAACCTCAACTTTGAATCGTTCAGCTTCTTTTTGCATTACGAAATCCACAACGACACAACTAACACACTAAATGAAATTAATTCATTCCTTGACACACAAAACAGTCCATTTTCGGCCAACACTACATCCACACACTACATGCACAATTCCATCATTTCCTTCACTCTACAACATGTACAAATCACCCATAACAACAATTTAAATACGAAGTAAAATTTGCTTATTCTTTCTACTCCAAAACAGCCCATACACACGGATACACACACCAATACACACATATTTCACAAATTTCACTCATTTCTACATACTACAACACTTAAACAATATTCATAACACATAAGAGAGGGTTAGTTCTTTACCTTCATTCTTCATCTTCTCCACTTGGTTATGACTCATGAACCATCCATATAAGTTTCCTACTTACTCCAACAACACTACCATGCTAACAAACATCCTTCAATTAGTAAGAAAACCAAAGAAATGAATTTTTCAATCATCAAAATGAAGGGGCTGGTTTCGGCCAGCCCCCCCTAGCCGACCCTCTCTTATTTTTTTTTTGTGTTTGTTCATCTCCTTCTCTTCTCTTGAATTGTAAGGAAGATCATATATATAGACATAATTGTAGGCATGTGAGGGGCACATGCCCCTCTCTAGAGGATTCTAAATTTTTCTTGAAACTTTCCTTGAATCAAAAGATGAATCAACTTCTTGTCTTGTACACTTTAGCCCCTAGGTTCTCCAACACATGGCCAATGGGGCCCTTTTGAACTTTCATAAAATTTTTTGTGAAATTCCCGTTTCGTCCCTCGACTTTTCTCAATATGACCATTTTACCCCTAACCTTCCACATTATTTTCATTGGTCATTTTGCAATTTCTCTTCTTGCCCTTAGCCTCTCACAATATTTTCATACTAATAATGGTCATAAATAGTATTCGTAACAACTTATGCATTAATATAGTTTTCGAAAAAATGGTTTCGTCCTTAACTTCTCACGACGACTTTGAAATATTTAAACGCTCAAAATACGGGCTATAACAGTTGGGATGAACACCTACCTCTAGTGGAATTCTCTTACAACAATAGCTATCAAGTGAGTATTCATATGGCTCATTATGGGGCTCTTTATGGGAGGCGTTGTCGGTCTCCAATTGATTGGTTTGAACCAACAAAAGTAGAGTTATTGGGTCCGGATTCAGGTTTATGAGGCGATTGAGAAAGTTAATCTTATTGTGCAGCGACTGAAGACAGCTCAGAGTAGACAAAAGTCCTATACAGATATGAGGCGTAGAGAATTGGAATTTGTTGTTGGTGACAAGGTTTTCTTGAAAATATCACCTATGAAGGAGGTAATGCGTTTTGGCAGAAAGGGCAAGCTTAGTCCTCGCTATATTGGTCCTTATGAAGTTACAAAAAGGGTTGGGAAGGTAGCTTACGAGTTGAGATTACCGACTGAGATGTACATGGTGTTATATCCCGTATTTTTTGCGTATTCGGAAAATTCGAAATAATTTTGACTTGTAAGAAATAAGGTCATATTTGATTTCATTTAATATATGTGTGTTGTTCATGAAATATTAATGCGGAAATATCGAGGAAGGCTAGGGGCAAAATTGGAAATTTCAGAAATTAGTTTCGGGAATTACAAAATAGGGCCCATAATTAATTGGGCTAGAAAGAGCAAAAAAAAAAAACAAGGCCCAAATTGTAGGGGGTGGCCGGCCATATGGCTAGCCCAAGCCCATGGAAAAATTTACTCCATGTGATAAATAAATAAATAAAGGGCCATCCATCATTTTCATTAAGAAGTTTCAAGAAAAATTGAGAAGGAGAAAACAAAAAGAAGAAGAGCAAAACACAAGGCCATTCGGCCATGCCCTATAATTTTTGCCCCTTAAAATCTTGTCCCAAAAATTATTTTCTTGTGGTATTGCTACTAATTCAAGAGCCCTCTACAACGTGGTGTAGTTGTTTCGGAAGATAGGCCGCTTGTTTCGTCGATTTAGCACCTTGGTCAAGTGAAGAATATAGGAAGAAAAAGGTAAGATTTTACTTCTTTTGTCTTGGAAGAAAAATATATATGTGTTGTAGAATGTGGAAAGGAATGTAGAGTATGAAAATTGTGTGTTATAGGTATGTGTGTGTATGGCCGAAAATTGTGTTGATGGAGAGGGATGATTAAAATTTTATTTGTTATGATCTTTGTGTTGTTGGGGCCTTGTGATGGAAATGGAAGAATAATGGTTCAAGTCGGCATGAAAAATTGTTGTAAATGATTATAGGAAATTATGTGATTTTAATATAGTTTTTATGTAATTATGGAAGTGGAGTCCTAAATGTGAATTGTTGTGTTGATTGGTGAATTTGGAAGGATGCTAGTCCAGATTAGCATGAAAAATTGGTTGTTAAGTTGTTGTAGGAAGTTTTGTGATTTTATGGTAGATTTATGTAATTATGGAAATGAAATTGTTAAGGTGCAAATTGTGATTGTTGTTAATGAAATTGGAAGATAAAAATGTGTTGTGAATATTTATGTATAAGGTTGGAGGTTTCGGGTGAATTATGGTGTTGGTGGAATTTTTGTATATTTTGTAGAACGATATGAAATGCTTCCGAATTGTATTTGAATGATCTTGAATGAGTAAATGAATATGAAAATGTTGATATTGGTTTGAAAGTGTGGAGTTGGAGTAGAAGTTGTTGCATTGTGTAGAAAGGGAGACTATGTATGTTAGAATGTGTTTTGTATTGATTGTTGGTGTTGTTGGTATTGTTGTTGGTGTTGTTGTTGATGTTTTGACCGAGTTAAAATCTCGGGGATGTTGAATTTACAGGGGAAATGCTGCCCAAATTTCTGTAGACAAATATTGAATTAAGATTGAACTTCTAAAGGCTTCTAATTAATGTTTGGTAAATGTGACCAATTGTAGATTTTGGAGAGTTTGGCACTTGAATTTGGAGTAGCGTAAGAAG
Source organism: Lycium barbarum (assembly GCF_019175385.1). Lineage (NCBI taxonomy): Eukaryota > Viridiplantae > Streptophyta > Magnoliopsida > Solanales > Solanaceae > Lycium > Lycium barbarum. Next base: position 50,802,957 of record NC_083345.1, on the reverse strand, counting down.
CGGAAAAGGTATGTAAAGCTTTGCCTTTCATTCTCTTGGCATGTCTTAGGTATAATAGGTTATGATTCGAGCCTCGGGGACGACTCTACTCCTAGAAATCCGAGCCAAATTTGACCCTTATTCATTCAATATAATTGAATTAAGCACTTTATGTTTGTTGGAAAAGCAGCTTGAACCTTTGTAATTCTTACAAACAGAATCAAATTGTCCTAAAACTTCCATAGATGACTCTATAAAGTCTAGTGTTCGTAATTTTGGAACGCCACCCCGACTTGACCCGAGGTGGACCCGCAATCCCCGAGACCTTTTCATATTGATCTAATTGACTTATTTTCGAGTGATATTCAAGGAAAACTTTGCCTATTGTTCCGCTTACTAGAGAAGGATCGTTTTGATTATTCCATTGAGTTCCACGGTATATTTAATATGTGCAAACGACCTCAGGAATTCTGCTTTGACGTAATCCGTTGTAACATCCGAAAGGTACGTACTATGATTTCCGTCTGATTCCTCTTCGCATGATCTGTCATTTGATTATTCTATCGAGTCTTGGTAATATATTATGATGCATATAGTTTCTCACTACTCTGCTCGTGCACGCCTTAGCACGTCCTTGACCGAGTCCCGGGCCGGGTATGTTATCGTGCGCATTCCACTGCACTGTTCACCGAGTCCCTCACTAGAGGGCCGGGTACGGTATGTGTATATCTGATGATGATATGATGATGTGATGATGTGATGATGGGTTACGGCGGCTAGGAGGGCATATGATGATTCTATCCACCGAGTCCCTCACTAGAGGGCCGGGTACGGTATATATTATATATGTGTACATGCATATGATATGACATACTTCTGCTACCGAGTCCCGTAATGGGCCGGGTACGATTTGTGATATTGACATACAGCTATATGTGTACATGCATATGATTCTGATATACTTATGCCACCGAGTCCCGTCACGGGCCGGGTACGTTCTATGACTATTATGCTCATACTCCACACTCATGATTTCAGTTATGATTCTGTTCACTACGTTTCATGCTTTACATACTCGGTATATATTCTGTACTGACCCCCTGTTCTTCGGGGGCTGCGTTCCATACCACGCAGGTACAGACGCTCGGTTTGCTGATCCGCCCGCCTAGGACATCTACTCTGCTGTTTGGAGTGCTCCTTGTTCGGAGCCCATATTTTGGTATTGACTTCTTTTGTTATATATGTATATGTTTATTCAGGGGTACGGCGGGGCCCTGTCCCGTCAGCTGATTCTGTTATCTCTGTTAGAGGCCTGTAGAAATGTATGTGGGTCATGGGTCGTTATCAGTCAGGTATATCTGTGTGATTTGTCGCGTGTACCGCCCGTATGTTATGATAGCCTTAGCGGCTTATGTATATGTTTATGTATGTACAGGTTTTCGTGCGATCTGCCTTACAGCTGTAGAAATCTGTGTACGCTAAATCTGGATTAGCTATTTGTATGTCAACTCTGGTAGGTAGGTGTATGCGGGTGCCCAACTCGGGCACTAGTCACAGCCCACGAGGTTGGGTTGGGACAAAAGTGGTATAAGAGCGGTTCATCCTCGGAATGTCTACAGGCCATGTCTGGTAGAGTCTTGTTTATCGGTGTGTGGTGCACCACATCTATAAACAGGAGGCTACGGGACATTTAGGATGTTATCCCTTTCTTTGGATCGTAGATCGTGCGATAGAGCTGTGCTATTAGGATGATTCATTTCTGATCGATTGTTATGTTTACAGTGAAGCCTCCGAAGAAGGCGACGGCTGCCCAGAAGGGCAAAGCAGTGGCTGAGGCAAGAGAGACTAGCCGGGCTCAGAGAGTTACCAGGGCCCGTGCTCAGCTTGAGCCGGAGGACGTGCCCCCTTAAGCCAGTTCTGTTACACCGCCATTACCAGAGGAGATCGGAGCAGCAGCAACTGCTGATCAGGAGACGGCTCCACCACTAGCTCCCGGGGGTGCAGTGCCCGAGCCTCCAGCTCCACAGCCAGGGGCGGAGGATAGGGCCATGAGAGAGGCGGTCCAGCTACTGACCAGAGTGGTGGCGGAGCAGGGGCACAGATACAGATTAGGAGGTGATCAGGCGCATAGACATGATAGTTCAAGGGCCCGTGAGTTCTTGACGTGTAATCCTCCAGAGTTCTTCGGGACAAAACCCGAAGAGGATCCCCAGGAGTTTATCAGACAGATGCAGCGCACGTTACGGTTGATTAAGGCTTCAGCGACTGAGTCCATCGAGTTGGCTTCATACCGGTTGCACGAGGTAGCTGCTAATTGGTATGAGTCCTGGGAGTTGTTCAGGGGTGACAACGCTCCCCCAGCAGTGTGGGACGAGTTTACTCAGGCCTTTCTTGGCCACTTTCTGCCTCCGGAGCTGCGGCGCGCTAGGGTTGATTGGTTCTTACAGTTGAGGCAAGATGGTAGGAGCGTCCGAGAGTATAGCCTAGAGTTCGACTCATTGGCCAGATATGCACCCGCTATGGTAGCTAATATGACTGACTGGATGCACCGTTATGTAATGGGGCTGGACCGATATTTGATTGACAATTGTCTGGTGATGGCTGCTCAGCCCGGGATGGATATTGCCCGTATACAGGCGCACGCCCAGGGTATGGAGGACCGACATAGGAGGCGACCGCCCGATAGGGATCCTGAGAGGAGCAAGCCCAAGAGGGCCAGATCAGCTGGGTATTCTGAGAAGTTTCAGAGTAGCCCGTCTCAGCGGCAGGGTAGTAGGTATTCTACCCAGTCAGCACGGAGCACACCCCCACAGCCCTCGGGCAGGAGACCAGATTATGCAGGGTATTCAGGGGCAGGCCAGAGCTCTAGGGTTTCAGGCTCACAGGTGAGCAGAGGTCCCGGTCAGACGCGGCCACCCCTACCTCGATGTTCTTGTTGTGGTAGGCCCCACTTCGGAGAATGTCGTTTTTCTACGGATGCTTGTTTTGCTTGCGGCCGTCAAGGCCATATTATGAGGGAGTGCCCGTTTAGAGGTGGTTCAAGTGGTTCAGCCCAGCCCACTGGGTCAGTTGCTGGCACATCTCCTCCTTCGGTAGCCATGCGCCCTGCGGGGCGGGGTACGTCGACATTAGCAGGCCGCGACGAAGGTCGTGGCGGAGCTCCCAGTTCTAGTGGTCCTTCGAACCGCATATATGCTTTGGCCAGCCAGCAGGACCCAGAGGCGTCACCAAACGTAGACCCAGGTATGTTATTAATCTTTTCTCTAGAAGTATGTGCATTGATGGGCCTATACTCTATTTTACCACATAATTTTCTCTTCTGGTTGTTACTAGAAGTAAGGTAAAATCCGAATCAATAAAACCAATTGAGATAGCCATACAGGCTGGTAAAAGATGAATAATGCGGATTCTAAAAGATAACCGTACTCACAAGTGGAAGATAAATGTGGAAGATCAAAAAGGGGTAAAATAGTAATTGTACAAGAAAAGACATGTTGCGAACATGTCTCGGAATCTGTAAGCCTTCGACTCGCTCCAGGTCATGTAATAAAGGCCATACGAGGAAGTGGACACGATTATATCAGCATTAAGGCACCGAGTTCCACCAAAGTTTCGAGGTTAAGCGTGCTAAGGTGGGAGGATGGGTGACCCCCTGGGAAGTATGCAAGAATTTTATATATTCTGACATAAGAGACAAATGAAAAGGTAGAATAGCCTAAATGAAATTACAGTATATGGGATGGTTGGAGACCATAAAAGCGACATAGTACGCGACAGGCTAGACCAGAGAAAAGATGGAAAGTGTTTGGAGATATTTTGTAGGCAAGGTAGTAGCAATCATACATACATATATGAATGCATATGATATCCTACATGTGCTTATATCGGTGGACATGTGTGTCCTAGCGACCGGTGCTACGATATGGAAGGCACCAATTGAGTAAGGATACCGAAGTCCAAGTAACGACAAGGTGAATGGTACAGGTGTTACAAGATAAGATGTTATTATTTTCACTACAGGTCAAGGCTGGAAGTTTTAACACAATGATATTTGGAAAGAGAAGGTAAGTGCGTAGATGGAAGATATAGAGATCAAAGTGCCGGAAAAAGGTGAAAGGCAAGAAACCTTGGTGAGTGAAAGGACTAATAGTGGATAAAAGGATATGGGAAGGTCGACAAGAATGATGATACACTCATAAGATAAACGAAAAACTTATGACATGGAGTTTTCGACCTGTTATGCGTAGAGTTGGAAAGAAAGACGAGGAATGAGATATAACCGAAAACGAGGATACTCGAAGATTGTGACATAAGGGAACCCCTTATAATGGGGGAGAGAACATATTATAGTAGACCTAGAAAGGAATCACAACATTTTCAGGCGCCACGAAATGAAATTCATTAGCTCGGGGTCGTAGTTCAAGCGTATCGGCATATCAATTTATAATGAATATATTGGGAGGTCTATATTGACGGGTAATAACATCCGGTGATCGAGTATTACCATATTGAAAGAGTGCAAGGTATATAGCAATTAGATGTAACCTAAATAGTCTATTGATGACTCAAGAATAAATCTGACGGTAGTTAAGATAGTGCTAAAGATTATTGGTAAAGACCTTTGTTATATCCCGTATTTTATACGTTCGGACATTCGAAGGTAGTCGTGGCAAGTTAAGGGAAAGGCTACGTTCAAAAATTATTTTAATATATAAGTTGGTTATAAATATCAATTATGGATATTAGTGTTATGGAAATATTGAGAAAAGTTAAGGGTAAAAAGGGAAGAGAACTCTAGGAAATAAAGAAAGGAGCATGTGGCCATTTCATAAGTGAAGGGGGCAAAGTGTAAATATGGAAGGGCTAAAGTGTAAAAAGAGAGAAGACACTTGGTCTTCTTTGACCAAGTAAGAAAATTCAAAGAAAAGAAAAGTCAAGAAAAAGGAAGAAAGTTCTAGAGAGGGGCATGTGCCCCTCACATGCTTGGGTATATATATATATATATATATGAGCTTGTCTTCCAATTCAAGACAAAAGAAGAAGAACAAAAGAAAAAAAAAGATGAAGAGAGTGCAAGGGTTTCGGCCATGGCTCTAGAAATTTAGCCATGGGAAATTGACCAAGGAAAATTATTTTCTCCTAGCTTTTCTACTAATTGGAAGATGCTCTTTAACATCGTGAAGTTGTTGGAGCAAGCAAGACACTTATATGGACAATTCATGAACCTTAACCAAGTGGAGAAGTTGAAGAAGAAAGGTGAGTTTTAATCTTGTCTTATGTGTTATGAAGGGTTTATATGTGTTGTAGTATGCTAAGATGGAAGTTTGCATGATGAATATGTAAGTATGCATGTGGCCGAATTGAAGTGGTATAATGTAGATGTGACAAATAGATTTTATCTAGTAATTTGATTGTTGCGTTGTGAATTCTATGATGTGAAATGAATGAAAACCATGAGACCTTGCATGTTGTGTGTTGGCCGTGTGTATGTAGTAGGTTGGTCGTGCATATGTTATGTGGTATAGAAAGAATGGAATAATTTATGAAGTATGTTGGTTGTTGTTGTAACGTATAGAAATGAATGGAAAACTCATGAAAATATGCATGTTGTGGTGGAGGCCGAACATGGTGATATTTTGGCAAATTGTAGTGAATTAATTCTACTTAATGTTTTAGTTGTTGTATTGAGAATTTCATGGTGAAAAATGAAGGTTTGGTGATTTAAGATGAAGTGGTAATCGTTATCGGAATAATGAAGAAATAATGCGACGCTAGCTTGAATTCGTATATTGCATAAGTAAGGTTGTCAATGCATGGTTGTTGATGAGAATTGTGAACCTAAAATAAGAGAAATGTGTTGTTAATTGTTATTGTTTTTGTTGGAGTTGGAAAGTCTTGAAGGAAGTAGTATGTTAATTGAAATTGTTATTATGATTGTTGGCATTGTTGTTGATAGTTTGGCCGGGTTGAATTCCCGAGATTGTTGTTGATTAGAATTGGCCAAGTTGAACTTGGTGGGATGGCACATTTACAGGGGAGATGCTGCCGAAATTTCGGCAGACGAAGTATTACTTCAAAGAATCAACTTCTAAAGGCTCTAATCAAGTTTTGGTAAACATGACCAATTTGTAGATTTTGGCGGGTTTGGAACGTGAATTTGGAGTCGCATAAGAAGCAGAAAAGGTATGTAAGGTTTACCCTTCCTTCTTTGGCATGTCTTAGATGTAATAGGATTGGATACGGGCCTCGGGGACGATCCTATCCCTAGAAATCCGAAATTGAATTTGGCCCTTTTTCATTCAGTAAGATTGAATTCAAAATGTTATCAAATGTTGGGAAACTACCTAAACAACTAGAAATTGCACCAATGAGATCCGACTACCCTAAAACCCTCACAAGTGACGTCATGAAGTGTAATGTACGTAAATTTGGTACGCCGCCTCATTTGACCCGAGGTGGGCCCATTGTCCCCGGATTTTCCTTATTGTTCCGTTTGACCTAATTTTGAAGCAGAATCCAAAGAAGACTTTTGATCCTTATTCCATTCATCGAATGACAAGTACTGTAACTATGCTAACGAGGATACTCCTATGATGACAATGATAATGATGATGTTAAGAAAGAGAATATGCCTATGATAAGTACGATAAGAATGATTCCATGATTAAGAGTCTTGAGCTAAGAATTTAATGTGAATGTGAAAGTGTTATACTAGTTCTTGAACCTCAATTCTATTCCTTAGCTATGACACTAGTTTCTAAACGACTTCAAAGCATATGAATTGACGGTTATAATGTCCATGATTTCATTCTATGCTCTCTCTTAAGGCTATTTTCCGTTGGTAGTCTCGCCTTAAAATACTCGTCCCTTCAAGGTGAGACAAAGTGACCATGATTATTCCATAATGGAATCGGAGGTCACCGACCTTATGTCACTCCGATAGACACATGACTTTCTTTGGGCTCTCATGCATGCCAATTGTATGACACATGTATATGAATGTGAAATTGTATATGTATATGGGGAAAGGGGAAGGGCCACTGTTGTATCACTACCTGATTCAGCTGGATTTCGTCCCGGACGCGGGATATGGGAGAGCCGGATACGGCGTCTGTATATGTGATATATATATATATATATATATATATATATAATATGTTGGGACACTGTTGGGGAGGGGGGTGGGAGAGCCGATGTACTCGGCGTCTGCGAATGTAAATAAAGGACACCATTTTCTGAAATGTTCTGTTTTCTGTACATGTAAATAAGAAGTACTGTTTTCTGAAAAAGAAACTAAGCATGCATGGCATCTTCCTGAAAGGCATTCATATGTATAGGTTACTTCTGTCCCAAGATAAGCTCCATATGTCTATTCCGTTATTATTCATACTGTATATTCCTTTATTATGTCACTATTCATGCCTTACATACTCAGTACATTACTCGTACTGACCCCTCTTCTTCGGGGGCTGCGTTCATGCCGCGAAGGTACACCAGATGAGCCACAACTATCATAGAAGATGTTCCAGCGGAGTTGGAAGGCTCCACTTGTTCTGGAGTTCTGCCGAGTCAGAGTATCTGAGCCATGATGTTTGTTTGATGTTAGAGACTTTGCAGACAGAGTCGTAGATATTGGGTTGTCAGTCTGTAAACGGCTCCAGCAGCCGATATGTTATTATGTTTCATGTCACGAGTCTTATATGATGTCAGATTTTACTTATGAAAAAAAAATATATGGGAGAGCTTACTATGTATTTCTTTCTTAATTGATTCAAGAGTTTCTGTATGTAACAAGGGTCAGCGGGTTCGCTCGGCTCCAAATATGGGGTCGGGTGCCCATCACACCCTAGTAAAGTCAGGGTGTGACAACCTTGGATAATACGATAATCAGGAAGGGGATGCTTATAGAAGGGAAGGAATATGAAGAGATAGAACGAGCGAACTTTGATATGAGTGGGATATGTAAAGTAGAATGAATCAGGAGATGAAAGGACTATGTCTGAGATCGAATATATTTTATATGAATTAAGCATGAGCGGCTATGCATCTTACAAGAATTTATGTGCTAAGCAAGCCAAATGAGTGAGTACTTGATAAGAGGAGTAAGGGTTCAATGATAACAATGTAGTTACGATATCTTGGATACGATACAGAAAGATGCAGAGATGGTTTAAACTAAGTTACCAAGTTACCAGGTAGAATTGCTGAGAGGAAAAACCGCAGAGAAAGGACAATAAAAGAGTTTAAAGTAGAGACAAAGCGAAAGACATGGTACATATATTACAAAGTAGATTGACACTGGTTCCGCCACTAGCTAAGGCCGAGATGTTCTAGCACAACGATGTTCGGGAATAAAAAGAAAGCGAGTACGTAAAGGGGGACAGTAATGGCAACGTTTGGGATTTTTGGAAGGAAAGAAAGAGACCTACCCGAAGTATTATGAGACCCCATGAGGTCAGTTGGACATTCGAGGACGAATGTTCTAAAGGGGGGGAGGATGTTATATCCCGAATTTTTGCGTATTCAGAAAATTCGAAATAATTTTGACTTGTAAGAAATAAGGTCATATTTGATTTCATTTAATATATGTGTGTTGTTCATGAAATATTAATGCGGAAATATCGAGGAAGGCTAGGGGCAAAATTGGGAATTTCGGAAATTAATTTCGGGAATTACAAAATAGGGCCCATAATTAATTGGGCTAGAAAGAGCAAAAAAAAAAAACAAGGCCCAAATTGTAGGGGGTGGCCGGCCATATGGCTAGCCCAAGCCCATGGAAAAATTTACTCCATGTGATAAATAAATAAAGGGCCATCCATCATTTTCATTAAGAAGTTTCAAGAAAAATTGAGAAGGAGAAAACAAAAAGAAGAAGAGCAAAACACAAGGCCATTCGGCCATACCCTATAATTTTTTCCCCTTAAAATCTTGCCCCAAAATTATTTTCTTGTGGTATTCCTACTAATTCAAGGGCCCTCTACAACGTGGTGTAGTTGTTTTGGAAGATAGGCCGCTTGTTTCGTCGATTTAGCACCTTGGTCAAGTGAAGAAGCTAGGAAGAAAAAGGTAAGATTTTACTTCTTTTGTCTTGGAAGAAAAATATATATGTGTTGTAGAATGTGCAAAGGAATGTAGTGTATGAAAATTGTGTGTTATAGGTATGTGTGTGTATGGCCGAAAATTGTGTTGATGGAGAGGGATGATTAAAATTTTATTTGTTATGTTAATTGTGTTGTTGGGGCCTTGTGATGGAAATGGAAGAATAATGGTTCAAGTCGGCATGAAAAATTGTTGTAAATAATTATAGGAAATTATGTGATTTTAATATAATTTTTATGTAATTATGGAAGTGGAGTCCTAAATGTGAATTGTTGTGTTGATTGGTGAATTTGGAAGGATGCTAGTCCAGATTAGCATGAAAAATTGGTTGTTAAGTTGTTGTAGGAAGTTTTGTGATTTTATGGTAGATTTATGTAATTATGGAAATGAAATTGTTAAGGTGCAAATTGTGATTGTTGTTAATGAAATTGGAAGATAAAAATGTGTTGTGAATATTTATGTAGAAGGTTGGAGGTTTCGGGTGAATTATGGTGTTGGTGGAATTTTTGTATATTTTGTAGAACGATATGAAATGCTTCCGAATTGTATTTGAATGATCTTGAATGAGTAAATGAATATGAAAACGTTGATATTGGTTTGAAAGTGTGGAGTTGGAGTAGAAGTTGTTGCATTGTGTAGAAAGGGAGACTATGTATGTTAGAATGTGTTTTGTATTGATTGTTGGTGTTGTTGGTATTGTTGTTGGTGTTGTTGTTGATGTTTTGACAGAGTTAAAATCTCGGGGATGTTGAATTTACAGGGGAAATGCTGCCCAAATTTCTGTAGACAAATATTGAATTAAGATTGAACTTCTAAAGGCTTCTAATTAATGTTTGGTAAATGTGACCAATTCTAGATTTTGGAGAGTTTGGCACTTGAATTTGGAGTAGCGTAAGAAGCGGAAAAGGTATGTAAAGCTTTGCCTTTCATTCTCTTGGCATGTCTTAGGTATAATAGGTTATGATTCGAGCCTCGGGGACGACTCTACTCGTAGAAATCCGAGCCAAATTTGACCCTTATTCATTCAATATAATTGAATTAAGCACTTTATGTTTGTTGGAAAAGCAGCTTGAACCGTTGTAATTCTTACAAACGGAATAAAATTGTCCTAAAACATCCATAGATGACTCTATAAAGTCTAATGTTCGTAATTTTGGAACGCCACCTCGACTTGACCCGAGGTGGACCCGCAATCCCCGAGACCTTTTCATATTGATCTAATTGACTTATTTTCGAGTGATATTCAAGGAAAACTTTGACTATTGTTCCGCTTACTAGAGAAGGATCGTTTTGATTGTTCCATTGAGTTCTACGGTATATTTAATATGTGCAAACGACCTCAGGAATTCTGCTTTGACGTAATCCGTTGTAACATCCGAAAGGTACGTACTATGATTTCCGTCTGATTCCTCTTCGCATGATCTGTCATTTGATTATTCTATCGAGTCTTGGTAATATATTATGATGCATATAGTTTCTCACTACTCTGCTCGTGCACGCCTTAGCATGTCCTTCACCGAGTCCCGGGCCGGGTATGAATAGTGTTTGGAGATATTTTGTAGGCAAGGTAGTAGCAATCATACATACATATATGAATGCATAGGATATCCTACATGTGCTTATATCGGTGGACATGTGTGTCCTAGCGACCGGTGCTACGATATGGAAGGCACCAATTGAGTAAGGATACCGAAGTCCAAGTAACGACAAGGTGAATGGTACAGGTGTTACAAGATAAGATGTTATTATTTTCACTACAGGTCAAGGCTGGAAGTTTTAACACAATGATATTTGGAAAGAGAAGGTAAGTGCGTAGATGGAAGATAAAGAGATCAAAGTGCCGGAAAAAGGTGAAAGGCAAGAAACCTTGGTGAGTGAAAGGACTAATAGTAAAAATGTGGAAGATAAAAACCCGGGGTTGGGTCGTGACACATGGTTCATCCGGTGCTTCACATTTTGATATTGAGGTCGTAAAAACCCGATCCTTCCTATGTGTTGAACCGTGAAGAGATTGAAATTAATGAAGGGTTAACTTATGAAGAAAAACTGGTTCAGATTCTTGATCGTCAAGTTAGAACGTTGAGGACGAAGGATGTGGCATCGGTTAAAGTGTTGTGACGAAACCATAATACTGAGGAAGCTACTTGGGAAGCAGAGGAGGACATGAAGAAGATATATCCCCACTTGTTCCCTATGGCAGGTATGAGCTAGCGTTTTAAATTACTCATGGATTAATCATTGTGGTTGTTCGAAGCAACTTGTAGTTTAGTGAATTCTTTTTTAGACTATTATTCTCATTCAAGGATGGGTGAATCTTAAGGGGGGATAATGTAACATTCCGTAAATCCGTATAGAGTGTGAAAGCATTGTATGAGTCCTTTGGAACCTTATATGTTGGGTTACATGCATGACTTTAGGCTAAAGACCCAAGAGTAGATGGTCAAAATGAAAATTCACTGCAGTTTCACGAAAGGCTTGGTAGCTTAGCTCAAACCCATGATTCTTGTGACTAAAACCTAGGGTTTGCAACATAATTCTTCCTAAAGTGATTCAAGCTAGGGTTTGGGTGTTCTTCACTAGAAAAGTGAATTGTTAAACTTTGTTTAACATATTAAGGTGTGTCTCTATTTTAAAAACCTTATTATGGATCCATGTGTTCTTCTCAAAAGTTCTTTATTGAATAAAAGGTGAACTTCTCATACAAAACCCTAATTCATGTTTTGATAGTGGTTGATGTGCGTGAGGAGACAAACCCATATTAAACCTTGATTGTATTACCCTCTATATATGTATATGAAATCATAATCGTTTTCTTCGATAAGAGATGGTCAATAAGGATGGCTAAGGGTTGGAAATAATGTTTTCATATTGAACTATGACATTGAAATCTTGGTTAAAGAAGTGTAAGCGTTTTCAAGACGTTCTTTGAAATGGTTTATCTTTACGATACAGCATAATTAACTTTAATGCTAATTGATGGTGTGACTACTTTGAGACAAATTGTGAATCCACTTCTATGCTATGAACTTTATTGTTGTGTTTGGCCTAGCTACTCGGGAGAAAGGGTAGCCACTATGGATCCTAGTGGGATAATCCCTAGCCATTCGGGAGGAAGAGTGGCCACTTCCGGGTTTGATACCTGGGGTGTGATTATGCCTAGCTATTCGGGAGGAACGATAGCCACTGTTGAGTTTCATATTCCGGTGTGGTGCGTTGTGACAAGGGAACCTCTACGGTCACCCTTTCGATGTCCTTGATTCTTGGGCTTGTATTGGCATATGTGATATTCTTATTTTCTCATGGAATTGTTGTTGTTAATTATGATCAATTGAAAGGCATATTTGAAGTTGTGCCTAGACAAGAGGCCTTAGAATTGATTTTGATAATTCTTATTGAGATACACAAACTGAATAACTGCTCTTACGTTGGTTTCACATGATTTGCAGGACTGATTTCTTTATGTATTAATGTACTTTATTTTCATATTACTTGTTGTCCCCGAGGCACTCACTGAGTACGAAGTACTTAGGCATACCATTGTTATTTTTGATAGTATGTTAGGTAACGGTGAAGAGCAGGTTCTTGATACTCCGGGCATTTAGGAAGGACTTGCAGTTGCTGCTGATTTGGTGAGCCCACACATTCATTCGTGAGACACCCTATTTATATAATTCCATTTATTTATATTAATTTCCGGGCTACGTCCCGATGAGTTAGACATTTATTCCTTATTCTTAGAAGCTCCTTAGTATACATTCGAATGTGGGTAGAAGAAAAGTTGTTTTTTAACTCTTTCGACCACACTATCATATTTTGGTTGAATTAATAAAATTATAAAGGCTTTCGCTGATTTAATTCATATATTCATGATTTGTTACATTTATTTTATAAACTGTTGGAGGCGAATATTGAACCTGGCGGGTTCAAGTGTTATTATTATGTCGTTTAGGTTCTTCCGATGTTGTTCATGACGTCGGATGCCGGTTACGTCCAGGGTGGGTTTTGGGGCGTGACAGGTTTCTTGTATTTCCAGCATCTTCATAGGAAAAAGGAGATTTTAAAAGGTAGTCATTTTATCCATATGCTAAGATAATTCTCCATTTTTCGCCCTCTCAATCTAATATACTCCTAGGCTGATTTAACAGTAAACTCCCTTTTGTTATCCAGAATCCACCATGGCTTGTCCATACCCCTTGCTGTATTTGCTGATTTGACTGTATTGATAACATGTTGAACAATATCCTCTAGAAATAATTCAGCCATCTTCTCTTCATTCCATTGTCCCTCAACCACTAATTCTGATACATTTTGAACAGATTCATCGTATCCTTCCACTAAATAGTATAAAGCCCCCATTCCTGTCCAATTATCAAACCAAAATTGTGAATTTCCTATTCCTACTTGCCACCAAAATTTGTGTTCAACCCAGTTCCCTAACTTGTAGAAACTTCTTCCATGTTTGAGATCCATATTTCCATGGTACTATCACAGGACTTTCTACAGTATTTATTAATCATGAAAGCAGTCCATAAGGATGGTTTATTCCTAAGATTCCACCACATCTTGCAAAATAATGCCAAAGAAACATCATGTAAGGATCTAAACCCCAATTCCCCTTGAAGTCCTGGAACACAAAGTTTATTCCATGAGACCCAGTGTCTACTCTTTCCTCCCACTGTGTTGCTCCAAAAAAAATTTAGCAAACATTTTATGCATTTGATTGATGACACCTATAGGGGGATTTACTACAGATAAAAGATAAATTGGCATGCTTTGTAAAACTTGTTTAATAAGAATAGCTCTACCTCCAACTGATAACATTTTCCTTTCCAACTCTGCAGCCTATTCATTATTTTCATCAAAATGTTAGTGAAAAAATCTTTCCTCCTCCTACTATGCAAGGTAGGGAAACCTAAGCAGATGAAAGGAAAATCTTTTCTGCCAATTGCTGTGACTATTTCCACTGTAATGATCACATCTCCAGGAACATTCTTATGCATATATATATCTCTTCTCTTTGTAGATCTTCTGGCCTGATGTTTTCTCATACTTCTTCAAAACTTCCATAATCACCAGTAAGGATAGCACATCTGCTGAGGAGAAAATGATCATATCATCAGCATAGGATAGATGGTTAACCTAAGGACTCCATTTAGGCATTACATATCTTTAAATTGAGGTACTTGATGCAAAGCATTGAGATTTCTTGTCAAAACGTCAGCAGTTAAAATAAATATAGTAGGAGACAAAGGATCCCCTTGCTTGACCCCTCTAGAAGATTGAAAAATCCTTGTTGTTGACCATTAATTAGAACTGAATACCAGTTGTTGCTGACCTGTCTGAAAACCACGTCTATCGATCTTTCAGAGAAGCCAGTTTCCTCAAGACTTTGGTCAAAAATAACCAAGAAACCCTGTCATAAGCTTTAGCCATGTCTAATTTTATCACTACATTTGCAGTTTTAGTTCTCATTCTGATATCAGCAATGATCTCTTGGGTGAGTAAGACATTTTCAACTATACTCCTCCCCTTCACAAACCAGCTTGGTTTAATGAAATAATCTCTGATAATCCTTCCATCATTCTTTCATGAATCAACCTTGAAAATATTTTATTACTAAAATTACTTAAACTAATTGGTCTCATGTCTGAGAAGGTATTGATAATATCCTTCTTAGGCAATAAAGCCAAATTAGTATGAGTAATAGATCTTGGTAGTTCAGAACCATAGAAAAAAATCCTTAACCATATTTGTAACATCCTCCTTTATGATTTTCCAATAGGATTGATAGAAAATACCAGTGAAGACATCTAGTCCACCTGCACTTTGCCCATTCAAGCTGAACACCACTCTTCTCACTTCTTCCTCAGTTGTCATGTCCCCTATATAACTATTTTGCTCTTCCGTGATCATTTGTGGAACATGATCAAGAATCTCAAAATCAGTAGGGTCCTTCTCTCTTGTAAATTATTCTCTATAGAACCTAATAGCCTCTACATATATTTCCTCCTTTGTTTCCATCCGTGGGCCATTATTATCCTGTATTCTCTTCAATTTTAGCCTTTTCCTCCTTTCTTGAATATATGCATGAAAAAACTAGGTATTTCTGTCCCCATCTTGAAACCACTGCATTCCTGCCTTTTGTTTCCAAAAATGTTCGTCCAAATGCAATATTTGCTTAGTTCAGCTTGAACCTTGTGTAATCTCACTCTATTTGATGGTGTAGGTTGAATTTTATCAACTTTAACTACATCCTCCAAACTCTCTATCTCCTGAAAAATTATTGCCAAAAGTGTTTCTACTCCATAGAGTTATAGCAGCCTTCACCTTTTTCAATTTATGCTGAAAAATAGTGAAAAGATTAGCCATAAAATCTGCTTCCCATTGTGCCTTCACTGTATCCAGAAATGACTCATGTTTAGCCCATAAATTGAGGAATTTAAAAGGTTTCTGAAAGTTTCAACTTCCCCAGAATAAGATATAGTAATGGAGCACGATCTGAGCATGTTCTGATTAAGTGTGAAATCTCCAATCCAGGGTATTTGTCTTGCCTGATTCCCCAAACACTTGTCTAACCTTTTCAATATACAATCATCTCCACTTTGACCATTCCACCATATGAACTTGCTTCCTTTAAAACCCAAATCCAATACTCTACAGTTTTGAATGCATTCTTTGAAGTCCTGGACTTCATTCCTAGTCACTGGTAGTCCTCCATATGTTTTCTCTTTTGAAGTGATGACATTAAAATCCCCTCCTATCATCCAAGGACTAGTTATAGTTGAAGCCAAAACTTCTAATGATTCCCACAATTCTAACCTTTCAGCCTGAGTACATTTTGCATATATCAAAGAAACCACCAATTCATCCTGACTTCCTTCAATTCTTAAACTGAGAGTTAGCTGTTGTGGATGATCCACCACAGTATGCACTTCAAAAACATCATTAATAAAAGCCCAAATCTTTCCTGAACTATTGACTAAAGCATTCTGCAATCCAGTCTTCTTCTGTATATCTCAATTTTGTCTGTATCCTGAAATGGTTCTAATAAACCAATGAATCCAAAATGGTATCTTTGATGCATCTTAATCAAGCTTGTGAATGATTCCATTGTATTAACTGATCTAGCATTCCATATTTTAGCATTCATCATTAAATATTAGATTTATTAACATTTCTTCTTGTTTGAACTCCACCACTTGATGCAACACTTCTATCTCTGAAGGCTTTTTTCTTAACCCTTCCTAAGCATTTCTCCACATGTTTAGGAGACAAATCTCCTCCCTAGCCACATATTGTATGTTATGGCTAATTGAATGAACATCTAAATCCTTTTCTTGCGTTTATTTATTTCTCTTATCTGAACCTTTCGCTTCAATCTGCACTAACTGCCCAGTATCATGTGTCTGGATTGTCTTTAAAGCCCTAGAGCTGCTTGGACTGTTAGTCCCAACCATGATTCTTCTCTCTTTGTGATAATTTTCCTTCTGAGTATCCTTCTCCTGCATGATTTCTTTATGAATTGATGGATGCGGTTCCTCTATCACTGCTTGATGCTCTGCATGCCCTTGTATCTCCTCTTGATGTTGCTTTTTCATTTGAGGACTAACACTATTGATGTTTGTTGAAGATGAAACATCCATTGCCCTTTGTGATTTCTCAGGACTTGTCTTACCAATGGAACACATTTCTTCTCCATCTTCTTTGCCTTGTTCCTTGATGTTGTTGTCACTTTCTTCCAATGCACTTTCATTGAGTCATCAATATTGCTAAGAATCCTTCCTGAACTTTTGTAACCAGTGTATTGTGTTGCCTCCTCTTTGTGATCACTACTCATTTGTGTATTACGTTTTGCAGGACTTGACTCTTGTTCTACTTGCTTGTCTGTTACTGCTGCAGCTTCTGAGTTGTGTTGCTTTACAGAGTTAATTTTCATCAACATTTGTAACATTCTGTAAATCCGAGTTAAGTATGAAAGTGTCTTGGAGAATCGGACTCCACTATTTTTGGTTAATGTAAAATACGGCCAAAGAATACGGCCCGTATTCCTTGGGCGTATTTCACCATCTTCCTAGGTGGCTCACTGTTTTGCCATCATAAAGTACGGCCATAGAATGCGGCCCGTATTTTAAAATACGGTCCGTATTTCTGGGCCTATTCCACCCGGTCCCTAGACTGCTCACTGTTTTGTTAACATTAAATACGGCCAAACAATACGGCCCGTATTTTGAAATACGGTCCGTATTTATAGGGGTATTTCGCCCGCCGCCAGCTGTGTATATATATAGCGGGTTCAATTAATTTTATCACTTATTCACTTTCTCATAAACCCTAAGGACGAAAATCTTTTCTCAAAGTCTCCAAACATTAAGGTAAGAACACCTTTCACATTATTAATCAATCCTAGCATTAAACCCGCGATTCTTAACATGATTCTTGAATAACAACCTAGGGTTTGCGAAGTAATCCTTCTCAAAGTAACTCAAGCTAGGTTTTGGGTGTTATTCGCTAAGAAGGTAAATTGTTAGGATATGTGTCACAACCCGACTAGGGGGCCATGACGGGTACCCGGAGTTGACTACCGAGCACCACTCATAATGCTAATCATCATACCCAACCTGAACACATATACTCTCCAAGGCGATACATAAATATACATAAGCCCTCACGACTGCAAAAATGGTATACAAGAATATACACTGATATATCCATGAGACAACTACCCCGCACATACGTATCTACGAGCCTCTACTAGAGTACTGAGACATAAGGACGGGACAGGACCCCGTCTTGCCCAAATATATACACAAATTAATATATCAAAAATGGCACCTCAAGAATAGTGCAGTGCTCCTGTAAATCTGCTGAGTAGCTCCAAGGAATCTAGGCCACCTCCTTGTCTACCTGTGAGCATGAACACAATGTCTAAAAAGAAAGGACGTCAGTACGAATAATGTACTGAGTATGTAAGGCATGAATAATAATAACATATCAAAGAGATAAGGAAGCATCAAGTGAGGAAGCAACATGTAACTTAATGTCACTCAAGACGGAATAATGCATGCTAACTTACATCATAAATAACATCATATCAAGTATGCATATATAATCTTCCCGACAATATAGGTATGGTATGATCATCATTACCCCGCGTCTAGGCCCCCGCGTCCGAGGTAACCATCTCTTGCCGCCCACTAGTGGTGTTTGCCCATGCCATCTAGACAAGATGTATATGCCGCCCGCATTAGCGGTGTCTGCCCGGCCATATAAGCACGGTGTAATCTCATTATTATATACTTATCATAAAGCATACAAAAGAACTCAAAGACAAGTTATAGTTCTATCGAAGTAACGTAAGGTCGAGAACCACCCGATTCCGTTATGGAGTAGTCATGATCATCATGCCTCACCTTGAAGGAACTAGCATTATAAGGTGAGTTTAGCAACAATGAATAACATCATGGAATCATTAGCTTCATAGAAATATCCTATCATAAGCCTTGGAATCTTTAGACTTAGACTCATCATCATTTTCATATTCATAACGCATCTCTTATCTTTATTTCATGGGAAGCTCTTAATAATCATAGACTCATAGTTTTCGGAATATAAAAAAGTCATGGAAAGATGAAGGAAGTCATGGTGTAGGAATCAGGCCTTAGAGAAGAAGGGACTAGCCTTACATACCTTTTTGCCTTTCTAACTGTCACGACCCGACCAGGGGCCGCGACGGATAACCAGGGCTGGCCACCGAGCACCCCTCATTCTACTGCTTATCATACTCATTGAACGTCCTTTTATCAAAATCATACTCAAGTTATGAGAAAATCATCTTTCATTCGAAGATATAAATACTTTTATATGCACAAGCCTTTTGGTCATTGAAATAGTATATACATATATGTATGCATGGTAGCAACCTCGTGAGACCATTTTACCCACACTGCGTATCTACGAGCCTCTACTAGAGTACTAGACATATGAACGGGACAGGACCCTGTCGTGCCCAAAACATACATGTACACAAAAAGGATAACCATAAGCACCTCCGGAACAATGGAGTGCTCTCAAGCAGCTAACAGCTCCTACGAGTTTGGAGCAAGATCACCTCCCTGTCTACCTATGGGCATGAACACAGCATCCAAAGAAAACGAACGTCAGTACGAACATTGTACTGATTATGAGAGGCATAAACAATAATATCACATCAATGAAGTAAAGGAAGCATCAATAAGAAACATCTGTATCTGACTGTCAAATGGAAAAGAAGTGATGCATGTTGGCTTACTCATAGTCATCATCATATCATATATGCATAAATATATAAACTGCCCGTCCATATCGGATCAGTGTGATAATCATTAGCCTGCGTCCAGGCCTCCCGCGTCCGGTGTATCATCTCATGCCGCCCACTAGTTGTGTCTGCCCATGCCATCTAGCCATGGTGTATAGCTGCCCGCCTTAGCAGTGACTGCCCGGCCAATTAGGCGCGGTGTTATATTATCATTATAATATACTTATCATAGTGCATGCATAAAGACTCAAAGACAACTATGCTTTATCGGGGTGACGTATGGTCATGATCCCCCGATTTCCTTATGGAGGACTCATTAACATCCTGCCTCACCTTGAAGGGAATAGTATATGAGGTGAGTGTAAGCAATAATGACATCATGGACGTTTTAGGAACATCATATCATGAACATCTAGAACTTCTATACTTTAACTCATTACCTTGTGTAGCTAATTAGGGATATCGGCTCATATCTTTTTGGAACTTAAGAGATTCATGGAGAAGAAAGAAAGTCATACTATAGGATTCATGCCATATAAGGAAAGGACTAGCCTCACATACCTTTTGCGCTTGACTAATCTATCGTTCGCTTGGTTTCCTTTGGTGCCCACGTTTCTACCTTCAAGAGGAATCGCATTGACATTAATTACTCGGCCATAGGAACATTTCACTATTTCTAGGGAAAATTGGGCAGCACTTCCTTTGTTTATACTACCTTTCCCACATTCTATGTGTTATATCCCGTATTTTATACATTCGGATATTTCGAGATAGTCGTGGCAAGTTAAGGACAAGACCATTTTCAAGAATTATTTTAATGTACAAGTTGTTATGAATATTATTTATGAACATTATTAGTATGGAAATATTGGGAAAGGCCAAGGGTAAAAAGGGAAATTTACAAAAGGGTCCATGGTAATATTGTGGAAGGATAGGGGCAAAATGGGAATTTCACAAAATATTCATGAAGGTTCTTGAAGGGGCCATTTTGGCCGTGTGGCATGTATGGTATATGTCCATAATTTTTATTAAATGGTGGCTAATTATAAATTATAAAGATATATGGACCAAAGTTTGCTTAAGAAGACAATTAGTCTTCTTTGATCATTTTTAAGAAGTTTCAAGAAAAATAGAGAAGGGACATGTGTCCACTCTTCTATTTGATGGAGTTAATTATAAATATGGACAAGGTTTACAAGCAAGACAAACTATTCATGAAAATTCAAGGAGGAAACTTGGAGAAAAATTGGGGCTATTCGGCCATGGTGCCAAAATTTGAGTCATAGAAATTGACCAAGAAAAATTAATTTCTTCTAGCCTTTCTACTAAATGGAAGACCCTTATTAACATGGAGTAGTTATTGGAGCAAGCAACCATTCTTTGTGCAATTTTAACCCCTAGCCGAGAAAGAAGATGAGTGGAAAGGAAGGTATATGTTCAATGCTCTTTTACTTGTGAAATGGATAATTTATGTATGTTAAAGTATGTACAAATGGATGGAATTCATGATACATGTATGTGTTGATGTTGTGGCCGAATGTAGTAGTGGTGGTGTAGAGGTGATGAATTAATTTTATTTAGTAGTTTGATTGTTGTGTTGTGGATTTCATGATGAAAAATGAGGATTTAATAGCTTGAAATGAAGTTATAATCGTTGTGGTGTCGTTGTGGAAGTTAATGTGACACTAGCATGAATTCTTATATTTGTATGAATGAAGTTGTTAATGTAAAATGTTGGTGGAATTCATGAATTTGGAAGATTGTAAGTTGGGTTGTCGTGATCGAATTTGAAAGAAGGAAATAAGTTGTTATTGTTCTTGTTGAATTGGGAAGGTGTCGGGTGAAGTAGTGTGTGGTTTGAGTCGTTTTGAATGTTATGTGAATTGAATTGAATAAAAATGAAATGTCGTTGAATTGTATGACAAAGGTTGTTAATGTTAGAATGCGCCTTGAATTGATTGTTGATGTTGTTGGTATGATTGATGGTATTGTTGTCGATAGTTTGGCCGAGTTTAATTCTCGGATTGTTGATTGATGATTTGGGCCGAGTTAGATTCTCGGGGATGGTGTATTTACAGGGGACATGCTGCCGAAATTTCGGCAGATCATAAGTGAATTTATTTGAAAGACTAAGACAAGTGTGTGTGGTAATGAATCTAATGATTGCGTCAATCTTCTTGAATGTAGACTAGCGGTAGCGAGCTTGGACAATTAAGCGTAGCTAATAGGACGCGGAACAGGTATGTTAAGGCTCGTCCCTTTCCTTCAAAGGCATGACCCCGATGTTATGATTTCGTAAGTGCTTCCATATTCTCCTTGTTTTTGAAAGTTAGATGCTTATGATTTCAAGGCATGATTCTTTTCCGATAACCCGTCAATGTTTTCCAAAAAAATGTCCGTATTTTTCCAAAACAAAGGTTTATGGTATTGTAAGCTTTTATGACAATAACGACGGATATGTTTTACAACGGCATTGGTGATGTCGAGGATGAGAATATTTCTATGATGACTATGATAAGAATGATTTCATGTTCGAAAGGTACTTGATATGGTTATTGCTTTGATTTTCCAAAAATAGCTTCTGAAACGTTCGTAGAAGGTTCTGTACTTCAAACGCTCATAACTTGCTTATACTAAGTCCGATTGACCCGAAACTTGTTTCTGAGCCTTCAGGTGTCGGTTTACGTATGTTGTTATTCGTTGCTCGTCTCATCTTATAATAATTGTTCCTTCAAGGTGAGAAAAAGAGGCCATGGTTATTCCATAATGTGATCGGAGGTTACCGACCTTACGTCACTCCGATGGATACATGACTTTCCTTGGGCTCTCATGCATGCTGCTTATATGATATATGTATATGTATATGGGGGATATGGGGAAAGGGCCATATGTTGCGCTAAGACGCATTGCCACCTGGTCAGTTGGCGTAATATCAGCCCGGACGCGGGACATATGTGGGGGGAGCCGATGTATTCGGCGCTATGTGGGGGAGCCGACGTATTCGGCGCTATGTGGGGGAGCCGACGTTGTTCGGCGCTATGACATGTTCTATTTTCTATGTATATGAAAAGAAATGTTTTCAAAGGAAAGATAAGCATGCATGGCATCCGCCCTAAGAGGCACTCATACGTACAGGTTACTCTTTTACCTCATGATATGCTCTATGTTTCCATTCTGTTACTATTCATATTTATATCCCTTACTATGTTACTATTCATGCCTTACATACTCAGTACATTGCTCGTACTGACCCCCTTTTCTTCGGGGGCTGCGTTTCATGCCGCGCAGGTACACCCAGATGAGTTGAAGCTAGTATAGAAGATGTTCCAGCGGAGTTGGTAGACTCCACCTGTTCCTGGAGTGCTGCCGAGTGAGAGTATATGTGCTATGATGTTTTGTTCGAAGGTAGAGACTTTGCAGACACAGTTGTGGGTATTGGTTGTCAGTTCAGTAAGCGGCTCCATCAGCCGATGTGTCATTCGTGTTATGATATAAGTTTCATATGATTACAGAATTTGTTTGATTTGAAAGTAACGGAACAGAATATTTCTGAAAATTTTACTACGCATTCCATCTTTATTTGATTTAAAAGGTCCAAAGGGTTATGTATGTATTAAAAGTCAGTGGGTTCGCTCGGCTCTAAGTAAGGGTCGGGTGCCCATCACACCCTAGTAAGGTCGGGGTGTGACACTATATCAACTCCCAAATGTTAATAACAGCATTCACAATATAGCAACAACAATCATCATTTACCTACACTTCCCACAATTTACCATTTCTCTTTGATTTCTCCACAACTATGGTCATAATTCATTATTGCACTTTTTCACAAATAATACTTATTCCATATTCTAGATGTCATACATAACACATTTACAATCATAACATACCAATATTCATCATCCACCCCAAACTACTACTCAACAATGACACTATTCACATATTCATGACCCAATTTCTATGTCTTTCCACAATCCAAGTGTTACTACTTTCAACCACTCACACCATATAAAAAGGGTCATAAAACTCACCTTAGATGATGGATGAACAATACTCAGGTGGAGCTTCTCTCCTTGAACCAAAACCCTAACTCACTTCTCTTGAGTTTTCTTGGCTTAGATGAACTTTTAATGGGTTTCATACACTTGATTTCATGGATTTGTTGTAGTTGACTAAGGTTTTCCTTTGATTGCTTGTGGATGAATGGTGGAGAAAGTTCTAGAGAGTTCTTGGAGAGAAGAGAGTGGAATATGAAATGAAATAAATTGAGGGAGGGGTCTTATATTAATTCATACAATCAGTCCCGACCGAGATGTACGGTGCGATCGACGGAGCGTCTATCTAGGCGTCGAAGTCGTTAAATTTCCAGTGAGCAATCTGCCATTTCCTTTCATTCGACGGTGAGAAGGACGGTTCGTCGAACTGATCGACGCGTTCGACAACAGAGCGTCGACCTTTCGTCGAAGGGTCTTCGCTCCAGCTAAAATTTACGACACAATCGACGGGGCGTCGACTCGCTCGACGGTACAAAGGACGACCGTCGAACCCCTCTTTCGCAAAGCTGCGGTGAAGTTTCATTTAACGAGTTTTTCTCCATTGCCTTTAAATTCTTTGGAATCTTAATTAGAATTATTAAGTATCCATTCTTACTTGTAGGGACATCATGTTCACCTTAACTTACGTTAGTCCCTTCTCCGCTCAGCAACCCAAAGTTCCGAGGTGTAACATTCTTCCCCCTTTTTGGAACATTCGTCCTCGAATGTTAAGTTCTCGGGAATTCTACAAAAATTTCGCCAGAGTTTCCCCTGTAACATGGCGCTACCATCCTATCACGAAAACCCATAATAATCTGCCTCACAGGGCTACAATACAATAAAACTCTAAGAAAGACTTACGAAAGCTCCCGAAGATAGGGGAAATAATTTCTAAGTAATGATGGAAATAGGGGTGTTCAGATATTCTAATTATTACACTTCATTTACTGCATACATACCTTATAGTGTCGGCGCTTCCTCTTGAACCTCTCCTGGGGTTTGGAATAAGTGTGGATACCTGGATTTCGTTTTCTCTTCCGCTTCACAAGTTATCTCTTCTCGATTGCTATTCTGCCATAAGACCTTAATTGAAGCCACTTCTTTCTTTCGAAGTATTCGTACTTGCCTTTGTAAGATGGCAATAGGTACTTCTTCATATGCCAACTTTTCTGTCACTTGCACATCATCTATCGGAACAATTCTCTTGGGATCTCCAACACACTTGCGGAGCATTGAGACATGAAAAACTGGGTGAACTGATTCAAGCTCTGAAGGCAAGTCCAATTCATAGTCTACTTGGCCCACCTTATGGATAATTTTATAGGGTCCAATGTAGCGGGGACTCAATTTCCCTTTCTTTCCAAATCTCGTTACTCCTTTCATTCGCAACACTTTCAAAAATATTCAATCATCAACCTGAAATTCCAAGTCTCGCCGGCGATTATCCGCATAATATTTTTGGCGGCTTTGAGCTGTCAACAATCGATCTCGGATCACTTTGACTTTTTGTACCGCTTGCTGAATCAATTCAGGGCCTATTAACTGTACTTCCCCTATTTCGAACCATCCAGTTGGGGACCTACACTTTCTTCCATATAGGGCTTCATACGGAGCCATTTGGATACTGGAATGGTAGATATTGTTGTAAGCGAACTCAATAAAGGGTAGGTGATCATCCCAACTACCATCGAAATCCAGCACACATGCTCGGAGCATATCTGCCAAGGTCTGAATAATACGTTCGGCTTGTCCATCGGTCTGTGGATGAAATGTCGTGCTAAGCTTCACCTGGGTACCTAGACCTTCTTGAAAAGATTTCCAGAATTTTGCTGTGAACTGCGTTCCTCTATCTGTAATAATGGATAATGGAACACCATGAAGTCACACAATTTTCTTGAGATACAACCTCGCATAATCTTCTGCGGAGTATGTGGTCCGGACTGGAAGAAAATGAGATGCCTTTGTTAATCGGTCCACAATTACCTATATGGAATCATACTTTCCTCGGGAACGGGGCAATCCTATAATAAAAATCCATATTGATAACCTCCCATTTCCACGTAGGGATTTCCATTACTTGCAATAATCCTCCTGGCTTTTGATGTTCGATCTTTACTTGCTGGCAATTTAGGCATTGGGCCACAAATTCTGCTATGTCTCTCTTCATGCCATCCCACCAATATATCAATTTGAGATCGTGGTACATTTTTGTTGCACCCGGGTGAATAGAATACCGAGAGTAATGGGCTTCTTCTAAAATTCATCGGCGCAATTCTGCAACATTCGGAACACATAGCCTGCCATGGTATCTAAGGACCTCATCCATCGAAGTTTTAAATGGAGATCTCTCTTTTTCCTGAAATGTGTCTCTGTAGTGGCTCAACCGCGGATCTTCATACTGACACTCTTTCACTTCCACATTCAGAGACGAAACCGTGGGATCATTAATACCAATCCCTGCACTACCCGAATCTACCACATACACTCCAAGATTAGCTAGCTGGTAAAGCTCATGAACCATTTCTTTCCTTCCCAGGGGAACTTCACATAAATTGCCCATTGATCGGCAGCTAAGCGCATCGGCTACTACATTTTCTTTTCCAGGGTGATACAAAATATTCACATCATAATCTTTCAACAATTCTAACCACCGCCTCTGCTGCAGATTTAACTCCTTCTGCTTGAAAATGTATTAAAGGCTCTTGTGGTCTGTATAGATGTCAACATGTACGCTATACAAGTAATGTCTCCATATCTTCAATGCATGAACAACTGCAGCCAATTCAAGATCGTGAGTTGGATAGTTCTTTTCATGCTTCCGCAGTTGTCTCGAGGCATAAGCAATAACTCTACAATGCTGCACCAATACACATCCTAATCCAACACCGGAAGCGTCACAATACACCACATAGCTATCTGATCCTTCCGGAAGTAATAAGACTGGAACTGAGGTTAATCTATCCTTCAACTCTTGGAAACTGCGTTCACAAGCATCATCCCATTGAAATTTAGCTGACTTCTGGGTTAGTTTCGGCAATGGGGCTGAAATAGATGAAAATCTCTCTACGAATCTTCTGTAATAGCCTGCCAATCCCAGAAAACTACGAACTTCTGTAGGTGTCGTAGGCCTTGGCCAATTCTTTACCGCTTTAATTTTCTGAGTATCAACTCGAATACCATCATCTGAAATAACATGGCCCAGAAATGTTACGGAATTCAGCCAAAACTCGCACTTTGAAAACTTTGCATATAGTTCTCGTGCTCGAAGAATTCCAAGTACGATACGTAAATGATCGACATATTCTGATTCTGTGCGAAAATACACCAGAATATCATCAATGAATACTATCACAAACAAGTCCAAGAGTGGCCTGAACACATTATTCATCAAATTCATAAACACGGCCGGAGCATTAGTCAACCCAAACGACATCACCCGAAATTCATTGTGGCCACATGTTGGTCTGAAAGCTGTTTTGGGAATATCTTCTTCTCTAACCCTCACTTGATAGTAACCCAACCTCAAGTCTATTTTAGAAAACCACTTGGCACCCTGTAGTTGGTCAAATAAATCATCAATCCTGGGGAGAGGATATTTGTTCTTTATCGTCACCTTGTTCCACTACCTATAATCGATGCACATTCATAGGGAACCGTCTTTCTTTCTCACGAACAAGACTGGTGCTCCCCACGGCGAGGATCTGGGTCTAATAAACACCTTTTCAAGAAAATCCTTTAATTGCGCCTTTAGCTCTTTCAATTCTGTCGGAGCCATTCGATAAGGAGGAATAGAAATAGGTTTGGTGAATTCAATTTCTCTTTCTGGAGGAAGGCCTGGAAGTTCATCTGGGAATACGTCCGGAAATTCATTTACTACCGGAACAGATTGGAAAGCTGGCGACTTTGCTTCGACATCCTGAACTCGGACAGATGATAAATGTAGCCTTTGGCTATCATCTTTCTTGCCTTGAGATAGGAAATAGACCTACCTCTTGCAGACGCTGTATCACCCTTCCATTCAAGCACGGGTTCTCCCAAAAATTGAAATCGAACTACTTTCATCCGGCAATCAACATTAGCATAGCATGAGGACAACCAGTCCATACCCATAATCACATCGAAATTCTAACATTTCAAGCTCAACTAAATCAGCTTTAGTTTGGCGATCACATATCACTATCACGCAATTTTTATACACTTCTCTAGCTATCACGGGATCACCAACCGGAGTAGATACCTCAAAAGGTTGGATTGGCTCAGGTTTCACCCCAATGCGACCAACAATGTACGGGGTAATATAGGAAAAAGTAGAACCCGGATCTATCAAGGCATATACATCATAGGAAAATTTGCATAATGTACCTGTAACCACATCGGGGGAGGACTCAAGATCCTGTCGTCCGGCTAATGCAGATATACGGGGCTGAGTGGCACCTAAAGTAGATAATCCCTCTCGGCCTCTACCTCGGCCCGCTGGAATCTGAGGAGTCTGCCTTATTGGGCGCATTGAAGAGGAGCTGGCTGCTGATCCTGTGGGCTGAATCCCCACTCTCCCGCTAGTTCACGGGCAGTCTCGCATCATATGCCTAACATAGCCACAGGTATAGCAAGCATCCGAACCTTGGCGACACTGTCCGTAATGTAGTCTACCACATTGGCTGCATTGCGGCACTGAGGGTCTCCTCTGACTCTAATCTTCCCTGAACTGAGAATCTGAGGCCCTCGAACTCTGACCCGGTCCTGAACGAAAGGAGCGATCAAATCTCCTACCCGTGAATCGAGGAGGTACACTAGTCACCGACTGGCTTGAATGTTGGGAATAAGTCTGCCTCGATCCCCCCCTATAATCACTACCTGCCCCCATAGATGTGGCCCTCTTGCTTTGTCTTCTATCAATATCACGATCACCTCTTGGTAGTGGCTGTCGTCCCTCTAAGTTCTGGGCATAGGCTTGTATTCGGGAAATATCCATCCCTTCTTGTAGCGAAGCCGTCAAACAGTCCTTGAACAAATATGGCCCCAAGCCACTCACAAACTTATGCACCCTATCTCCCATATCGGCCACCATAGTCGGGGCATACCTAGCCAAGGAATTAAATTGCAGGCTATACTCCCGGGCACTTATATTCCCCAGCTTCAAATTTTAGAAATCTGTCTGCTCTATCTCGGCGGACCTCGGGTGGCAAATAATGGCGGATGAAGGCATCGACGAATTCTTGCCAAATCGGAGGAGGCGCATTCTCTCCTCTTGATAAGACCCAGTTATTATACCATAAGACTGCCACATCCCGGAGTCGATAAGATGCTAACTCCACGGATTCAGTTTCGGAGGCATGGACAATCCTCAACGTTCTCAACATCTCATCAATGAAACCTTGCAGGTCTTCATACGGCTTTGACCCTAAATCTCCGGAGGATTTAGACTCATAAAATCACGGGCTCTGGTACTGGATGGTCGATCACTTGGGCCCGTATTCTGCCGCTGTTCCTGACCGGCAACCAACTGTGTCAATAGATGTATGGCCTCGGTCATTTGCTGACCCGAAGCAACTGGTGGAGGGATTGGAGCTGGAGCTCCTCTTTGTCCTTTCACATTAGGCGAGGTGGGGGAAGTATTAGATAAGGCCTCATTATGTGATTCGCCTTCTTCTATATCCGTTGGCGGCTCTCTTACTACTCGCCTGTTTGTCGTGGTCTTGCCCTTCTGGGCGACTGTAGTTTTTCCGTTTCGCGGCATTTATGAAATCACAACACACTATTAGGGAGGGTAAAATCTTATACACGGCTCTATCGCACGATCTCATAAGAAAAAAAATGGTCATTTTCCTAAATGCCGTGTAGCCTCTTGTTTATTAGCGTGGCGCGCAACACACCATAAACAAGACTCTACTAGACACGGCTCGTAGACACTTCCTAAGACTGAACTGCTCTGATACAACTTCTGTCACGACCCAACCAGGGGCCGCGACGGGTACCTGGGGCTGGCCACCCAGCACCCCTCATTCTACTGCTTATCATACTCATTGAACATCCTTTTATCAAAATCATACTCAAGTTATGAGAAAATCATCTTTCATTCGAAGATATAAATATTTTTATATGCACAAGCCTTTTGGTCATTGAAATATTATATACATATATGTATGCATGGTAGCAACCTCCTGAGACTATTTTACCCACACTGCGTATCTACGAGCCTCTACTAGAGTACTAGACATATGAACGGGACAGGACCCCGTCGTGCCCAAAACATACATATACACAAAAAGGATAACCATAAGAACCTCCGGAACAATGGAGTGCTCTCAAGCAGCTAACAACTCTTACGAGTCTAGAGCAAGATCACCTCCCTGTCTACCTGTGGGCATGAACACAACGTCCAAAGAAAACGGATGTCAGTACGAACATTGTACTGAGTATGACATGCATAAACAATAATATCACATCAATGAAGTAAAGGAAGCATCAATAAGGAACATCTGTATCTGACTGTCAAATGGAAAAGGAGTGATTCATGCTAGCTTACTCATAGTCATCATCATATCTTATATGCATAAATATATAAACTGCCCGTCCATATCGGATCGGTGTGATAATCATTAGCCTGCGTCCAGGCCTCCCGCGTCCGGGGTATCATCTCATGCCGCCCACTAGTGGTGTCTGCCCATGTCATCTGGCCATGGTGTATAGCTGCCCGCCTTAGCAGTGATTGCCCGACCAATTAGGCGCGGTGTTATATCATCATCATAATATACTCATCATAGTGCATGCATAAAGACTCAAAGACAACTATGCTTTATTGGGGTGACGTATGGTCGTGATCCCCCGATTTCCTTATGGAGCACTCATTAACATCCTGTCTCACCTTGAAGGGAATAGTATATGAGGTGAGTGTAAGCAATAATGACATCATGGACGTTTTTTAGGAACATCATATCATGAACATCTAGAACTTCTATACTTTAACTCATTACCTTGTGTAGCTAATTAGGGATATCGGCTCATATCTTTTCGGAACTTAAGAGATTCATGGAGAAGAAAGAAAGTCATACTATAGGATTCATGCCATAGAAGGAAAGGACTAGCCTCACATACCTTTTGCGCTTGACTAATCTATCGTTCTCTTGGTTTCCTTTGGTGCCCACGTTTCTACCTTCAAGAGGAATCGCATTGACATTAGTTACTCGGCTATAGGAACATTTCACTATTTCTAGGGAAAATTGGGAAGCACTTCCTTTGTTTATACTACTTTTCCCACATTCTATATCAACTCCCAAACATTAATAACAGCATTCACAATATAGCAACAACAATCATCATTTACCTACACTTCCCACAATTCCCCATTTCTCTTTGACTTCTCCACAACTATGGTCATAATTCGTTATTGCACTTTTTCACAAATAATACTTATTCCATATTCTAGATGTCGTACATAAAACATTTATAATCATAACATACCAATATTCATCATCCACCCCAAACTACTACTCAACAATGACACTATTCACATATTCATGACCCAATTTCTATGTCTTTCCACAATCCAAGTGTTACTACTTTCAACCACTCACACCATATAAAAAGGGTCATAAAACTCACGTTAGATGATGGATGAACAATACTCAAGTGGAGCTTCTCTTCTTGCACCAAAACCCTAACTCACCTCTCTTGAGTTTTCTTGGCTTAGATGAACTTTTAATGGGTTGCATACACTTGATTTCATGGATTTGGTGTAGCTGACTAAGGTTTTCCTTTGATTTCTTGTGGATGAATGGTGGAGAAGGTTCTAGAGAGTTCTTGGAGAGAAGAGAGTGGAAGATGAAATGAAATAAAATGAGGGAGGGGTCTTATATTAATTCATACAATCAGTCCCGACCGAGATGTACGCTGCGATCGACGGAGCGTCGATCTAGGCGTCGAAGTCGTTAAATTTCTAGTGAGCAATCTGTCATTTCCTTTCATTCGACGGTGAGATGGACGGTTCGTCGAACTGATCGACGCGTTCGACGATGGAGCGTCGACCTGTTCATCGAAGGGTCTTCGGTCCAGCTAAAATTTACGACACAATCGACGGGGCGTCGACTCGTTCGACGGTTCAAAGAATGACCGTCGAACCCCTCTTTCGCAAAACTGCGGTGAAGTTTCATTTAATGAGCTTTTCTCCCCTGCCTTTAACTTCTTTGGAATCTTAATTAGAATTATTAAGTATCCCTTCTTACTTTTAGGGACATCATGTTCACCTTAACTTACGTTAGTCCCTTCTCCGCTCAGCAACCCAAAGTTCTGAGGTCTAACACTAACTTGCCGACTAAACGCTCCCTTCCAAGTTCGTAATTCTACATTCAAGAGAATTCGTACTAAGATTAGATAATCGAAAACACACTTAAAGCTAAGCTAATGAAAATTGGGCAGCACTTCCTTTGTTTTCTATAACTTCCTCCATATAACATAACAACTCCTAAACATCAAAAACACACCCACAATATAATAGTCAATAAATTTCGTTAAGTTAGTCATTATTCAATTCTCAAAATTCCCTCTCAAAGTCATTCATAACCATAGCCGTAATACAACACCACATTCATCCTCATATAATGATTCTCCAATATTCTTAATAACATTTATAACAAGATTATACTCATGACATATCAAGAAATATAATTCAAGTCAAGTTACTATTCAAGAGTTCCACTATTTTCATATTTGAGCTTCATATTCCACTTTCCTCCCCAATCCAAGTCTTTCAACCACTCAATACTCTTAATAGCATGAAACGAACATAAAACTCACCTTTGATTGTAAAGCAATGGTTTTTGGATGGAAATGCTTCACTTGGAGAAAACCCTATCTTCAATTCCAAAGAGATTTCTAGCTTCCATCAACTCTAGTTAGCATTCTTGCACTTGATTCTACTAGTTTTGGGATTTGATCTTTGGTTTCCCTTGAATTTATATTAGTGAAATGTTTGGAACCTTCTAGAGCTCTTGAGAGAAGTGGAGAACTTGGAAAATGAAAAATTAGAAGGGGGAACATATTTTTATACTTGGAAAATACTTAGC
Organism: Lycium barbarum; assembly: GCF_019175385.1. Classification (NCBI taxonomy): domain Eukaryota; kingdom Viridiplantae; phylum Streptophyta; class Magnoliopsida; order Solanales; family Solanaceae; genus Lycium; species Lycium barbarum. The sequence continues at coordinate 50,770,489 of NC_083345.1, read as the reverse complement.
CCGACGGGAGTTATACAGTCCGTATAATATTATACGGTCCATATAAGTGACCGTATAACTCCATCAGTGATGGACCTTCACTGTAATGGTTATATGGACCATTATACGGACCGTATAAATGGTTGTATAATCCACCTTCTCTCCAAACTTATTTTCGTCGTTTCGTTTGATCTCCAATCCTTATGGAACCTTCTTAGAACTTGTTTAACACTTCATTAACAATATATGGAGCGTCACAACTCTTCCACAAGACATCATTAAGTCAACATTAGTTCTGTCACGGCCCGACTAAGGGGGTCATGACGAGTACCCGGAGCTGACTACCGAGCACCACTCATCAAGCTAATCATCATAATCAACCTGAACATACACAATCTTAAAGACAACACATGCATATATATATATATACACAAGCCCTCACGGCTGCAAAAATGACATACAAAAGTATACACTGACGTATCCATAAGACAACAACTACCCACGCATCTGTATCTACGAGTCTCTACTAGAGTGTTGAGACATAGGGACGGGAATAGACCCTGTCATGCCCATATATGTACACAAAATAATACATCAATAACTGGCACCTCCGAAATAGTGGGGTACTCCTATGTAGCTGCTGATAGACTCCTATGAATCTGGGCCACCTTTCTGTCTACCTGTGGACATGAACACAGCGTCTAAAAAGAAAGAACGTTAGTACGATTGAATAGGTAAGGCATGAACAATAATAACAAATGAAGGAGATAAGGAAAAATCAAGTAAGGAAACAACCTGTAACTAAATGTCACTTAAGACGGGATAATGCATGCTAACTCACATCATAAATAACATTATATCAAGTATGTATATATAAGCAGCCCGACCATATAGGTACGGTGTGATCATCATTATCCCGCGTCCAGGCCTCTCGCGTCCGGGGTAGCCATCTCATGCCGCCCACTAGTGGTGTCTTCCCATGTCATCTAGACATGGTGTATATGTCGCCCGCTTTAGCGGTGTCTGCCCGACAATATAGGCACGGTGTAATCGCATTATTATATACTTATCATAAAGAATGCATAAGAACTCAAAGACAAGCTATAACTCTATCGAGGTGACGTAAGGTCGAGAATCCCCCGATTCCATTATGGAGTAGTCATGATCATCATGCCTCACCTTGAAGGAACTAGCATTATAAGGTGAGTCTAGCAACAATGAATAACATCAAGGAATCATTAGCTTTCATAAGAATATCATATCATAAGCTTTGGTGTCTCTAGACTTAGACTCATCATCATCATTGTCATATTCACAACATATCTCTTATCTTTATTTCATGAAAAGCTCTTGATAATCATAGACTCATAGTTTTCAGAATATAAAAGAGCATGAAAGCTAAAGGAAGTCATGTTGTAGGAATCATGCCTTAGAGAAGAAGGGACTAGCCTTACATACCTTTTCGCCTTTCTAACTTGCCGACTAAATGCTTCTTTCCAAGTTCCTAACTCTACATTCAAGGGAATTCGTACTAAGATTAGATAATCGGAAACATACTTAAGCTTAAGCTAAAGCTAATGAAAATTGGGCAGAACTTCCTTTGTTTCTACAACTTTCTCCATATAATATAACAACCCCCAAACATCAACAACACACCCACAATATCATAATCAATAAACTTTGTTAAGTTGGCCATTATTCAACTCTTACAATTCCCTCTCAAAGTCATCCATAACCATGGTTATCATCCAACGTCATATTCATCCACATGTAATGCTTTTCTGACATTCTTAATATTATTCATAACAAGATTATACTCATAACATCTCGAAAATTATGGTTCATGTCAAACTACCATTCAAGAACACCATTGTTTTCACATTTGAGCTCCATATTCTACTTTGTTCCACAATCCATGTCTTTCAACCATTCAATATTCTAGATAACATGAAATGATCATAAAACTCACCTTTTATTGTGTAGGAATAGGTTTTGGATGGAAATGCCTCACTTGGAGAAAACCCTAGCTTCAATTCCAAAGATATTTCTTGCTTCCATCAACCCTAACTAGCATTCTTGCACTTGATTCTACTAGTTTTATGTACTTGATCTTTGCTCTTCCTTGAATTCATGTAAATGAAGTTTGTGGAATATTCTAGAGGTTTGGAGAGAAGTGGAGAAAATAAGAAATGAGAAATGAGACCTTGAAGTCATCTTTTATAAAAATTTAAAGTTGCCCGTCGGGAGTTATACGGACCATTATACGGCCCGTATAAGTGACCGTATAACTCCATCAGTGATGGAACTTCACTGTAACGGTTATACGGACCATTATACGGACCGTATAAATGGTCGTATAATCCACTTTCTCTCCGAACTTGTTCTCGTCGTTTCGTTTGATCTCCAATCCTTATGGAACCTTCTTAGAACTTGTTTAGCACTTCATTAACAACATAAGGGGCGTCATAACTCTTCCTCAAGACATCATTAAGTTAACATTAGTTCGGTACTTTGCCAAACCCCTTCTAGAACACGACTTATACCTTACATTCTTCATCAAACTTTCTTCTCTTGCTTCAAATGTCTTGGGAATCTTAATTAGAACCGGTAAGTACTACTTCTTACTTGAATAAACATGATACACTTCTTACCCTGCGCTAGTCTATCTACCACCTGACAACATGAAATCTTTCGAGGTGTAACAAGTTCGGTATTTTACAAAACCTTTCCAAAACACGACTTATATCTTGCATTCTTCAACGAACTTTCTTCTCTTGCCTCGAATGCCTTTGGAATATTAATTAGAAATCATTAATTACCACTTCATACTTGTAGGGACATCATATCCATCTTACCCTGTGTTAGTCTATCTACCACGTGACGACATGAAATTTTTCGAGGTGTAACACTCTTCCCCCCTTTAAAAACATTCGTCCTCGAACGTTAGTTCTTGGGAATTATACATAAATTTTGCTAGAGTTTCCCCTATAATATGGCGCTACCATCCTGTCACAGCAACCCACAATAACAACGCCTCACTGGGCTACATTTCAATGGCAAGAAAATATGGCCACACACGACTAAAAGCATTAAAGGAAAGCATTACATACCTTATAACATTGATGTCTCATCTTGAATCTCTTCCGGGGGTGGGAAAAAGTGTGGGTACTTGGACTTCATGTTTTCTTCTACTTCTCAGGTCATTTCTTCTCGGTTATTATTTCGCCACAACACCTTAACTGAGGCTACCTCTTTATTCCTGAGTTTCCGTACTTGCCTATCTAGTATAGTAATGGGTACCTCTTCATTGGTAACCTTTTCCGTGACTCGAACATCATCTACAGGCACGATTCTAGTAGGATCTCTGACACACTTATGGAGCATTGATACATGGAAAACTAGATGGACAGATTCAAGTTTTGGGGGTAAGTCCAGTTCATAAGCTACTTGGCCTATCTTGCAAAAAAGCTTATAAGGTCCAATGTATCGAGGACTTAATTTTCCCTTCTTGCCAAATCTAATCATGCCCTTCATCGGTGATACATTCAAGAATACACAATTATCCACTTGGAATTCCAAGTCTCACCGACGGTTGTCCGCATACGATTTTTGGCGACTTTGGGTTGTCAATAATCGATCTCGGATAACCTTCATCTTTTCCATCGCTTGTTGCATCAAATTTGGACCTATTAGTTGCATCTCTCCTACTTCAAACCACCCAATTGGGGATCTACACTTCCTTCCGTATAAAGCATTATATGGGGCCATCTGAATACTGGAATAGTAGTTGTTGTATGCAAACTCAATAAGAGGCAAGTGATCATCCCAGCTACCCCCAAAATCTAGCATACATGCCTGTAACATGTCTTCCAAGGTCTGAATAGTGCGTTCAGCTTGTCCATCAGTTTGTGGATGAAATGCGGTGCTAAGTCTCACTTGAGTACCCAAACCTTCTTGGAAGGACTTCCAGAATTTAGCTGTAAATTGTGCTCCTCTATCTGTGATAATAGATATCGGGACACCATGAAGTTGCACGATCTCTTTAAGATATAACCTTGCATAATCTTCTGCCGCATATATGGTTGTGACTGGAAGAAAATGAGCTGATTTCGTCAGTCTGTCCACGATCACCCATATAGAGTCATACTTGTGCTGAGAACAAGGAAACCCTACAATGAAACTCATGTGCAATCCTCCTGGCTTTTGATGCTTAATTTTCACTTGTTGACAATTTGGACATTGAGCTACAAATTCGGCTATGTCTTTCTTCATTCCATCCCACCAATACATTAGCTTAAGATCATGATACATCTTTGTCGCTCCTGGGTGAATGGAATACCGAGAGTAGTGAGATTTTTCTAGAATACGATGACGTAGCCCTGCAACATTTGGAACACATAGCCTGTCTCGGTATCTAAGAACTCCATCTGTAGAAACTTCAAATGGCGACTTCTCTTTCTCAGGAAATGTACCTCTATAGTGACTTAACTGAGGGTCTTCATATTGGCGCTCTCTCAACTCCATATCTAAGGACGAAATAGCTGGGTTATGAATACCAATTCTTGCATTGCCCGAATCAATTAGATGAACTCCTAGGCGGGCTAGCTGGTGAAGCTCACGAATTAATTCTTTCTTCCCCGGAGAGACCTCACATAGACTTCCCATTGATTTGCGGCTAAGTGCATCAGCTACTACATTCGCCTTCCCGGGGTGGTATAAAATACACACATCATAATCTTTTAATAGTTCTAACCACTGCTTCTGTCGAAGATTTAACTCCTTCTGTTTGAAAATATATTGGAGACTCTTGTGGTCTGTATAAATATAAACATGAACGTCATACAAATAGTGTCTCCACATCTTCAAAGCATGAATAACCGCTGCTAGTTCAAGATCATGGGTCGGGTAATTCTTTTCATGTTTTCGCAACTGTCTTGAAGCATAGGCAACGACTTTACCGTGTTGCATCAACACACAGCCTAACCCGAAGCCGGAGGCATCACAATATACCATATAACAATCTGGTCCTTCTGGAAGTGTCAGGACAGGGGCTAAAGTTAATCTATCTTTTAACTCCTGGAAACTGCGTTCACAAGCATCGGTCCACTGGAATTTTGTCGATTTCTGAGTTAGCTTCGTTAATGGTGCTGAAATAGAAGAGAATCCTTCCAGAAATCTCCTATAATAGCCTTCTAATCCCAAGAAGCCACGGACCTCTGTAGGTGTTTTGAGCCTTGCCCATGTCTTTACAGCCTCTATTTTCTGAGTATCAATTTGAATGTCGTCAGCTGAAATGATATGGCCCAAAAAAGTTACAGAATTCAGCCAGAACTCACATATCGAAATTTAGCATACAACTCATGAGTCCGAAGAATCCCAAGGGCAATACGCAAATGGTCTGCATGCTCGTCTTCGGTCAGAGAGTATACTAGAATATCATTAATGAACAGGATCACAAACAGATCTAAGAGAGGCCTGAATACGTTCACCAGATTCATAAACACCGTCGGGGCATTAGTTAACCCACACGACATCACCCGAAATTCATAATGGCCATATCTTGTTCTGAAAGCTTTTTTGGGAATATCCTCTTCTCTAACTCTCACTTGGTGATGCCCCGATCTTAGATAAATTTTGGAAAACCATTTGGCACCCTGTAATAGGTCAAATAAATCATCGATTCTTTGGAACAGATATTTATTCTTTATCGTCACTTTGTTCAGCTGCCTATAATCAATGCACATCCGTAGGGAACCATCTTTCTTACTCACAAATAGGACAGGTGCTCCCCCCGGTGATGAACTGGGCCTGATAAATCCTTTCTCAAGTAAATCTTTCAATTGCGCCTTCAGCTCTTTCAACTCTACAGGGGTCATTCGGTAAGGAGGAATAGATAGGCTTGGTGTCTGGAAGTTTATCTAGAAATACATCCGAAAATTCATTTACTATCGAGACGGATTGAAAAGTCGGCGGCTTTGCTTCTGTATCATGAACTCGAACTAGGTGATAAATATAGCCTTTAGCTATCATCTTTCTTGACTTAAGGTAGGAAATAAACCTACCTCTTGGAGACATCGTATTACCTTCCCATTCAAGCACGGATTCTTCCGAGAATTAGAATCAAACTATTTTGGTTCTGCAATCATCATTAGCATAGCAAGAAGACAACCAATCCATGCCCATAATCACATCGAAATCTAACGTTTCCAGCTCAATCAGATCGACTTTAGTCTGACGATCACATACCACAATCACACAATTTTTATACACATACCTAGCTATTACTGGATCGCCAATCGGAGTAGACACCTCAAAAGGTTTAATTGGCTTGGGTTTCACCCCAATACGGTCAGCAATATAAGGAGTAATATAAGACAACGTAGAACCCGGGTCAATCAATGCATAAATGTATTGAGAGAATATGGATAGTATACCTGTAACCACATCCGGGGAGGACTCAAAATCCTGTCGTCCGGCTAAAGCATAAATACGGGGCTGGATACCACCTGAACTGGATGCTCCCCCTATGCCTCTACTACAGCCAGCTAGAATCTGGGGAGTCTGCCCTATTAGGTGCACAAACGAGCAAGAACCAGCTACTCATCCTGTGGGCTGAGCCCCAACTCTGCCACCCATCGATGGACAATCGCGCATCATATGCCCAGCCTGACCACAGGCATAGCAAGCATCTGAACCTCGCTGACACTGACCGGAGTGTAATTTACCACACTGGCTATATCGCGGCACCAGTGGTCTCCGCTGGCTAGTGAGACAAAAAGGGGAGTTTCCCTCGACTAAGCAGTTTCCACTTCAAAACTGAGAACCTGAGACTCTCGAACTCTAACCCAGACCAGAATAAATAGGGAGGTCAAATCTCCTACCCGCGAATCAAGGAGGTGCACTCGTCACGGACTGGCCTGAATATCTAGAATACTGCTGCCACTGACCCCCTCTATACTCACTACTAACACCGGCAGATCTAGCCCTCTTGCTCTGTCCTCTATCAATATCACGCTCACCCCTTTGCTGCTATTGCTGCTCTTCTAAATTCTGGGCGTGAGCCTGAATACGGGAAATGTCCATCCTCTCCTGTAGTGAAGCTGTCAAACTGTCACGACCCAGCTAGGGGCCGTGACGGGTACCCGGGGCTAGCCGCCGAGCACCACTCGTTCTACTATTCACCTTACTCATTTAATGCTCTTTTATTACATTTATACACAAATTGTAGGAAATCATATTTCATAGGAAAACATAAGTGCTTTTATATACATATGCCTCTCGGCCATCAAAATAATATATACATATAATAGCATCTCGTGAGACCATCTAACCCACACTGCACATTTACGAGCCTCTACTGGAGTGCTACACATAAGGATGGGACAAGACCCTGTCATGCCCAAAAATACATATACATGACTATACACAAAAGAAACATCATAAGCACCTCCGAACAAAGGAGTGCTTTCAATCGGATGACAACTACTACGGGTCTGGGTCGAGCTCTCCTCGCTGTCTACCTGTGGGCATGAACACAGAGTCCAAAGAAAATGGACGTCAGTACGAACATTGTACTGAGTATGAGAGGCATAAACAAAGAAGTAAGACAATGACATAAAGGAAACATCGATATGGAACATCTGTATCTGACTGTCAAGTATAAAGAAAATAATGCATGCTGGCTTACTCATAATCATCATCATGTCATGTATGCATAAATATATAAGCTGCCCGTCCATATAGGATCGGTGTGATAATCATAACATTAGCCTGCGTCCAGGCCTCCCACGTCCGGGGTACCATCTCCTGCCGCCCACTAGTGGTGTCTGCCCATGCCATTTGGCCATGGTGTGTAGTATAGCTGCCCGCCTTAGCGGTGACTTCCCGGCAAAATAGGCGCGGTGTTATATCATCATCATCATACATGCTCATCATAATATGCTTATCGTAACATACTTATCATAATTCATACATAAGGCTTATGAACAACTTTACTTTATCGGGGTGACGTAAGGTCGTGATCCCCCGATTTCATTATGGAGCATTCTTTGACATTCTACCACACCTTGAAGGAACTAACATATAAGGTTAGTGTGAGCAATAAATAAAATCATATCATTTTAGGGCTCATAACATGTCTCTTATCTTATATAATCATCGACATAGGCTTTTAGCTTTCTGGAATATAGGAACTCATGAAGAGGAAGGAAAATCATGCAGAAGATTCATGCCATTAGAAATAAAGGACTAGCCTCACATACCTTTGACGTTTAACTAAGCTATCACTTTCTTGTTCTCCTTCGATATCACGTTTCTACCTTCAAGAGAGAATTCGCACTAACGTTAGTTAATTCAACTATAAGAACGCGCTACTATTTCTAGGGGAAATTGGGCAATACTACCTTGGTTTATACTACCTTTCCCATATTCTATATCAAATCCCACACGCTCACAACAACATTCACAATATCGCAATCAACAATCATCATTTATATACATTAACCGCAATCCACCATTTCTCTTCAATTTCTCCACATTTATGGTTATAGCTTACTATCGCGTTTCCTTATATATAATACTTATTTCATGGTCTAAATGTCATTTATAACATATTCATAATCACAACACTCCAACATTCATAATTCAACCCAATTACCATCCAACTATGACATTATTCACTCATGAATGACCCATTTCCTATGTCTTGTTACAATTTAAGTATCTTAACCTTCCAATACCTTAAACAACATGGTTTAGTTATGAAACTTACCTTATATGATGGTTGAACAAGCCTTGAATGGAATTACTCCTCTAGCATCAAAACCCTACTTCACTTCCTTTGGGTTTTCTTGAGAGAGATGAACTTTAGCTAGGTTTCATACACTTTGTCTCATGGATTTGGTGTTATTGAGCATAGATTTCCTTTGATTTTCTTGTAAAGGAAGAGTGGGGAATATTCTAGAGGTTTCTAGAGAGAAGTATCGTGGAAATGAAATGAATTTAATGAGCTTGGGTCTCCTTTTAATGACTTAAAATATGATCCGGAATGAATAGTAGTTGAAGTGCACAGTGGTCGTAAACCCAGTTTACGGGCCGTATACTAGTTTACGGGCCATATTTCGTGGTTGTATTTAAGCATAACAAAACCAGAAAGGTTGCTGGGGATCATGGTGATTTACGATCGTGGTTTACGGGCCGTATTTCAATTTACGGTCCGTATTCCAAGTCGTATTTAACCATTTGAACATTTAGTAGAAAGTTGAAGTTTTGTAAGTTGGAATACGACATGGTAGTTTACGGGCTGTATAACACTTTACGGTCCGTATTTCATTTTACGATTGACTGGGCCGAAGTGCAAATCTGTGACTTTTCACCTTTTCAGGACCCGTAGGTAGTCGTTGTGGAGCATAACCTATCTCTTATTTCAATTACCTTTGAAATCTTACTCAGGGTCGTCAAACGTCGTTCCCTTCTTATTAAAACACCATATACTCGTATTCTTCGTTAGTCTATTCGTTGTATGTTCACGAGGAAATTTTCGAGGGGTAACACTCTTCGCCCCTTTTGGAACATTCGTCCTCGAATGTTAAACACTCGGGATTCTACGAAACATTTTGCTAAAGCTTCCCTTGTAATACGACACTACCATCCTGTCACAACAACACATAATATTATTGCCTCACAGGGCCATAACATAATAAAACTCTAAGAAAAACTTACGAAAGCTCCCGAAAGTAAGGGATTTAATATCTGAGTAATGATGGAAATAGGGGTGTTTAGATACTCTAATTATTACACTTCATTTATTGCATACTTACCTTATATTGTTGGCGTGCCATCTTGAATCTCTTTTGGGGGTTGGAATAAATGCGGGTACTTGGACTTCATACTCTCTTCCGCTTCCCAAGTCATTTCTTCCCGATTATTGTTTCGCCATAAGACCTTGATTGATACTACCTCTTTGTTTCGAAGTCTTCGCACTTATCTGTCTAGAATAGCAATAGGCACTTCTTCATAGGTTAGCTTTTCTGTTACTTACACATCATTTATTGGGACAATCTTCGTGGGATCTCCAACACACTTGCGGAGCATCGAAACGTGGAAGACTGGATGGACTGATTCAAGCTCCAAAGGCAAGTCCAATTCATAGGCGACATGACCCACCTTGCGGATAATTTTATAGGGTCCAATGTATCTAGGACTTAGCTTCCCTTTCTTGCCAAATCTCATCACCCCTTTCATTGGCGATACTTTCAAAAATACCCAATCATCAGCCTGGAATTCCAAGTCTCGTCGGCGATTGTCTGCATAAGACTTTTGGTGACTTTGGGCTGTCAACAATCGATCCCAGATCACCTTAACTTTTTCCACCACTTGCTGAATCAATTCGGGGCCTACTAGTTGTACTTCTCCTATTTCGAACCATCCAATTGGAGATCTACATTTCCTTCCATATAGAGCTTCATACGGAGCCATTTGAATACTAGAATGGTAACTATTGCTATATGCAAACTCAATTAAGGGTAAATGATCATCCCAACTTCCACCAAAATCCAGCACACACGCTCGTAGCATATCTTCCAAGGTCTGAATAGTACGCTCGGCTTGTCCATCGGTCTGCGGATGAAATGTCGTGGTAAGCTTCACTTGAGTGCCTAGACCTTCTTGGAAGGACTTCCAAAACTTGGCTATAAACTGTGCTCCTCTATCTGTAATAATAGATAATGGAATACCATGAAGTCGCACAATTTCCTTGAGATATAACCTCTCATAATCTTCAGCTGAGTACGTAGTCCTAACTGGGAGAAAATGGGCTGCTTTCGTCAATCTATCCACAATCACCCATATAGAATCATACTTGCCGCGGGAACGAGGTAATCCCACGATGAAATCCATGTTAATTGTTTCCCATTTCCAAGTAGGGACTTCCATTGCTTGCAATAAGCCTCCTGGCTTTTGATGCTCAATCTTTACCTGTTAGCAATTTGGACACTGTGCTACAAATTCCGCTATATCTCTCTTCGTGCCATCCCACCAATACATCATCTTGAGATCATGATACATTTTGGTTGCACCTGGGTGAATAGAATACCGAGAACAATGTGCTTCTTCTAGAATTCGTCGGTGCAATTCTGCTTCATTCGGCACACATAATCTGCCTCGGTATCTAAGAATTCCATCCATAGAAACTTCAAATGAAGACTTCTCTTTTCCATGAGACGTGTCTCTGTAATGACACAATTGAGGATCTTTATATTGATGCTCTTTCACTTCTACGTTCAGGGATGAAGTTGTGGGATCATTGACACTAATCCCCCACATTACCCAAATCAATTACACGTACCCCAAGATTAGCTAGTTGGCGGAGCTCATGAACTATCTCTTTCTTTTCCGAAAGGACTTCGCATAAACTGCCCATTGATCGGCGGCTAAGCGCATCGGCTACTACATTCGCTTTTCTGGGGTGGTATAAAATGTTCACATCGTAATCTTTTAACAATTCTAACCACCGCCTCTGCCGCAGGTTCAACTCCTTCTGCTTGAAAATGTACTGAAGACTTTTGTGATATGTATAGATATCAACATGCACCCCATACAAATAATGCCTCCATATTTTTAAGGCGTGAATAACCGCGGCCAATTCGAGATCACGAGTTGGATAATTCTTTTCATGTTTCTGGAATTGTCTCGAAACATATGCAATAACTTTTCCATGCTGCATCAATACGCATCCTAATCCAACACCGGAAGCGTCACAATATACCACATAGCCATCTGACCCTTCTGGAAGTGTTAGGATCGGAGCTGAGGTCAATCTGCCTTTCAACTCTTGAAAACTATGCTCACAAGCATCATTCCACTGGAATTTGGCTGACTTCTGGGTTAGCTTCGTCAATGGGGCTGAAATAGATGAGAAGCCCTCTACAAATCTTCTATAATAACCTGCCAAACCCAGAAAACTACGGACTTCTGTAAGCGTCGTAGGCCTTGGCCAAGTCTTCACAGCTTCAATTTTTTGAGTGTCAACTCGAATGCCATCATCTGAAATAACATGGCCCAGAAATGACACAGAATTCAGCCAAAACTCGCACTTTAAAATTTTTGCATACAATTCTCGGGCTCGAAGGATGCCGAGAACAATTCGCAAATGATCTGCATGTTCTGATTCTGCGCGAGAGTATACCAACCTTTCATCAATAAATACTATCATAAATAAGTCTAAGAGAGGTCTGAATACATTGTTCATCAAATTCATAAACACGGCCGGAGCATTAGTCAACCTAAACGACATCACTCGGAATTCATAGTGGTCGTATCTCGTTCTGAAGGCCGTTTTGGGAATATCCGCTTCTCTAACTCTCACTTGATGGTAACCTGACCTCAAATCTACTTTAGAAAACCACTTGGCACCTTGCAATTGATCGAATAAGTCATCAATCCTTGGGAGAGGATATTTGTTCTTTATCGTCACTTTGTTCAATTTCCTATAGTTCATGCACATTCATAGAGATCCGTCTTTCTTTCTCACAAAAAAGACCGGTGCTCCCCACGGCGACGAACTGGGTCTAATAAACCCCTTTTCAAGCAAATCTTTCAACTACCTTTAGCTCCTTCAATTCCGCCGGAGCCATTCGATAAGGAGAAATATAAATAGGCTTGGTGTCCGGCAACACATCAATGGCGAAGTCAATCTCTCTTTCCGGAGGAAGACCTGGAAGTTCGTCTGGAAAACACATATGGGAATTCATTCACGACCGGAACTGATTGGAAAGTTGGCGGCTTTGACTCGGTGTTATGAACCCGAACTAAATGATATATATAACCCTTGGCTATCATCTTCCTTGCCTTAAGGTAGGAAATAAACCTACCTTTTGGAGACGCTGTATTACCCTTCCATACAAGCACGGGCTCTCCCGGAAATTGGAATCGAACTACTTTCAATCGGCAATCAACATTAGCATAGCACGAGGCCAACCAATTCATGCCCATAATTACATCGAAATCTAACATTTCCAACTCAATCAAATAAGCTTTGGTCTGGCGATCACATATCACAACTACACAATTTTTATACACTTGTCTTGCTATTACGGGATCACCAACCGGAGTAGACACCTCAAAAGGTTTGATTGGCTCAGGTTTCACCCCAATACAACCAGCAACATATGGAGTAATATAAGAAAGAGTAGAACCCGGATCTATCAGTGCATATACATCACGGGAGAATATAGACAATGTACCTATAACCACATCCGGCGAGGACTCAAGATCCTGCGGTCTGGCTAAAGCATATACACGGGGAATCTGCCCTACCGGGAGCACTGAGTGGCACCTGAAGTAGATGTTGCCCCTCTACCTCTGCCTCGGCCTGGTGACATCTGGGGAATCTGCCCTACCGGGAGCACTGAGGAAGAACTAGCCGTTGAACCTGTAGACTGAACTCCAACTCTGCCACTCGTCGACGGGCAATCTCTCATCATGCGCCCCACCTGGCCACAAGCATAGCAAGCATCCGAACCCTGGCGACATTGTCCGGAATGTAATCTACCGCACTGGCTGCATCGCGGTACGGGGGGTCTCCTCTGACTATAATCTTCCCCGAACTGGGAATCTGAGGCCCTTGAACTCTGTCCCTATCCTGGATGGAAGGAGCGATCAAATCTCCTACCTGTAAATCGAGGGGGTGCACTGGTCACCGACTGGCCTGAGTACCTAGAATATGTCTGCCTTGATCCCCCTCTGTAATCACTGCCTGCTCCCATCGATCTGGCTCTCTTCTTTTGTCTTCTATCACTATCACGGTAACTTCTCTGTGGCTGTTGTCGGCCCTCTAAATTCTGAGCATGAGCCTGTATTCAGGAAATATCCATCCCATCTTGCAAGGACGCCGTCAAACAATCTCTGAATAAATGTGGCCCTAGGCCACTTACAAATCTATGCACCTGATCTCCCATGTCGGCCACCATAGCCGGGGCATATCTAGCCAAAGAATTAAGTTGCATACTATACTCCCGGGCACTTATATTTCCTTGCCTCAAATTTAGAAATCTATCCGCTCTAGCTCGGCAGACCTCGGGTGGCAAATAGTGACTAATGAAAGCATCCATGAATTTTTTCCAAACCGGAGGAGGCAAATTCTCTCCTCTTGATAATACCCAGTTATTATACCATAAAACAGCCACATCCCGGAGTCTATAAGATGCCAACTCCACGGATTCAGTTTCAGAGGCATGGACAATCTTCAATGTCCTCAACACCTCATCTATGAAACCTTGCGGGTCTTCATCCGGTTTTGACCCGAAGAACTCCAGAGGATTTAGACTCATAAAATCACGGGCTTTGGTACTTGCTGCCCGATTACTTGAACTTTCATTTTGTTGTTGTACCTACGCGGCGACCAATTGTGTCAATAAATGGATGGCCTCAGTCATTTGTTGACCCGAAGCAACCGGTGGAGGAATTGGACCTGGAGCTCCTCTTTGTTCTTCCACATTAGGCGGGGTAGAAGAAGTATTAGACAAGGCCTCATTATGTGATTCGCCTTCTTCTATATTCATCGGAGGCTCTCTTTCTACCCGCCTCTTTGCCATAGTCTTGCCCTTCTCGGCAGCTATAGCTTTTTCCTTTGGTGGCATTCTGAAATCACAACACACTATTAGGGGGGGGGGGGGGGGGCTATAATCTTATGCATGGCTCTATCGCACGATCTTATAGAAGAAAGATGGTCATTTTTTCTAAATACCCTGTAGCCTCTTGTTTATTGATGTGGCGCGCAAAACACCATAAACAAGACTCTACTAGACAAGGCTCGTAGACACTTCCTAGGACTGAACCGCTCTGATACCACTTTTGTCACGACCCAGCTAGGGGCCGTGACGGGTACCCGGGGCTAGCCGCCGAGCACCACTCGTTCTACTACTCATCTTACTCATTTAATGCTCTTTTATTACATTTATACACAAATTGTAGGAAATCATATTTCATAGGAAAACATAAGTGCTTTTATATACATATGCCTCTCGGCCATCAAAATAATATATACATATAATAGCATCTCGTGAGACCATCTAACCCACACTGCGCATCTACGAGCCTCTACTGGAGTGCTACACATAAAGATGGGACAAGACCCCGTCATGCCCAAAAATACATATACATGACTATACACAAAAGAAACATCATAAGCACCTCCGAACAAAGGAGTGCTCTCAATCGGCTGACAGCTACTATGGGTCTGGGTCGAGCTCTCCTCGCTGTCTACCTGTGGGAATGAACACAGCGTCCAAAGAAAACGGACGTCAGTACGAACATTGTACTGAGTATGAGAGGCATAAACAAAGAAGTAAGACAATGACATAAAGGAAACATCGATATGGAACATCTGTATCTGACTATCAAGTATAAAGAAAATAATGCATGCTGGCTTACTCATAATCATCATCATGTCATGTATGCATAAATATATAAGCTGCCCGTCCATATAGGATCGGTGTGATAATCATAACATTAGCCTGCGTCAAGGCCTCCCGCGTCCGGGGTACCATCTCATGCCGCCCACTAGTGGTGTCTGCCCATGCCATTTGGCCATGGTGTGTAGTATAGCTGCCCGCCTTAGCGGTGACTGCCCGGCCAAATAGGCGTGGTGTTATATCATCATCATCATACATGCTCATCATAATATGCTTATCGTAACATACTTATCATAATACATGCATAAGGCTTATGAACAACTTTACTTTATCGGGCCGTATTTCAATTTACGGTCCGTATTCCAAGTCATATTTAACCATTTGATCATTTAGCAGAAAGTTAAAGTTTTGTAAGTTCGAATACGACATGGCAGTTTACAGGCCGTATATCACTTTACGGTCCGTATTTCATTTTACGATCGACTGGGCCGAAGTGCAAATCTATGACTTTTCACATTCTCAGGACCCGTAGGTAGTCGTTGTGGAGCATAACCTATCTCTTATTGCAATTACCTTTGAAATCTTACTCAGGGTTGTCAAACATCGTTCCCTTCTTATTAAAACACCATATACTCGTATTCTTCGTTAGTTTATTCGTTGTACGTTCACGAGGAAATTTCCGTGGTGTAACACAAACAATCCTTGAACAAATGTGACCCCAGGCCACTCACAAATCTATGTACTCTATCTCCCATGTCAGCCACCATAGTCGGAGCATATCTAGCCAATGAATTAAAGTGAAGGTTGTACTCCCGGGCACTCATATTCCCTTGCTTTAGATTCAAAAATCTGTCAGCTCGGGCCCTTCGAACCTCGGGTGGCAAATAGTGGTGGATGAAAGCATCTACGAATTGTTGCCAAACTGGGAGGTGCATTTTCCTTTCTCGATGATATCCAGTTATTATACCAAAGAACCGCCACATCACGGAGCCTATAAGATGCCAACTCTACGGATTTAGTATCAGAGGCATGGCTAATTCTCAACGTTCTCAGCATCTCATCATTAAAACCTTATAGGTCTTCATCCGTCTTTGACCCGAAATATTCTGGAGGATTTAAACTCATGAAATAACGGGCCCTTGCACTAGTCGCCCTATCACTAGACCCGTACTCTGCCGCTGAGCCTGGGCGGCAACTAACTTAGTCAATAGCTGAATAGCTTCGGTCATCTGTTGACCCGAAGCACCCGGTGGAGGAACTGGAGGCATAGGAGCCGGAGCTGAAGCCCCTCCTTGTTCTTCTAGAATAGGCGGAGTGTGAGAGGTATTGGATGGAGCCTCATTATGAGATTCACCCTCTTCTACATTCATTGGTGGCTCCCTTTCCATCCGTCTTTCTATCATAGCCTTTCCTTTTTGGGCGGCTGTGGCTTTTCTCTTTACCGGTATCGCTGAAATCATAACACACAATTAGGGAAAAGGAAAATCTTATAACTTGACTTCATCGCACGATCTAGTAAAAAGAAAGATGGTCATTTTTCCTAAATGCCACGTAGCCTCTTGTTTATAAGTGTGGCGCGTTTCACACCCATAAACAACACTCTACTGGACACGGTTCGCAGACACACCCTAGGACAAAACTGCTCTGATACCACTTTTGACTCGACTCGACTAGGGGGCCATGACGGGCACTCGGAGCTGACTACCGAGCACCACTCATAATGCTAACCATCATACCCAACCTGAACACATATACTCTCCAAGGCGATACATAAATATACATAAGCCCTCACAGCTGCAAAAATGATATACATGATTATACACTGATGTATCCATGAGACAACTAGTACCCCGCACATACGTATCTACGAGCCTCTACTAGAGTACTGAGACATAAGGACGGGACAGGACCCCATCTTGCCTAAATATATACACAAATTAATATATAAAAAATAGCACCTCCCGAATAGTGGAGTGCTCCTGTAAATCTGCTAAGTAGCTCCTAGAAATCTATGCCACCTCCCTGTCTACCTGTGGGCATGAACACAGCGTCCAAAAAGAAAGGACGTCAGTACGAACAATGTACTGAGTATGTAAGGCATGAACAATAATAACATATCAAAGATATAAGGAAGCATCAAGTGGGGAAGCAACCTGTAATAGAATGTCACTCAAGACGGAATAATGCATGCTAACTTACATCATAAATAACATCATATCAAGTATGCATATATAAGCTACCCGACCATATAGGTACGGTGTGATCATCATTAACCCGCGTCCAGGCCTCCCGCGTCCGGAGTAACCATCTCCTGCCGCTCATTAGTGTTGTCTGTCCATGCCATCTAGACATGGTGTATATGCCGCCCACCTTAGCAGTGTCTGCCCGGCCATATAGGCACGGTGTAATATCATTATTATACACTTATCATAAAGCATGCATAAAAACTCAAAGACAAGCTATAGCACTATCGAGGTGACGTAAGGTCGAGAACCTCCCGATTCCGTTATGGAGTAGTCACCTTAAAGGAACTAGCATTATAAGGTGAGTTTAGCAACAATGAATAACATCATGGAATCATTAGCTTCATAGAAATATCATATCATAAGCCTTGGAATCTTTAGAGTTAGACTCATCATCATTTCCATATTCGCAACGCATCTCTTATCTTTATTTCACGGGAAGCTCTTAATAATCATAGACTCATAGTTTCCGGAATATAAGAGAGTCATGGAAAAATGAAGGAAGTCATGCCTTAGAGAAGAAGGGACTAGCCTTACATACCTTTTTGCCTTTCTAACTTTCCCACTAAACGCTCCCTTCCAAGTTCGTAATTCTACATTCAAGGGAATTCGTACTAAGATTAGATAATCGAAAATACACTTGAAGCTAAGCTAAAGTGAATGAAAATTGGGAAGCACTTCCTCGGTTTCTATAACATCCTCCACTCCCTAACATCAACAACACACCCACAATATCATAGTCAATAAATTCCGTTAAGTTAGTCATTATTCAATTCCCAAAGTTCCCTCTCAAAGTCATTCATAACGATAGCCGTAATACAACACCACATTCATCCTCATATAATTCTTCTCCAATATTCTTAATACCATTTATAACAAGATTATACTCATGACATATCAAGAACTATAATTCAAGTCAAGTTACTATTCAAGAGTTTCACTATTTTCATATTTGAGATTCATATTCCACTTTCCTCCCCAATCCAAGTCTTTCAACCACTCAATACTCTTAATAGCATGAAAAGAACATAAAACTCACCTTTGATTGTGAAGGAATGGTTTTTGGATGGAAATGCTTCACTTGGAGAAAACCCTAGCTTCAATTCCAAAGAGATTTATAGCTTCCATCAACTCTAGTTAGCATTCATGCACTTGATTCTATTAGTTTTGGGATTTGATCTTTGGTTTCCCTTGAATTTATGTTAGTGAAATGTATGGAACCTTCTAGAGCTATTGAGAGAAGTGTAGAACTTGGAAAATAAAAAATTAGAAGTGGGAACATATTTTTGTACTTGGAAAATACTAAGGGACCCTTATACGGTCCGTATAATATTATACGGTCTGCATAAGTGACTGTATAACTCCATCAGTGATGGAACTTCACTATAACGGTTATACGGACCATTATAGAAACCGTATAATATTTTACGGACCGTATAAATGGTCGTATAATCCACCTTCTCTCCGAACTTGTTTTCGTCGTTTCGTTTGATCTCCAATCCTTATGGAACCTTCTTAGCACTTGTTTAGCACTTCATTAACAATCTAAGGAGCTTTATAACTCTTCCTCAACACATCATTAAGTCCACATTAGTTCGGTATTTTACAAAACCTTCCAAAACACGACTTATACGATACATTCTTCAACGAACTTTCTTCTCTTGCCACGAATGCCTTTGGAGTCTTAATTAGAATCGTTAATTACCACTTCTTACTTGTAGGGACATTATATCCATCTTACCCTACCTTAGTCTATCTACCATGTGATGACATGAAATTTTCCGAGGTGTAACAATACGTATGGCTTAATTACGCTATGTCTCTCTTTTAAAAACATTATTTTGGATGTATGTCTTCTTTTCAAAAGTTCTTAATTGAATAGATCTGTGAACTTCTCATACTTTAAAAAAACACTAATTCATGTTTTGATTATGGTTGGTGTGCATGAGGGGACAAGCCCACATTAAACCTTGATTGTATGATCCTTTATATACGTATATGAAATGACGATCGTGTTCTTCTATAAGAGATCATCAATAAGGATGGCTAAGGGTTGGTAATAATGTTTTCATATTGAACTATGACATTGAAATCTTGGTTAAAGAAGTGCAAAGACTTTCAAGACGTTCTTTGAAATGATTTATCTTTCCAATACGGCATAATGAACTTTAATGCTAATTGATGGCGTGAAAATTTTGAGACAAATTGTGAATCAGCTTCCATGCTATGAACTTTATTGTTGTGTTTGGCCTAGCTACTCGGGAGTAAGGGTAGTCACTATGGATCCTAGTGTGATAATTACCTAGCCATTCGGGAGGAAGAGTGGCCACTACCGGGTTCACTACCCGGAGTGCGATTTATGCCTAGCTATTCGGGAGGAAGGATAGCCACCAAGAATTACATATTCCGATGTGGTGCGCTGGGATTTTGGAACCTCTACGGTCATCCCTTCGATGTGATTGATTCTTAGCCTGAATTGGCATGTGTGATATTCTTATTCATTCATGGAACTATTGTTGACAATCATGATCAATTTGAAAGGCATACTTGAAAGTTGTAACTTGACAAGAGGCTTCTTAATCGGTTTTGATAATGCTTACTGAGACACACAAGTTGAATAACTGTCTTTACATTGATTTTATATGGTTTTTAGAATTGATTTCTTTACGTAATATTGTACTCTATTTTCGTATTACTTGTTGTCCCTGAGGCACTTACTGAGTACGAAGTACTCATGCATACCATTGTTATTTTTTTTTTGTATGTTAGGTAACGAAGAAGAGCAGATTCTTGATACTTCAGGCACTTAGGAAGGACTTGCTGTTGTTGCTTACTTGGAGAGCCCACATGTTCATTCGTGGGATACCCTCATTATATCTGTTCATTATTTGAGCATTTTAGCAGACTGCGTCCCGATGTGTTAGACAATTATTCTTTATCTTAGAAGCTCCATAGTATACATTCTTGTGGGTAGTTGTCGAGTTGTTTAACTCTTGGGAATGTGATACGTTTGACTGAGTTTTATAATATTAAAGACTTCCGCTAATTTAATTCATACCTCATGATTCGTTTGAACTTATTCTTATAAACTGTTGGAGGTGAATATTGAACCTGGCAGGTTCAAGTGTTATCGTTGCATCTTTTAGGTTCTTCCGATGTTGTTCATGATGTCGGATGTCGGTCACATCTAGGGTGGGTTTTGGGGTGTGACAAGCTTGGTATCAGATCCTAGGCTTAAATACATCCTAGTATTATTGTTGGTGTCTGTGGAGCTGTGTCAAGTGGAGTTTTCCTTGTGCAACCTGATCATCCGTATGACCGAGAAACATCCAGGACATTTATAGGCATTCCTATTCTTCTTGATTCTAGATTATGTTGTAGAGCTTGAAGTCCTTTTAGGATCATTTTAATTCACTCATTAATTTGTGCCTTACAGAAATGGCTCTAACGCGATCCAAAAATAGCAACCGAGGACAGCCCGTGAGAGCTAACTGAAATCTCGAGGGCGTGAATGATGGCAACGGGAATAACGTTGCAAATAAAGCACCACCTTAAGCCCCGCCTGCTCCTGCTGTTCCTGTTGCGGGTGTGCCTGAGATTGGTACAATGCAAACTGTTATTAAAATATTGACTGTGTTGGTTACGGCTCAGCAACAGCGTGGAGGTGTGGAACCTCATGGTGGAGGCAGACTTAAGCAATTCCTCGACCTAAAGTCACAAGAGTTCTTCGGGTCATGAGAAGTGGATGACCCCCAGCACTTTTTAGATGAGACTTTCAAGGCATTGAGGGCAATGGATGCCCATGATTTAGAAGCTGTGAAGCTTGATTTTTATCAGTTGAAGGATATTGCTTACGCGTGGTTTGAGATATGGGAGTCTGAGAGGGGTGATGCTGCTTTAGCTCCGACATGGGCTGAATTCGAAGAGGCGTTCATGGAAAGGTTTTGTCTGATGAGGAGAGATTTGCTATGGCTATAAAATTTAAAAAGCTGAAACAGGGTAAAAAGTCGGTTTGTGAGTATAGTTTGGAGTTCACCCGTCTGTCAAAGTATGCTTTATACATGAATCCGACTAAAAAGCATAGGTTGACTCATTTTGTGAAAGGCTTGGTACCACGTATCAAGTCTGCATGTGCTACTGCTGCTATGTCTCCTACTTGCACTTTCTCATCTCTGGTTGGGTTTGCTGAACAACAAGAGAGTTTAAAAAATGAGGAGAGGGTGGATCGAGATCAGAACAAAAAGGCCCGATCGGCGGGTAGTTTTAGTGGTAATAGCTATAAGGAAGGGAAGAGTAAAGGGTATTCTGCACCTGCTCAATCTGGCGCATATTCAAATGTCAGTGTGCCTTTTAGTAGGCAAGGTCAAAAGAATAATAACGCAAGCAAGTTCTCCCAAGGTAGTAGTCGGTTTGCTGTATGGGAAGATCGTAGCTGTCATCACTGTGGTATTAGGGGGCATCTTAAGAGGGAATGCAGAAAGTGGCTACGTGAGATGGCTGCTACGTCTAACTAAAAGAATGATTCGCCTGCTTCTGCTTCTGCTAAAACTCCGGCTGCTAGTAATGCTAACAATATCAATCAGAATGCTCGTAATAATGGCAAAGGAAAGGAAGTTGCTAACACTTCTGGTGGAGAGACAGCTTGACTTTTTGGGCTGACGCGTAGGGAGGCAGCTGAAGCTTCTGACGCTGTGGTTACAGGTATCCTTACTATCTGTTCTCATGATGCTTATTCATTGATTGATCCGAGTTCAAATTTATCCTTTGTGACCCCTTATTTTTCTCTTGATATGGGTATGAAACCCGAACCTTTGTTGGAACCTTTTGTTGTTGATACACCTTTTGATGTTCCTGCTATTACTTCTAGAGTGTATAGAAATTTTCTTGTTGTGATTAAGGGACATAAGACCGTGGCTGGTTTGTATGAACTTGATATGGTGGATTTTGATGTGATTATGGGGATGGGGTACGTATGTTATGCTAATGTGGATTGTCGCCATAAGTTAGTTCGTTTCGCTTTTCCAGATGAGCCTTTTATTGTATGGAAGGGTGAAATTGCTAAGCCAAAGGGTAGATTTATTTCCTATCTTAAGGCTCATAAAATGATTACTAAGGGGTGTATTTACCATTTGGTTGTTGTTAATGATACAAAAGTTGTAGTACCCGAATTCGCTTCTGTTCCCATAGTTAGCGATTATCCCAAAGTGTTTTCCGAAGATCTTCCTGGTGTTCCTCCTGATAGAGTTATTGATTTTGGGATTGATGTTATTCCCGACACCTAACCTATTTCTATTCCACCTTATCGTATGGCTCCAGCGGAGCTAAGGGAATTAAAGGATCAATTGAAGGACTTGTTGGATAAGGGTTTCATCCGACCAAGTTCCTCACCTTGGCGTGCTCCGGTATTTTTTGTTAGGAAGAAAGATGGTTCCCTTATAATGTGTGTTGATTACCGTTAACTTAATAAGGTGACCATCAAGAATAAGTATCCCTTGCCTAGGATAGATGATCTGTTCGACCAACTTCAGGGTGCTAAGTTCTTTTCAAAGATTGACCTGAGGTCTGGTATCACCAATTGAAGATAAAGGAGAAGGATATCCCGAAAACCGCGTTCCGTACTCATTATGGGCACTTTGAGTTTCTAGTCATGTCTTTTGGGTTGACTAATACGCCTGTTGCATTCATGGATTTGATGAATCGTGTGTTTAAGCCTTATGTGGACCATTTCATTACTGTGTTTATTGATGATATTTTGGTGTATTCTAAAAGTCGTGAGGATCATGCTAATCATTTGAGAATAACTTTGACAACACTTAAGGAGAACGAGCTTTATGCAAAATTCTCTAAGTGTGAATTCTGGCTTGAGTCTGTGGCTTTCTTGGGTCATGTGGTGACTGGTGACGACATTAAAGTAGACCCTCAGAAAATTTCAGCGGTTAAGGATTGGCTTAGACTAACTAGTACGACTGAAATTCGTAGTTTCTTGGGTTTGGCAAATTATTACAGAAAGTTTGTGGAAGGTATTTCTAGCCTCTCCATTGACTAAATTGACACAGAAGACTGCTAAGTTTCAGTGGTCCAAAGCTTGTGAAAAGAGTTTCCAAGAGCTTAAGACAACGTTGACTTCGGCTCCTATTTTGACTTTACCTTCTGGGTCTGGTGGATATGTGGTGTACTGTGATGCTTCCAGAATTTTCTTGGGTTGTGTACTAATGGAGAACAGTAAGGTGATTGCTTATGCTTCGCGACAGTTGAAGAAGCATGAGAAGAACTATCTGACTCATGACTTGGAGTTAGCTGCCGTGGTATTTGCCTTGAAAATTTGGCGCCATTAGTTGTATGGTGAGCATTGCGATGTTTTTACTGACCATAAAAGCTTACAATACATCTTTAAGCAGTGAGAGTTGAATCTTAAACAGAAGAGGTGGTTGGAGTTGTTAAAATATTATGACTTGAATATTTTGTATCATCCAGGTAAGGCTAATGTGGTTGCTGACGCATCTATGGGCACGTTGGCTTATTTGCGCGTTCATGACATGCCCATCGAGAAGGAAATTCTAAGACTTGCTAGTCTTGGGGTCAAACTTGATAAAAGTAAAGAGGGGGAGTTGGTGGGAATCACACCATCACGGTCTGACATTGTGGAAAGGATTTAATCCAAGCAATATGATGATGAACTTTTTGCAAAGCTGAGAGATGGAGTGGAAAGGGGTGAGTACACTTCATTTACTATTGGGACTGGCGATAGTGTTCTGCGGTTGCAAGGACGATTGTGCGTTCCTGATGTTGATGGTCTTCGACAATAATTAATGATGGAAGCTCATAGTTCCAAGTATTCGGTTCATCCGGGATCCACCAAGATGTATAAGGATTTGAAGCAACACTATTGGTGGAAGAGCATAAAGGTAGATATTTCTAACTTTGTGGCTAAGTGTTTGAACTGCCAACAGGTGAAGGCTGAACATCAAAGGCCAAGAAGCCTGGCTCAGAATATCGAGATTCCACAGTGGAAGTGGGAGGAGATCAATATGGGTTTCGTTGTGGGTCTACCCCGCACAAAGGCCAAGTTTGATTCGATTTGAGTGATAGTGGATAGACTCACAAAGTCTGCCCATTTTCACCCTGTGAAGAAGTCATATACCGCGGTGAAGTACGCCAAGATATATCTAAAGGAGATATTTAGATTGCATGGGATTCCGACATCCAACATATCTGACAGAGGTACGCAATTCACTACTCATTTTTGGACATCCTTTCAGGAAGGTTTGGGAACTAGAGTGAAATTACGCACTGCCTTTCATCCTCAAACTGACGGGCAGGCAGAGAGAACTATTCAGATATTGAAAGATATGCTGCGAGCCTATACTATAGATTTCGGAGGAAATTGGAATGAACATCTACCTCTTGTGGAATTCGCGTATAACAACAGCTACCAAGCGAGTATTTAAATGGCTCCTTATGAGGCTCTTTATGAGAGACGTTGTCGATCTCCAATTGGTTGGTTTGAACCAACTAAGGTAGAATTGTTGGGTCCTGAATCAGTTCATGAAGCAATTGAGAAAGTTGATCTTATTGTACATCGACTCAAGACAGCTCAAAATAGACAGAAGTCTTATACGGATATGACACGACGTGAGCTAGTTTTTTCTGTCGGTGACAAGGTATTCTTGAAAGTGTCGCCGATGAAGGGAGTAATGCGGTTTGGTAAAAAGGAAAAACTTAGTCCTCGCTTCATTAGCCCTTATGAGATTGTTAGGAAAATTAGGGCGGTGGCTTATGAATTGGAGTTGCCATCCGATATGGCCATGGTGCATCCGGTGTTTCACATTTCGATATTAAGGCTGTACAAACCCCATACTTCCCATGTGTTGAACACTGAAGAGATTTAAATTAATGAAGGGTTATCCTACAAAGAAAACCCGGTTCTGATTCTAGATCGTCAAGTTAGAAGGTTGAGGACGAAGGATGTGGTGTCGGTCAAAGTGGTGTGGAGGAACCATAATACTAAGGAAGCTACTTGGGAAGAGGAGAAGGACATGAAGAAAAGATATCCTCACTTGTTCCCTAATGCAGGTATGAGATGAAGCTTCTAGCTACTCTTACACGAATCGTTTGCGTTGTTTGAAACAACTTATGTTTTTAGTGAATCCTTGGTGGGCTGCGATTCTTATTCGAGGATGAATGAACTTGGGGGGGGGGATAATGTAACACTCCGTAAATCTGAGTTAAGTGTGAAAGTGTCTTGGAGAATCGGACTCCACTGTTTTTGGTTAATGTAAAATACGGCCAAAGAATACGGCCCTTATTCCCTGGGCGTATTTCACCACCTTCCTAGGTGGCTCACGGTTTTGCTATCATAAAATACAGCTAGAGAATACGGCCCGTATTTTGAAATACGGTCCGTATTTTTGGGCGTATTTCACCCGGTCCCTAGACTGCTCACTGTTTTGTTAACATTAAATACGGCCATAGAATACGGCCCGTATTTTGAAATACGGCCCGTATTTCTAGGCGTATTTCGCCCGCCACTAGCTGTGTCTATATATAGCAGGTTCAGTTAATTTTATAACTTATTCACATTCTCATAAACCCTAAGGACGAAAATCTTTTCTCCAAGTCTCCAAACATTAAGGTAAGAACATTTTTAACATTATTAATCAATCCTAGCATTAAACCCGTGATTCTTAACATGATTCTTAAATGAAAAACCTAGGGTTTGCGAAGTAACCCTTCTCAAAGTAACTCAACCTAGGGTTTTGGCTATTCCTCACTATGAAGGTGAATTGTTAGGATACGTAAGGCTTAATTAAGGTATGTCTCTTTTTTAAAAACATTATTTTAGATGTATGTCTTCTTTTCAAAAGTTCTAACTTGAATAGAGCGATAAACTTCTCATACTTTAAAAAACCCTAATTCATGTTTTGATTGTGGTTGGTGTGCGTGAGGGGACAATCCCACATTATACCTTGATTGTATGATCCTCTATATACGTATATGAAATCACGATCGTTTTCTTCTATAAGAGATGGTTAATAAGTATGGCTAAGGGTTGGTAATAATGTTTTCATATTGAACTATGACATTGAAATCTTGGTTAAAGAAGTGTAAACGTTTTCAAGACGTTCTTTGAAATGATTTATCTTTACGATATGGCATAATGAACTTTCATGCTAATTGATGGCGTGACTATTTTGAGACAAATTGTGAATCGTCTTCCATGCTATGAACTTTATTATTGTGTTTGGCCTAGCTACTCGGTAGGAAAGGTAGTCACTATGGATCCTAGTGTGGTAATTGCCTAGCCATTCGGGAGAAGAGTTGCCACTACCGGGTTTGCTACCCGGAGTGCGGTTTATACCTAGCTATTCGGGAGGAAGGATAGTCATCGAGAATTACATATTCCGGTGTGGTGCACTGGGATTTGGGAACCTCTACGGTCATCCATTCGATGTGATTGATTCTTGGCCTGTATTAGCATGTGTGATATTCTTATTCATTCATGGAACTGTTGTTGACAATCATGATCAATTTGAAAGGCATATTTGAAAGTTGTAACTTGATAAGAGGCTTCTTAATCGGTTTTGATAATGCTTACTGAGACACACAAGTTGAATAACTAGTTATAATTTATTTCATCTGGTTTTCAGAATTGATTTCTTTACATATTACTGTACTCTATTTTCGTATTACTTGTTATCCCCGAGGCACTCACTGAGTACGAAGTACTGAAGCATACCATTGTTATTTTTTATGGTATGTTAGGTAACGGCGAAGAGCAGGTTCTTGATACTTCAGGCGTTTAGGAAGGAGTTGTTGTTGCTGCTGACTTGGTGAGCCCACATGTTCATTCATGGGACACCCTCATTATATTTGTTCATTATTTTACTGTTTTAGCGGGCTATGTCCCGATGTGTTAGACAATCATTCTTTATCTTAGAAGCTCCATAGTATACATTCCTATGGGTAGTTGTCGAGTTGTTTAACTCTTGGGCATGTGATACATTTGATTGAGTTTTATAATATTAAAGACTTCCGCTAATTTAATTCATACCTCATGATTCGTTTAAATTTATTCTTATAAACTGTTGGAGGTGAATATTGAACCTGGCGGGTTCAAGTGTTATCATTGCATCTTTTAGGTTCTTCCAATGTTGTTCATGACGTCGGATGCCAGTCACGTCTAGGGTGGGTTTAGGGGCGTGACAATATTTGGTTCTTCACTTCCTTTCAGCTCCTCCTCTTCAACATTGCCCAAAATGTCAAAGTTATTATGTGTATCCACCATGGTTTCATCTTTTTGATTACTGTGTTCCCCTACTTCCCCTATGATTAGTCTACCAGAATCTCTTATGTACTTATTCTACCTTCTCTGTATCCATTCTTGTCTTGCTTGAACATTTCCAACCACTTTTCCACTTGTTAACATCTTCCTTTGATTGGTTGTTGTACCGACTTCCTCCATGGTTTCTTTTCTCATTTCTTCTTCTTCTCAAGTTCTGGATGTAACGCCCTACATTCCTTGTCATCATGTCCTTGCAATTTACAATGTTTGCAGTATTTAGAGAGAGAATCATATTTAATTTTAACCCATTTTGATTGCACTTTTCCAATAATTTCATCTATCTTTGGTATGTTTATTCTTTGAGGATGTTCTGCCAACATATCTAACTCCACTTTTACCTTTACACAACTTGGTCTTGTCTTATTTGTAGTGGCTAGATCTACTGTCAATGGTTTGCCCACTGCTGATGCCATTCAGAAGACTGCTTCTCTAGCGAAGAAATTTGGAGGCAACTCTGGAAAGCTTATCCATGCTACGGCAACTGATGTTTCTTCATCTGGCTTGAACCAAAGGTTCCAAATCAAAGGTCTCATTTGATAATATCTAGAGTGTACTTTGATGTAATATGCCGGAGTAGATATCATTTTTACATAGTCCTCCAATAATGGCAATCTAATGAGAATGTGCCTATCTTCAATCAATCCAATTTCACATGTACCTTTAATAAAATATTGATCTGGGATGGCTGGTCTCAACTCCTCTAAGTCAATGATGTCATATCAAAACTTACCCAACACTGCATATTGTAAGTTCTCCATGATTAACTATAACTTACCCAACATTGCATATTGTAAGTTCTCCATGATTAACTGCTTGACCTTCGTTGAATTCCATGTTACATGTGGTTCCCCGTTAATGAAAACCATCTGTTTCTGCGGTATTTCTGGTTTCAAAAGGTTTGCATATGTCATCCCATTAGGTAAAACATTAGGAATTAGGGCAGGGTTTTTGGATGTTGAAGCTTCACTTATGTTATGGTTAGGCAAAACTATAGTTTTAGGCATATCTGTAGGATCGTTAGGTTGTGTAAGAGTTCGTGGTTATTGTTTATGCAGTAAAAGGGGTGGAGCAGTCCCCGGAGGTGGTTGCCCACCAGTAGGTTTGTCCCTTTGGCCGGTGTGATGGCTTTTGACGGCTAGGGTTTTTCAATTTTCTAGAGAGTGTTTTATTGTTGAATGATGTTTATTCAAAAAAAAAATACAAAGGCTTCAATTGTCATTTTACTTGGCATGTTACATAATCTTAAGAAAAATTTACTGGACATAACTACCTCTAAGACTTATTTATTAATAATAGCTACCTTTTATTTTATTTATTTTTAGTAGCTTAAATTAATTTCAAAATTACCAGTTGTAACTGGTCTACAAACCGTCTGTATTTCCCCTAAACTTACGGCCCATGCTTCCCAATAAATCCCAATCTCTTCTCTTTTCGAATTAATTTCTCTCCCATCTTCAATATTTTCAACCGTATTATACGCCCATTATCTATCATCATTATTAGCACAATTCCATCTTCCTTAATCGTTACCCACAAGTATAGATAACGAATTTTGCTAATTTATTAGAATTTTTTTATTTTCTTTGTTGTATTTCTCTATATTTATTCTTATATTTCATTGTTTTCTTTGTTTCTTTTCATTCCTTTTTTTCTGTTTTCAGCCATTGTTAGAGTGTTCAAAACAAGATCTAATTCTCCATTTTAATGGCGGAAAGAGCTACTCCAAGCAGGAATACTCGAGGTAGTCCTGATGTTTATGATGGTCCTAGTTTCTCTTTGGGATTTTCACAACAACAACTTGCAATTGCAGGAGAATCTGCCAAAATTGTTGTTGAGAGAAGAAGTAAGAAGATTCATGACCCATCAAGGATGTGTCAACTTCAATGAACTGAAGTTGCAAAACCGAGCAAGCGAAAAGATGATGTACCAGTCAAAAAAGGTTCTAAAGTTGCTCAACAAAACAAGAGAAAAGTAACCAAGCCTTCTTCTAACGTTAAGGGTAAAAAGGTTGTCAAAGATGTAGATCTGGAAGAGGATGAACAGGTATTGATGAATTTTTTTCAATTTTGTTGTTTTGTATTTCACTATATTTCTGTATATTTCAACATATTTTTGTATGCAATTCAGTATATTTCTGTGTATTTAATAAAATGTCTATGTGCATCAACTGTAGTTTATATCATATATAACATAATTGTGGTAGCTGTGTTTGTAGTTAACTGTATTTCATTATATTTCTATATATTTCACAAGTACGTATGTTTACTATTCTGTCTATTTTATTGTACTTATATATTTTAAAAGTTGTGTTAGTTGTCTTATGCAATTTTTTTGTGTGTATATTTTTGTTGTATATATATGTGTTAATTTTGGTGTTTGTGTCTATGTTTTATACAATTGTTTTTGTCTTAACTTAGTGTTGCATTTTTATTTTAGGAAACTAAATTCTATGTTAAGAGTCATCCTGAAGAGGCTCCATCGATGCAACGGTACACGAATATCGAGGTGTTCAAAGATCTCAGAAGTAAGCTAACTGTTCCACAGTTAGAGATCTTTTCGAAGACAATATTTGGAAAATTCCTCGGAATGCAGCACTTGGAGGTTCAAGCATAGATTTTTAGGTGATTCATGGTAAGAGTGCTCAAGGAGAGCACTTCTGATTGCTTTACAATTGATATAAATGGTACCGTATTGCGATTTACCATGAGAGAATTAGCCCTTATGAGCGGGCTAAATTGTGTAGCCGATGAAGGTCAATTTACATATGATGAGGAAAAATCTAATAGGATTATGGATGATTATTTTGGTGGAACCAGGAATAGAGTAAAAAGATTGGATTGATTGGTTGCTTTAAGAATAAGTGTTGGGAAGATAATGATGAGGACGCTGTTCAGTTTGCAATTCTGTTTTTATAAATACATCCATCTTTTGCGGTCAGCGTAGGAAAACGATTATACCAAGGGTTCATTTTGAAGTGGTTGAGGATGGAAGGTATGTAGATTATCCATGGGGCAAAGAATCTTTTACCGAGTTGATTAGAAGCATCAGCAAGAAGTATTCCGCCACAACACAGTATTATAGGATCCATGGGATGCCACTGGCTATGCAAGTTTGGCTTTATGAGTGTTGTTCAAGAGTTCCATCGTATCTCGCTCTTAAATCCGGAAATTCCATTCCAAGAATGTTGAATTGGAGGTCCATTGACAGTCAGCCAAAATACAATATTTTGATGGAAGGCATTTTTAGAGACGGCAAACAGTCGGTAATATTCGAACACTCTAACTTATTTATATATTTTTCATAGCATTTTATTTTTCTATTATGTCGTACTGATTTTATCTGTACTCCACTGATCTACTTTTCGTATTTTGTGCTTTCTGGTGGTTTTTTTTTTCTGATTTTTTGTGTTTCATTATATATTCTGTGTATTTCCTTTATCACAATGTAACTATTTTGGGTTGTACATTTCATAATATTTCCCTGTATTTCATTATTCATAATGTAAGTGTGACTAGTTTTATAACACACTAATTAAATATTTATTTGTTTCTTCCACAAAGTTGTACATTTGCAAATACAATCCACACTAGCAGTGAGTTGGAGAGCCTCCAATTGCCCGATATTGTTGTCTGTCGAGATACAGTAGACAAAAATGTCTTAGTTGATGCCCATGAAGGTACCCAAGTCACACATATGCCAGTGGATGAGTATGATGATTTCAGTACTACTCCCCCCCCCCCCCCCCCCCCACCTTTCTAAGGGTAAACAACAACAACGGATGAATCAGACAGATTCTCCACCTTCAAAGAGACGCAGACAACTTCCTGCAACAGCTTCCACATCAAAGAAACAACAAATCCACATCGAACCACAGACAACTTTGAAGAATATTCACAAGGGTCAAAAGGTTGTTCAAAAGCCTATTTTACAGAAGTCTGCTTCACCAAAGTTAAATGAACAAATGAATCGACCACAAAACACCCCAGTCCTACGTGATGTCCCTACTTCCTCTATGAAATATGAACTGCAATTACTAAGGAAATATTTTAAGTTTTCAAGGAATCAGTAAGTGATTTTGGTTACGAAACAAAAATCTGTTGGTGTATTTAATTTACTTTTTGCTAACAAATTGACGTACTGTTTTTGTTTAAATATTAGGTCGTTGGTGAGTTCACAAGTATTGGCACTGAGTTCACCAATCTTCGAACTTTCATGGATGATAACTTCAAGAAGCTATTTGAAGCAATCAAGGGAAACAATTCTGTGGACAAGGTAAATGTGTGAAATAGGAATTGAACAAACATTTTAGACCCTTATCGCGGAATACAATTAATATTAATTCATTTTTTTCATGTGAAGGCGGCCGATAGTGAGGCGCAGGTACATCAAACTGATGCTGGGTACAATTATCGCCTGAAGAAAACTTACGTCATGATTCTACCATTCAAACATCTCCGCTGAAACATGATGATGAGTCAAATAAGGTAAAATGAGTTTATGACATGAAATCCATCTTTTAAAGTTATGTTACTGTGCATTGTATGCACAAAAAAGTATATGGTTGCCATGTTCCAGTCTATAATTTTAAAGTTGTGTTTTTTTCTCGATATTTTCTATTTTACAAACTTTTGTATTTTCTGGTGTTTTGTTTATATTTCACTGATAAACTTCTCTGTTTTTTTGTATGTCACTGTATTTCTATGTATTTCTACCCAACAAAATCAGTCTAAACCTGACATGCTCAGTTAATATTTTTAGATTTCTGTGTATTTAGTAATTTTCCAACCTTATATTTTATGTTATGATTTTGTTTTAAATTTTGATTTTTTCTTATTCCAAAGGGTGTTGCACCAATGTTACATGAGGAAGTTTCAGATATTGTAGTGACCGGCGGAAATTTAAGTGTAGATACACGTAAAGCTTCAACTGAAGAGATTAATCGGGCGGATGAAGGATCTTTCAACTCAACAGAGGTAAATTTTACATTCAATCTTATAGATCTTTCAAGATACTGCTATATTTAACATATATTAAATCTCTCTTTTTTTAGGGAATGGTCACAGAGATGCTTGTTGAGTTGCCTCTAGAAACCCATGAACCAGAAGCAGGTGCGGGAATACAAGCCGGGGACATCACTGATCATTCAAATTTAGATACCCCACCCAGGTTCAATGACAACATTACTAAGTCACAATGGTTGATCCCTCACGAAATGTTACCAAGCCAAATAGGTTCTACAGGATTCTCTGTGTTTCATCAAACGGGTCATAAAGGATTTGTTATGCCAGTAATGTCTGCTGACAAAGGAATACAAGAGGCAGTGATTAATGCGGAAGTTGTAATTGCTCAACCAGATGTTATTCCAACTAGGATAGTGAAACCTAGTAAATACTTCAGTTCACCTTACATGACCAATTACGGCTCTGCAGAAGCTTCTGTTCAAGACCCACACCTTCTATTTTTAAAAAGAAGTATCCATTTGTTGAAGATCCAATCAATGGCCCGCGAAATACTTCGCTTATTCAACAATACCGGAATTGGCTCAAACAGGATCTGCTTCTAAGGCATGATAAAATGTAAGTTTGAACGTATTTACCTTTTTGATTTACATATTCATTCAGCAAAGTAAACTATTTACGTTGAAATAACTTATTGTTGATATTTAGAAAGGGTAAGGAAAGTTGTTACAAAAAGAATAAGCAAGCTTTGGATCCAGATGACATCAACTTTGGCTTCAATTTTGGTGTGTTACATGTTGATGACAAAAACTGGTTCTATCTCTTATCGATGAATGGCCAGTCTTTGAATGATGAGGTGATAGATTTCCCATTTCCTTTTATTCCTTAATTCTACAATTTTCTATCTATCTGTTTTTTAAAGCATATTTCTCTATATTCCTTTTATGTATTTCTCTGTATTTCCCCGTATTTCTTCATTCCAACAGCATATATCTCTGTAACAGTTTTTAGTTTTTCTATCACACAAGGTCCGTATGAAATTTAATTTATTGATATGCATTTAACTTATTTCATTTTTTTACCAGCATATTGATGTCATTTTTTACTACTTGCAAAAGAAAGGCAAGTACGACAAGGATAACAGTTTCAAATTCACAACTGTTAACTGTATGTTCTTCTCCAAAATTGACGAAATTCATCGTGCATATTCTAATCCAGAGGGGACCAGTAGTGTTGCCAGTTCGGAGAACGAAATATGCGAGTACATTAACGGGCACAGGATGCTGGCTAATGTGCCATGGCATACAGTTAATTGTGTATTCATCCCTGTCAACATCAAAGAGGGAAATCACTAGATCTTAATTGTAGTGCCATTCACTGACAGGTATTCCTACTTTTTTTTATTCATTAAACAACCTGTTAACCGAGCTAATGTACTATTATTTTACGTGCAGGTGTATATACATCTACAACTCATACCGAGCTGCTGGTCATGATGATGTTGTTAGAAGAGAAATACACAAGATAGCTACCCTATTGCCACATCATCTACATTTTTCTGGGTTTTACGAGAAAAAAAGGCATCGATTGGATTAACCACCCATCATACAAGGGCAAACAACAGACTGATGACTTTGATGTCATGTATGTGAACGACTTGCCACAACAAGCCTCTGGCAGAATGTACGTATTTCTCAATCATAGTTCCATTTGTTTTTTAAATTCTCAACCAATAATCATTTTTTTTCATTTTTCAGGGATTTTTGTGTGTATGTTGCCACATTTGCTGAATACTGTTGTTCTGGACGAGGCGTTCCATCTGAAATTGATGCAGAATCACTATGTAATAGATACAGGGCGTTACTATGGGAATACAGATGGCAAAAGGCTGATTTGAATGCCTTCAGTGACAATGAACTGCCGTCAAGACCAATTAGGCCTGCCATAGATTAAACGCAGTTGACACAGTAGTTGTTAATTGGTCCATTAGGTTTTAATGTTGAATCGTTATTCACATTATTGTTTTGCTGACTAATTTGTACATCTTGCTATGTTGTTCTGTTAAGAATTGACAAATTGCAGTGTTTTTTCATCAATGACTTAACTAATTTCTATCACGACTATTTTTTGCTTAAGCCTCCCATATTTATAGTTATTGTTTAATGAAAACAACTTCTGGTGTATTTCAATGTATTCCAATATATATACCCACTCTGCAAATTGACAAATTATTCCAGTTGAACTGGAATACTTCTGGTGTATTTCAATGTATCCCAATTGACAAATTGCAGTGTTTTTTCATCAATGACTTAACTAATTTCTATCACGACTATTTTTTGCTTAAGCCTCCCATATTTATATTTATTGTTTAATGAAAACAGCTTCTGGTGTATTTCAATGTATTCCAATGTATATACCCACTCTGCATTTATGTATTTCTAATTTTATGAAACAGTTTCTGATATATTTCATTGTATTTCTGTGTATATAGGCCTAATGCAACTTCATATTTCTTAAACATTTCACTCATATTTCATTGTATTGTTCTATGTTAAATCGAATTGTATGCACTATTATTATTAGAATAAAGGACAAAAAATGCAGAATACAACGATTAACCAAAAATTTCTTTATTTATGATTTTTGGGGATAAGTATTTTAAAAAAAAAATACAAACTAAACATCTACTTCTTACGTGGCTCATTAGAACAAGAACGCATATTGTGACCAAGACGTCCACAAGTACTACAAGCATTCCTACGTTTACCAATCATCGTCTCCATTAATGGTTTATCTTGCTTCTTCTTTGGCCTTCCTGGGTGTCATGACCCAACCCCGTGGGCCGTGACTAGTGCCCGAGATGGACACCCATACACGCTTACTTACCAAATCAACATATCAATGACTTATCCATATCCAACATATATTAATTATTACAGATATTAAGGGTAGATGTTGCCTTAAGCGGTCGCATATATCCAACACATCATACAGGAGCCACCAGGGCTGTCGTAGAACATATCGTCCAAAGCATATACATAAGTATATATACATACAAGCCGTTAAGGCTGTCATAGCAAATAGGACCGCTTAGACGCAAATCACAGACATAACCGAACAATAACGACCCATGACCCACATATATGTCTACAGGCCTCTAACAAACACAACAGAGTCATATGACGGGACAGGGCCCCGCCGTACCCCTGAATATACACATACATATATATAACGGAAGAGTCTGTACCAAAATATAGGCTCCAGATCAAGGGAGCACTCCAAGGCAGCAGAACAGATAACCTAAGCTGTCGGGTCACTCACACGAACGTTTGTACCTGCGGGCATGAAACGCAACCCCCGAAGAAGAGGGGGTCAGTACGGAATATGTACTGAGTATGTAAGGCATGAAATACAACTGGAAAGATCATAACTGAAATAGAGATTCCAGGAGTCAAGTATCATAATAAGGAAACCACTGTACCTGTGTAGTACGGAACAGAATCAAACATTTTCATATCGCATACCGTACCCGGCCCATTATGGGACTCGGTGAATGAAATCATGTCATTATGTCATCATGAATACATGTATACATATACCGTACCCGGCCCTCTAGTGAGGGACTCAGTGAACAAAGTCATGCATGTCAACATTATATATCATATATATATACCGTACCCGGCCCTCTAGTGAGGGGCTCGGTAAGTGAAGTCATATCATCATATCAGTATGCCATCATATCACCATGCATATACATATATACATACCGTACCCGGCCCTCTAGTGAGGGACTCGGTGAATCAAATCATCATACGCCCTCCTGGCTACCATAACATGTCATCATCTGATCACATCATCATATGCATGTACCGAACCCGGCCCTCTATTGAGGGACTCGGTGAACAATGCAGTGGAGTGCGCACGATAACATACCCGACCCAGGACTCGGTGAATAGACATATTGAGGCTTGCACGAACAGATTTGTGAGGAACTATATGCATATAAATCAAGACTCGATGAATAAGTATACTTACCGACATCTGAGGGCTCAGAAACAATTTTCGGGTCAATCCGACTTAGTATGAGAAAGTTATGAGTGTTTGAAGTACAGAACCTTCTACGAACGTTTCAGAAGTTTTTTTTGGAAAATCGAAGCAACAATCATATCAAGTATCGTTCGGATATCGTATGGACCAAATCAAATATAGCTTTTAGAATCATATGTACATATCAAAGTGTATCAAAGACTTAACGGAATAATCAGATGTGTTATCATTTGAAATTCAAGACATAAGCCATATCACTTATCTCTCGAATGCCAATTCGGAAACATATCAAGTAGATCTTCGGACAACATAGATACACATCAAAATCATATGAAACAGCTTATGGAAATCAAGGATATTAGCCATCCTAGTGGCTCTATGAATAGGAATTTCTTTGCAATCATACATATACGTCATTTGTTCGTTCTATAGAGATCATGCCAAAAGAAAGAAAGTTAAGCCTTACAAACCTTGCCCGCTTTCTACGCTAGTCCGAACTTAAGTCTTTGACTTCGCAAGATCTACAACAATATTCATACATACCAAACATTAGCCATAAACACTTAGGAGTCCAATTCTAAACCAACACTTTATCTACAGAAATTTCGGCAGCATTTCCCCTGTAAATGCAACATCCCCGAGAATTCAACTCGGCCAAAATATCAACAACAATACCAACTGTTATTCTAACAATATCCACAATCGATTCAAAACGCATACTAACATTAGTAACTTCTTCCTACAAACTTCAACGGCGTCTCATTTATGTTCAATTCATATTTGCTCACACATTCAAGTACTAATCCGAAGCCATTCAAACAATATTCAAGAATGTTTCAACCAATCCGCACAATATTCAAAATAATCTAACCATTATTCCACTCTACCCGAAAGCTTCCAATTGCAACAAGAACAAGAACAACACATTCTCTTCCTTCAATTTCATGAACTACACCAACAATTCACACACTAACAACATTGTTTTCCATAAATACAAGAAGACTATATTCAAATCACATTAACTTCTAAAACAACTCTCCAACCATCACAACTTCACTAGAATCATCAAACTTTCATTATCAACATAGCATCCACAACGACAACAACCAAAACACTAGACAAAATAAGTGATTCATTATTCTTACACACACACACACATACACGGCCACACACACTACATATACACGGCCACCACACAACTTCCATATTTTCATGAATTTCATTCATTTCTACATACTACAACATACACAACCATCCATAACATATAAAAGAAGATTGAATCTTACCTTTTTCCCTTAACTTTTCATTTGGCTAGAATTTGTAGCTTGCAAGAATAAATGTTCTACTTGCTCCAATGACCACTTCACCTTGCTAGGGATCTTCCAATTAGTAGAAAATAATTTTTGAACAATTTTTCCCAAGGTTCTTCTTCCACCAAGTATGGCCGAATGGCCCCTTGTTTCTTTCTCTTCTCCAAATTTCTTGAATCTTCTATGAATATGACTAATAAGTCTCCTTTTTGGACTTATTTATCTTGCTCCCATATGGGCCTTGGCTCATTTATTTTTGGACGGCCAAATGGCCCTTTAAGTTCAAGCCCACTTTTTTTTTTTGTTTTGTAATTCATGAAACATTATTCTCCAAATTCCAAATTTGCCCTTAGCCTTCCTCCATATTTCTATGAGTCATCTTGCGAATTTCCCTTTTTACCCCTAACCTTTCTTAATATTTCCACTTCAAAACATTCATGAACAACTTGTGTGCTACACAGAATCAAAATATAACCTTGTCCTTAACTTCCCGCGATTATCTTGAATTATCCGAATGTACAAAATGCGGGATATAACACTGGGGGTCTCTTGTATCTTGGTGGAAAAACAACTTCATCGCATATGTGTTTGGGAATATTCCACTCACTCTCGTCAGGCAGAGGATCCATCGGCACATCATACGTCTTAATCACTGTCTTTGGTTTGAATAGGTCTGAGCAATATTCATCAGGCATAAGACTTTTACTCTTCAATACAGCCTATGCATGTGGACATGGTACCTCGTCCATTTGGAACATCCGACAACTGCATGTTTTCTTTTTAAGATCAATTATGAAACGCCTTGCCTCATCATTTACAGTATACACATATTTAGTTGATGGTTCAACCTAATCAACAAGAAATGTGTCAGACCATAATACATTGAATATTAACAACGATAAATAATATGAAATACATGGAAATATACAATCCAAACAGAATTACTTAAGTACCTTCTAAAATATACTGAAATATATTGAAATATATGTAGGCAGACTTCAACAAAATAAACAGTAACATACCGTCATACGTAGAGATTTACATTCGTTTATTGACAATAATTGTTGGAATGCTTTTCCAAGTGTTGTGAATGTGTATGTACCGTTCCTCCTATTAGTGCAATTCCATCTCCCAAACATCTTCCTCACTTCTTCAAGAAAATAGAAAACAGGCAACTCTCTTGCTGCTACCAATTTTCCATTAATACATTTGGATATATTTGAGGTCATTCTCCATCCTCTGTTAACGGGTGAATACAGTGGAGCCCACTTTTCCCTTCCAGCATCCTCCAAGTACTCTTTTACCCGAAAATCAACCTTCTCAATCTTCTCCATCAGCTTATCAAAATCAGCCTGTGTGTATGCTTTTGCAAGTGCATAGAATACAGGACTCAATACTTCATCATTCGACTTGTATTTCTTGGTCACATTTTTCCATAAATGCCATATGCATGCCAAATGTGGCACAGTTGGATATACTCTAGACACCGCCTTAATGATCCTCTCATGTCTGTCTGATACAACACACATGTTATCCCTATTCCCATAAGCTTGTTTGAACTGCTCAAAGAACCACGTCCAAGACTTATCGTTCTCTGAATCTATCACACCATATGCCAATGGTAGAATATTACCTGCACAAATATGTTTTTTGTATTTATAGTGAAATATAGCATAAATCATATTGGAAATACACTGGAACTACAATGAAATACAACGAAATATACCATGAAGTAGAAAAAAATGTATTTAAACATGTTGGCACCTACCTGCGCCATCCAACGTGCTGGCTAATACGAATGTCCCGTTATATGTATTTTTAAGGTGGGAACCATCTACTACAACTATTGGTCTACAACAGTAGAAGCCTTTTATGAACGCTTTAAGTGCTACAAAAAAATACAAGAACTCATTTTTTTGTGATTTGTGCATTCTCACATGTGATCCAGGGTATGTTTTATCCAATATGTACACATATCCTAGTAACTTCTTGTATGATTCTGTTGGTTCCCCTCTTAATTCATTCATTGCCTTTTCTCTAGCCCTCTAGGCTGTCATATAAGAAACATCAACGCCATACTCATTTTTTATGTCATCTACTATATCACTAGGTGTATATTGCCTCTTGTGATTTGCTATTTTTGGCTTAACAACTGACGCCCCAATCAACCAAATTGTTGCTTGCCTTTGGGAATACATTTTGTCCTTCAATGGACACGTATGTTCGTTATGAAAAGATCTCACTCTGAACATTTCAGAGTTTGCAATACTTGAAGCTCTGAATTTCCAATGACAATCAGTTGAACAGCATACCAGAGTGTAACTACATAAATCAATACAAAAAAAGAACAGTCAGATTGAAGTTTCAAACACATACACGATCCTAAATACATTGCCTTTATATACTGAAATGGTTACATAATGGAATTAAATCATACAAACATCACATATTTCAATGTATTTAATCCAATCCAACTGAAATATAATGTCACTACAACAGTTTATGTCACAGTATTTCAATGTTTTTCATAGTATATTTATGTATTTCATAGTTTTTCGGACTAACATACCTTATGGCATTCGACCTCTCTGTCCTGAAATTAAATCTTTTGTGAATTGCAAAATTTTCCATAACATTCTCCAGAGTATCCTTATCTTTGTAGATTTGATCAACAAAAACATTCTTTTGTTCCTTGTTCGAAATTATCAAGTTATCGTTGTTTTCAAATAAAACAACAGCCTTAGCACAATCCAACGCATCCATGGAATTTGAATCAACTACATCTATAGCATGTATATAATCATTAAATTCAAGTTGAAACATATCGTCTCCAACTGCAGAATCGTCGGACACAAAATTCTCAAAATCATTATCAGTTATGCTAACGCACAACGGATATGCTTCAAATCCCTTGTTTTCTCTCTTAAGCTCAACATACACCCTTACTCCCATATCGTTGTGTATTTCCATTGGCATATTGTCTCCTTCAACAGCATATTTTATTGATATCGTTTTCCTGCTAATATCAACACCTAACTGAATTGCTATAATTTCAACCAAATCACCGTATGAACAATAACCTTTGAAGACAACTGCGTCTAGTTTGTAATTAACAAAGCAATTCTGTTCATTCCAAAAACCAGAGTGTCTGATCACTGTTGTTATGCTTGACATGTTTCGTTTTGATAATTCAACAAAAATAGAAGAACAGTGACTGCATTGGGAAAAAAAATCGTCGTTCCAAACACAGAAAATTTAATCAAAAAACAATCTCAAATAAATCATTGAAAAATTGAAACATACCTTTGTAGAATCTGAAATACAAATCTGATCTTCACTAAAATTCCATATATACACTCGTTGGTATCTTATTGAGTGTATTTCAACTTGCTTTGAAGAATTCGAATGTAGAAAACAGAGCTCAAAGATATTCTTCTGTATTTGAAAGTTTTTAGATCTTTCGTATTTTTTGAATTCAAAAGTTTTGATTGTGATAAAAGTGGAGAGAGATACGTAAGCTGTTATGGAAGATCAGTCGTTACGCGTGATTAATGGGAAGATTTAAATTGAATCCCTGAATTTTAAAAAAAAAAAAAATTCCATAAATAGAGCCTAATTTTACTCATCAGTGTCGTACGTTTCCTGTATTTCACTATATTTCAAAAAAATGAAATACACGCGTTTTATGAGAAAAACCAACTACGCTTAGTAAATAACAATTTTATATCTATTTCTTGTTACAAGTTACTAAAAGGTAGCTATTTATGTAAGTTTCACAAATCTTAATGGCTTTGGGTTTGGATAGCGTGAGTTTAGGCCTTTAGAATAAAGTGGCATCCGAATCTCTAGGATGTATAATCCATATTTGTGGTCTTTAAATTTTGCCCTTCGGCTAAAATTCATAGGTTCCGGGTTCGAACCCCCGCTGGATCAAAAAATTTTAAAAAAATTGCAAAGCAGAGTTTAAATTTCGCTATGCCCCCTCCGGCAGACTTTTAGTTATGTTTAACTAAAAGTCTGTCGGAGGGGGCAGACTTTGCCTTGAAGCATATATATGTATTTTTTTTTAACTTTTCAAGGTAAACTTTTAGTAATGCCTTAACTAAAAGTGTGCCCCATAAAACATAACTAAAAGTATGCCCCATAAGGCGTAAGTTTTCCTTAAGGCATAACTAAAAGTTTGCCTTATAAGGCAAAGTTTAAATTTTGCTATGCCCCTCCGGCAGACTTTTAGTTATGTTTAACTAAAAGTCTGCCGGAGGAGGCAGACTTCGCCTTGAAGCATATATATGTATTTTTTTTTAACTTTTCAAGGTAAACTCTTAGTAATGCCTTAACTAAAAGTGTACCCCATAAAACATAACTAAAAGTATGCCCCATAAGGCGTAAGTTTTCCTTAAGGCATAACTAAAAGTTTGCCTTATAAGGCAAAATTTAAATTTTGCTATGCCCCCTCCGGCAGACTTTTAGTTAAACATAACTAAAAGTCGGCCGGAGCGGGCAGACTTTGCCTTGAGGCATATATATATATATATATATATATATATATATATATATATATATACTTTTCAAGGTAAACTTTTAGTTATGCCTTAACTAAAAAGTGTGCCCCAAAGACATAACTAAAAATATGCCCATAAGGCGGAACTTTTCCTTAAGGCATAACTTAAACTTTGTCTTATAAGGCAAAGTCTATGCCTTAAGAAAAGTTCTTACCTTATGGAGCATAATTTTGTTATGCCCAAACTAAAATTCTGCCCCATAAGGCATAACTAAACTATGTCTAGGAAAAATTCTGCCTTATGGGGCAGACTTTTAGTTATGCCGGATCCGGCATAACTTTAGCTTTTCCTTAAAGATTGTATGTTGGATCCGACATACACTCCCCAGTCCTATCTTGCGAAATTATTTTTTTATTTTATGCCTGAGCGGGGGTTCGAACCCAGAACTTCATGTATTCGCCCACCTTTCCAAGCAAAGGGCAAAACTTAAAGACCACAAATACGAGGGGCAAAATTTAAAGACCACAAATTTGAGGACCAAAATTTAAAGACCACCCCAAAAGAAGGGCAATCCGCGCAAAAAAATGTATACATACCTTACTAGGCTGGCTGGAACAAAATGAAGCCCACTCTTATATCCAAGTTTATATAGTCCTCGAAAGATAGTCCAAGTAATAGAAAAAACAAGAAGTAAAGACTAGTAAAAGTAAATGAACGAGCTTATAGAACTACTTCATTACGCCTTGATATTTCGCGGTACACATAAACTATAAATTGGAAGTGAATATAAGGATGGAGGCTTACACTGGTGGCCTCGTTTGGATGGACCGTCATCCGAGGGGAAGGTTTTCCTCTTCGTGCTCGTGAGTGTGTGCTGGGTGCAATATGGACCAAAAAGATGGTAGGAAGGTGAGTTACTAGCCAAATGTTCTTTTATTATGGCATACAGATAACTAGTACACAAACCTCAATGATATCCGAACTCCTAACAGTGAAATGTAGAAATGACAACAGCATAACCCTAATCTGGTGAAGGGAGAAATCCTAATACATATGCAGTCTAAGATATCGGGTATCTAATGTTATGCGTATACTGTATAACATCAGAGCCATCTAATTATCATCCCCAAATGACAAATTAAAACATTCTGCATTTGATACATAATTTGTTATAAGAAGGATCTGGTGACCAAACTCATTTACTCAAATTTATAATGCTTGTCCACTTCTTCAGAAACATCCCAAGTGCAGCTCATTCCTTTGGGGAACTCAACCAAGTCGCCTGCGCCTATCTCAACAGCCTGATTAGACCCATCAGGGTAAACCTTCACCTTTCCTTTCAGCAAGTAACATGTTTCTTTGGCAGAATATGTCCATGGAAATTTGCTTGGAGGGCAGCCCCACCTATTTCACAAGAACGTCTCCACTTAGGAACAACAAAAAGAAATTATAGGGTGGGAGTAAACAAACATGTAAAAAAACAGTGATTAAGCACATGCCGACCTATTGAAGATTCTTGATGCCATAATGTGCGACGTATCAACTAGGAAACAACTCCAGGACCGAAGGAGTAACAGAAGATAAACCACCCCTTTAAACATGGCGCATCAGATTATCAGAGTGAACAGCTAGTGAAGGTTAAATAAGTACCCCCATTTTAACATGGTGCAAACTGTTTTAAAGCATTGAAACATACCTTCTCTAGGTAAAATTCGCTTCCTAGGCAAGTAACTAATGCAGTAATAAAAGGTTCAGGCTTTGCACTTATGATAACCCCATTCTTACAATTTGGATGGTTAACACAATCTTAATGGGATCGTGCTGTTAAGGTTTGTGATCATGATGTTCTAGGCATGGATCTGA
Source organism: Lycium barbarum (assembly GCF_019175385.1). Taxonomy (NCBI): domain Eukaryota; kingdom Viridiplantae; phylum Streptophyta; class Magnoliopsida; order Solanales; family Solanaceae; genus Lycium; species Lycium barbarum. Next base: position 50,725,835 of record NC_083345.1, on the reverse strand, counting down.
ATAACAAACTATTATGCTTAGTTACTGCAGAAAGCTGCTGTATTATCTCCTCCCCCCTTTTGTTTATCTTTCCGTTGTTTATTTCTCGTCTATGCTAATTGAGTTTAATCCTATGAGAGGAGGGAAAGATTTTCTATTTCACATGGCTAACAATTTTGTATATCTAGAAAGATCAGAAAACTGGAAGTAGACAAGCGAAAGATGCTGCCCAGGTTTGAATCCCAAATACTTTGATATGGAATTCATTAAAAACCGACATAAGGTTCTCTCTCCTCTGCTCTGCCAACGGTAAGATCTGCTCCCTCCCTCCTTCCCTCTCTCCCCCCCAACCCGCCACCCCGTCCAATGACCATACCTCATCACTGTTCAGGTGACGCCGATCACTTTTCCGACTAGATTTACTTTTCTTCGCTCTTCCCTTTTCTTCTTCTCCTCTTCTTCTTCTCTTCTCCTTTTACCCCCTTTTTTTATCTGCTTCTGGCGCTGCCAGAACACCACTGCGCTATCGCCGGTGACTTTTTCCGGCACCATTTTCTGGCCAGCCCTCTCTTTCTCTCTCCTTTTTTTCTTTTTTTCTTTTCTTGTTCTTTTTTTCTTTTTCCCCCCTCTTCTCTTCTCCCTTTTAGGTCTTTGTGAACATTATTCCGACAGTGAACAGTACTCGGACGTTAAACAGTGTTTTCCGGCGGCGACCAGGTTCAGTTCAACTGGAGTTGGTACCTCCGGTTGCCATATCCATTATTTGTCCATACACTTGTAGTTACATTTTACTGACTTTAGACCTTTGAATAATTTATTAGTTCATACTCGTTTTCGTGGCTTTGGTTAGTGATGGTAGACTAGGGTCATGTTCGCGTTCGGGGACGGGGGCGAGGGTTAGGAGGGGTAAGTGGGTTAAAGGAGCGTCTAGGTTGAGAGTAGGTTCTTGGAACATTGGGACGTTAACGGGCAAGTCCATAGAGCTAGTTAAGATTCTTAAGAAGACGAAGATTAATATAGCTTGTGTCCAAGAGACCAAATGGGTAGGTCCTAAAGCTAAGGAGATAGACGGGTATAAGCTGTGGTTCTCTGGTAGGTCGAAGTATAGAAATGGGGTGGGCATTTTAGTAGATAGTGAATTAAGGGATCAAGTGGTAGAGGTTAGGAGAGCCACTGATAGGATGATGTCGATTAAGGTGGTCGTTGAAGGGCTCATTTTGAACATTATTAGTGCATATGCGCCGCAAACGGCTTAGGCGAGGAGGAGAAGAGGCGCTTTTGGGAGGATTTGGACGAGTTAGTGGGAGGCATACCGCCTACTGAGAAGCTATTCATGGGAGGTGATTTCAATGGGCACATCGGGCCTATTTCGGGAGGTTATGATGATGTGCATGGAGGCTTTGGCTTCGGGGACAGGAATGGAGGAGGAGTCTCACTTTTGGATTTTGCAAGAGCTTTTGAGTTGGTGATAGCCAGTTCGAGTTTCCCAAAGAAGGAGGAGCCTTTGGTAACCTTCTGTATTTCGGTGGCTAAGACTCAGATAGACTTTTTACTCCTTAGGAAGGATGATAAAGGTCTGTGCAAATACTGTAAGGTCATTCCGAGCGACTATCTTACAACCCGACATAAGCTCTTGGTGATGGATTTAGGGATCAAGATGACGAGGAAGAAGAGGGTCGTGGATGACCGACCTAGGATCAGATGGGGGAGTTTGACCACGACTAGTGCCCTGGAGATGGGAGAGAAATTGAAGGATATGAGGGCCTGGGATAGTAGTGGGGATGCGACCAGTATGTGGGATAGGACGGCTAGTTGCATTAGGGTGGTAGCAAGGGCAGTGTTTGGGGTCTCGACAGGTAGTCGTGGTCAGCATCGAGGGGACTGGTGGTGGAATGGAGAAACTCAAGGAAAGGTGGAAGCAAAGAAGGTGGCGTATGCGAAGTTGATAGAAAGCAAGGATGAGGTGGAGAAGTGGACGAATAGGGAACTTTATAAGATGACGAGGAAGGAGGCGAAGTTGGCGGTTTCGACGGCAAAAACGGCAGCTTTTGAACGCCTTTATGCTGAACTAGAAGAGAAAGGAAGGGATCAGAAATTGTTCAGGCTAGCCAAGGCGAGGGAAAGAAAGGAACGTGATGTGGATCAAGTGAAGTGCATCAAGGACGAGCATGGCAAAGTATTGGTAGAGGAGACTCTCATTAGACGGACAGAGACATTGTGTTGGGAGATTTAGAACATACAGGAAGGCGCCACGATTTTGGGTATTGCAGGAGTATTAAGATTGAGGAGGTTAAGGGTGCTGATCGTAGGATGCGCAGGCGAAGAACGACCGGACCTGACGAGATTCCTGGAGAATTTTGGAAGAGCGCGGGCCCGACAGGTTTGGAGTGGCTGACTAGGTTATTTAATGTCATCTTTAAGACGGCAATGATGCCCGAAGAATGGAGGTCGAGTGTTATGATCCCTCTATACAAGAACAAGGGAGACATCCAGAGTTGCAACAACTATAGAGGTATCAAGCTGCTAAGCCATACTATGAAAGTGTGGGAAAGGGTGGTGGAGATAAGGGTGAGGAGAGGTGTGTCTATTTTAGAGAACCAGTTCGGATTCATGTCGGGATGCTCAACTACAGAAGCTATCCATCTTGTGAGGAGACTGGTGGAGCAGTATAGGGAGAGGAAGAGGGACTTACACATGGTATTCATCGACCTAGAAAAGGATTACGACAAAGTTCCAAGAGAGATCCTATGGAGATGCTTGGAGGCTAAAGGTGTACCTGTGGCGTACATTAGGGTGATCAAGGACATGTATGAGGGAGCCAAAACCAGGGTAAGGACAGTAGGAGGAGACTCAGAGCACTTTCCAGTTGTGATGGGGTTGTATCAAGGATCAACTCTTAGTCCGTTTTTATTTTCCTTGGTGATGGATGGATTGACGCGGCAAATTCAAGGTGAGGTGCCATGGTGTATGCTTTTCGCGGATGACATAGTCTTGATCGACAAGACTCGTAGCGGAGTTAACGCTAAGCTGGAGGGTTGGAGACATACTCTGGAGTCTAAAGGGTTTAAGCTGAGTAGGACCAAGACAGAATACTTAGAGTGTAAGTTCAGTGAAGCACCTCAGGAGGCTGGCTTGGAAGTGAGGCTTGGTACCCAGGCCATCCAGAAGAAAAGTAGTTTCAAGTATCTTGGGTCTATTATGCAAGGCAGCGGGGAGATTGACGATGATGTCACACATCGTATTGGGGCGGAGTGGATGAAATGGAGGTTTTCTTCCGGAGTGCTATGTGACAAGAAGGTGCCACCACAACTCAAGAGCAAGTTCTACAAAGTGGTAGTTAGACCGACTATGTTGTATGTGGCGGAGTGTTGGCCAGTTAAGATCTCTCACGTTCAAAAGATGAAAGTTACCGAGATGAGAATGTTGAGATGGATGTGTGGCCACACCAGGAGTGACAGGATTAGGAATGAGGATATTCGGGACAAGGTGAGAATGGCCTCGGTGGAAGACAAGATGCGAGAAGCGAGATTGAGATGGTTTGGGCATGTGAAGAGGAGAGAGACAGATGCCCCAGTGCGGAGGTGTGAGAGGTTGGCCATGGATGGTTTCAGATGAGGTAGGGGTAGGCCGAAGAAGTATTGGGGAGACGTAATTAGACACGACATGGCGCAGTTACAGCTTACCGAGGACATGACCTTAGATAGGAGGGTTTGGAGGACCCAAATTAGGGTAGAAGGCTAGTAGATAGTCTCGTTATCCTTTCTTATTAGTAGTCGCATTATCGCAGTATAATTTCTTGTGCTCTGATTTCTGCTATTATCTGTTATTTCCTGTGCTTTGATTATCCTATGTTATCTGTGTCTCTTGCGTTATTTCATTTCCATATCGCTTTGAATCTCTTAGCATTATCTGACCTCTTTTTATGCTTTTTATTGAGCCAAGGGTCTTTCGGAAACAGCCGTCCTACCTTGGTAGGAGTAAGGTCTGCATACACTCTACCCTCCCCAGACCCCATGTTGTGGGATTTCACTGGGTTGTTGTTGTTGTTGTATGGAATTCATTAATGTCAATAAGACTTTGGGTGGACCAACAACGTGATATCCACAATTTATATAAAACAGTTCTCACCGCTTCAAGAATTTAGCGGAGCTGCAGCAGGTAAAATGCCAAAAGTGTGTTATGATGAGGAAATATACTTCGAAAAATCTATTGCACCTAACTTCACACATCAAAAAGAAAACAAGGCAAAGCTTCTCTAGGTATTTAACGACACTCAGGCTAGAGAGGCCAAAATATGATATAAGACTTGGAGCTAAAAAGAAATGTATTCCTTTCTGTTAGGATAAAAAACTAAAATTGAGTAGACAACATTTCATATGATTAAAACATCCTCAAATATGTCCACAAAATCCACCGTCATCTAATACCGTACTTTTAACTTAAAATATGGCACCTTCCTTGAGCTTATGCAGCTTGCCGAACCTGAATTTTCGTTTCTACAACATTCGCTACTTATATTTTTTTTCTTCCTACAATGTTGATGATTAAGGTGTCACTTCATCCACCCTTGAGTTCTTAGAAGTGGAGAGACAACAGAAATTTACAAACTTACTAAAGATGAAATGAAGGAGAAAAGAAGTCAAATAAATGTGTGTGTTTCATGGGGTCATCAATCGGGTAAAGTGTTTCTGAGAAAAGATGAGGAATTAAAGGCTGGATAATGGTTGGTTATTTGAACAAGATGAATACGGAGGCTCTCTGAGTTCATTGGCGTGAAGATAAGGAGTGTTGCAGTGTCAAGTTTGTAGAAATTATGGATGGCGTGATTTCTAAGATAGCAGCAACAACCATCGAGATAGCTTCTTCTTTCTCTAAAATAACCCTGGTGAGATGGAACAGCAATGTATCCCTATTTCCTTGCCACTGTGGACATGATGAGATGATCTAATGACCCTACAGCTAAGAGATGACATGAGAAGTTGATTATTTTTCCAATCAGAGGTTTTTTTATTTATTCTGATATCCATCAGATAAATGGAAGCTCAGACTTTTGAAATGGACAGTAGGTGGAAGCCCCGACACTCAATTAGAGAAAACCACAACACCATTGGTGCTCTCCCTACACGTATATTGGAGCAAGAGCGGCGCTAATTTGAAGGGTTGACTGACTCACTCACTGGGACTGGCCTAGAATAGTTTGGAGGGGAGGTTACCCCAATTCTTTTCTTATCTTCCACTTATTTGATGGGCTGCTTAAGGGATTATCTATAACTCTACACAACTTATCAGTTGACGTAACCCTTTTAGTATGAATAGTTTATCCCTGACTAAAAGACAAGGTTATTCTCTACTTATTTCTAACTAAAAAATATAAATAAATAAAAAATTATCATAATTAAATTGTAATCTTTTGTTAAAAAAATTTCCCCATCATAGAGAACTTGACTCTGATGAGTGAGACTGTTGGTCCAACTGCAAAAGATCTGAATTATGGAATAGAACTCATCCTCGTTGGTCGCATCAAGGGATGATCCTTCCGTTGAATAAGTTTTTTGCTGCAAACTACCAGCTACAAGCAGACTGAATTACTCTTGTATAACCATTTCCGACTTCCCAAGAAATATCAAGTTTCCTTATTGTGGTTTCAATTTGAATAATGAAGAGATGTGGATTGAAAATATTGGGTTGTTTTTAGAAGGTAAGTGATGAGTATTTTCAGAGAATGGGTGTTATAAGTGTAGCAAAGAAATGAAATGGAATTCCAGCTCTAAGACCAAGATTTACGCAACACCACAAGGGACAAGGGAGAGAAAGGGAGAAAAATAGAGCGAGAAAGAAGATCCGGAGAGAAGAGAAAGATAGAAGCAGGGATTGATGCACAACATGATCTGCAGGTTCGGTTGAACCCAATAGCTTTAACTTAAACTCCACGTATATGTTAAAAAATTTACTAAATAGATACAAATATTAAATTCTGAACCCAGCAACTCAATTGGTCAATGAGTTGTAGCATCCCGAACCCATAAACTTTAAATCTTGTATCCCTCTCTGGATAGAACAGTTAAATCAATTCATAGAGTATCTTTCATCAAGTATTTTCCCAAACAAAGTAATAAATGATCCTCTTTATAAAGTATGCAAGACTAAACAAGCTAGACATCAGTGATAATAAAATCTTTATCTCTAGTTAAAAAGATAAGGGCAGATAAAGCCGTTATATCTGATTAAAAGATAATATTATCAGTAGTAAGAAATGAAACGTCATCTCAAACTAAAAAAGTTGTTTACTTTATGTCTAACCAAAAACATAAAGATAATAACACTGCAGTTTCTTATTGAGCTCATGAGGCAATTCTGGTGGATTTTTGGTGGATCTTTCATGGGGTAGTCTGTATCGCGGTTATACTAATGCATCCTGAATAAAAGCATTTTCAGTAGTTTTTTTTAGTCACAAATACTTTTACCAATCAAAAATAACCAAATGAATTAACAAGAGAGTGAAATTCTCAATTGTCAGTCGACTAAGTATGAATAGAATGCCTCTCAATACTGTTCAATACTAATAAATACAGCTACTTAACCATAAGGTTGGTTCACAAACAGGAAAATCATTGTCAGTGGGATTATATGGCTGAGATCGTTAGGGGCTGATGACAACTTAGTTTAGCTTAATCAACAGGATCTGCTCTTTATCAAAACTTTAAGTGAGGCGATGAAATTGGACAAACTTTTGGGCGTGTTGGTACGGAGGAAAACATAATGTTTTATAATTTTCCCATGTTTTTGGAAAACACCTTCCTTAGAAAAACAAGTTCTTTAAATATTAGGAAAATGACTTTACATTGATTGAGTCCTTCCCATCCTCCAACATACCTCATCTTCGCCCCCACCCCCATAGCCCCCATACCCACCACCCTATACCCCTACCAATCCTCCCACCTTGCATAGTATTTTTCTAGATTATATACGAATGCTTTTAAGATATTCTTTCTGTCCCAATGTACGTGGTACCTTTTGGATTTCGAGATTCAATTTTTTTCATACATCTTTAAATATTTTGAATTGCCAATTTTTTTAAAGATTGGTAATGTTATATTTTGAATTGTCAATTATTGTGACTTATTATGCTTTTTACATAGTTTACAGATATGTCGTTCAGTTTTGCCCCGAAAGAATTTTGCCAATTCTCAAATACGGTATATAGAAAGCGAACAGTTAAACAAGAATAACTATTAGACACCAATCTTTGTAGGCAGCAAAAAAGGGTTACTGAGCAGTCCTTATGTTGGGAATTTGAGCACAAGAAATACAAAGAGAAAGAAATAGCAAAACCAAAAACATGTATGAGAGAAAAAAAGGCATACTTGGGCCAAGATCTGACACCGAGGTCAGTGAGTTTAGATTCAGGAGGATTGTTAATGACTTTGACTCCAGCTATCTCAGTTGCCATGCTGCTGCTTGATTCCTTTTCACTTGCTCCTCTTATTCTTAATAGTCCCCTCTTTGTGGTTGATAATAATGGTGTTGTGTTGTTGCTCAATTTGTGGTGTAATGGTTTATTAAAATATGAGCTGCTTATTACGGAGTATCTATTAGGATTAGGATTAGGATTATTAGCATTACTGATGAAGATGCCACTGCTTAGAATAGTACTCCCCGCACAAGCCATGCTACTATTATTCAATTTCTCAATTAGACGCGCACACACCCACTGCTTGCTTAGTAATCATTTCTTTACTACATTAGCTTCCACTTGTATCTTATCATTATTGTTTGGCTGACAGGAAAAATGTGGACAAAATTTCGTTACTTTTTTATTTTTATTTTTTTGGATTGTATGCGCACATTTAAACTGGGTTAATTACACTAACACCCCTATAATATGATTTAGTATCAAATTCACCCCTGTATTTTAGAATCAAACACTTACATTTTCTACTAGCGTAACTAAATACATTAAAATATAATTATTAAAAAATAAATTAAATATACGGAAAAGGGCCTAAAATACCCTCGAACTATTGAAAATGAAGCAAAAATACCCTTCATCCACCTTTCAGCCCCCAAATACCCTTACCATCCACCTATTGGGTCTAAAATACCCCTATTGCTAACAGAATATTCTGGTCAAACACGTGGCATTTTTTTATTGGTTGGCTTATAAAATTAATTAAACTAATTGACCAGATAACCCAAGTGCCCCCCACCCCCCGACCCGACCCCCCCCCCCCCCCCCCCCCCCGTGAATTGTTTTTTTTTTTTGAAAAAAAAGTAGACATTTGTTTTGCACCCCACCCTACCCCGCACCCGCACCCCTACCCCCCCCCCCCCCCCCTCGACGCAAAAAAAATTAATATTTTTGAAAAAAAAAGTTTTTGACGTTTTTTTTTGGGTTTTTTTAGCTGGGAGGGAAGGGGGGCGTAGGGTGCGGGGTTTGGGGGGTGGGGGGAGGGGGAGGGTGCGGGGTGGAAAAAAAAGTCAACTTTTTTTTTCAGCTGGGAGGGGGGGAGGTGTAGGGTGCGGGGTGGGGTGCAAAACAAATATTGTTACGCTTCTCAACTTCCTAGTAAAAAGCACAAGTACTGTGAAATGTCTTGATAAATTAAAATGTCTAATGTAATTGAGTTACCAAAAAAAAAAAATATCTCACCCTAAAAAACATGGTATATTTTCAACCAAAAATCTAAAAGGCACAAGTGTAGACTACAATTTTTGCACCCCACCCGCACCCTACACCTCCCCCACCCCCCAAAAATCTAAAAGGCACGAGTTGGCTTTTTTTCCACCCCGCACCCTCCCCCTACGCCCCCCTCCCCTCCCAGCTAAAAAAACCCAAAAACAACGTCAAAACATTTTTTTTTCAAAAATATTAATTTTTTTTTCGTCGGGGGGGGGGGGGGGGGGGTAGGGGTGCTGGGTGGGGTGCAAAAAAAAAAAATTCACCGGGGGGGGGGGGGGTAGGGGGGTGGGGGGGCACTTGGGTTATCTGGTCAATTAGTTTAATTAATTTTATAAGCCAACCAATAAAAAAATGTCACGTGTTTGACCAGAATATTCTGTTAGCAATAGGGGTATTTTAGACCCAATAGGTGGATGGTAAGGGTATTTGGGGGCTGAAAGGTGGATGGAGGGTATTTTTGCTCCATTTTCAATAGTTCGAGGGTATTTTAGGCTCTTTTCCGTTAAATATATTCCCCATGGTACTTGATTCCTTTTAAGTTGCTGCACGTGTTGTCAGTCCCCTCTCGGTGCTAGCAGTAGATAATAATGGTACTGTTGTGTTACTGAATTTGTGGTGTAAAGGCTTATTGAAATATGAGCTGCTTATTATGTACTACTTATTTGTTAGGATTAGCATTACTCATGAAGATGCTAGTGCTTAGAGTAGTACTCCCTACACAAGCCATGCTATTATTCAATTTGTCAATTAGAGGCGCGCGCACACACACTGCTTTCTTACTAGTCATTTCTTACTACATTTGCTTCCACTTGTACCTTATCATTTTGTGGGACCATATTGTTTGGTTCACGGGAAAAATGTGAACGAAATTTCGTGAATTACTTTTTTCCTTTGTTTTTTTTTTTTTGTTTTTTTTTTTTGTTTGCATTGGACGCACAAATTTAAGATTGAAATTAAAAGAACAGAGAAGAGTGACATGTTTTAATATTTAATTTTGAAACAAAGAATGTTAAAATCATATGATAATTCATAATCAATTAATTGATGCATCGTCCATAGAAGTTGTGTTCCACAGCTTCCTAAAGCCAAGTATTCAACTTCAGTAATTGATAGCGCCACAGATGTTTGCTTTTTGCTATGCTAAAAAATGAGAGATTCTCCCAAAATTTGACATGTTCCACTAGTACCTTTTGGTCTATCTTGTCACCTACAAAATCAGCGTCTGAATATCCAATTAAATCAAAATTGTCAGAGTGAGGATACTAGAGACCAAGTTCTTGAGTCCCAATGAGATAAAGAATGATCCTTTTACTACTGTAAGATGTGATTCCTTAGGATCTTACTGGAATCTAGCGCATGTGCATACACTAAACATGATGTTTGGTTGACTAGCAGCGTGGTATAGAAGTGACCCAATCATTCCACTATAAGTTTTCTCATCTACATCCTTTCCGGGAGCATTTGTCTCAAGACAGGTTGAGGGACTCATTAGTGTACCAAAAGCTTTAGCTTTCTCCATTCCAAATTTCTTGATGAGCTCTTTAGTGTACTCTATTTGACTTATGAATGTGCCATTAATCGACTGCCTTATTTGCAATCCTAAGGAAAATGTCAGTTCGCCCATCATACTCATTTCAAATTCTTCTTTCATAAGATCAGCAAAATTCTTGCACGGGAGAGGGTCAGAACTTCCAAATATAATATGATCAACATAAATTTGAACAATTAATATGCTACTGGATGACTTTTGAATGAAAGGAGTGGTGCCAATTTTTCCTCTTTGAAAATTGTTTTCAAGTAAGAAGGAGCTAAGTCGGTCATACCAGGCCTTGGGAGCTTGTTTGAGTCCATATAGTGCTTTTGATATCTTAAAAACTTAGTCAGGGCATGAGGGATTTTTAAAACTTGGGGGTTGTTGGACAAAACTTCCGCCTTAAAGAATCCATTTAAAAAGGCATTTTTTACATTCATTTGAAATAATTTGAATAGTTTAAAGGATGCATATGCTAAAAGAATACGAATGGATTCTAATCTTGCTACCGGAGCAAACTTTTCATCGTAGTCAATACCTTGTTGCGAGTATCCTTAGACAACTAGTCTAGCTTTGTTTCTAACGACTTGCTCAGATTCATTTAATTTGTTCTGAAAGACCCATTGTGTTCCTATTAAAGAGGCATTTTTTAGTCTTTGAACAAGTTTCCATACATGGTTTCTCTCAAATTCCTCAAGTTCCTTTTGCATGGCCTTGATCCAGGATTCATCTCTCAATGTTTAATCAGGCTCAAGTTGTGAAGTGAGAGTGAATGAGGATTGTTGTTTGAGTGAGGCTCTGGTTTGCATGTTTGCCTTTGGGTTTCCCAGAATGCATCGTTTGGGAAACTTGCCTCATTTTTCCATTCTCTTGGGATATTCGATGGCTGATACTGAGAGATTTCTTCAGGGTTTGTACATTTAGGAGTTGGCTAAGTCTCACTTTTCTAAGTAGTTACCACTTCTGGTTGTGAGTCTTCATTAGTTGACTTGGTCAAATCAAGCTCTCTCCTATATCATCATTAACAAAGCTTGTGTCTTGGACACTATGGTTAGTATCACTGAATACAACATGAATAGATTCTTCAATAGTCATAGTTCTTTTGGTATATACTTGATATGATCTACTAAATGAAGCATATCCTATAAAAATACCTTTATCTCTGCGATGATCGACTTTTCCCAAATTATCCTTACCAATGTAATGAATGAAGCACTTACATCCCAAATTATCCTTACAATATACTCACAGAATCGTCTGAAATCAACCTACAAGAAATATTTTCTATAAACTTTTCTTTTCTACTGCACTGTCATAGTTGGAATATTTACGAAATCACAATTGTCACTGGCCATAAGAAACTACACATCTATTGTTCAGTGTTAGCTAATCTTTAGTCCTTGTGTAGTATTGGGTGAAAATTGATGCAACTCAAGAATTCCAAAAACTCGCACTCGAGTGGTTTATTCGGCATCCGCTCCCGCTCAAGAAGATCAGGTTTCTCTAGCTTACGAAATGTATTATCCTGCAAGTCTCAAGAGTTAGTTAGCAATCGAGGTTTTTGTAACCATATTGAGGTTTTTGTATCCTTTTCCTCAAGATTCTTTTTTATCCTCTGTTAATCATTGCAGTGCTTCATTGCTTTCCTTATCATCTTCTTCACTCTCATGGGTTGCGATTTTGAAAGAAACCACCTTCTTCTTTTCTTCTTTAGGATATCTGTTAATCATTGCAGTGCTTTATTGCTTTCCATATTTCCATACTCGGGTCTCTCTCACAACTGATCCCTGAAATAAAGAATTTATTTTGCTGGAATTCTCTGATTCGAATAAACCATACCTCTGAATGCGATCGATAGGCCCCACAAACATTTCCCAAAACAGCACAAACCTTTAGATATAGACACAACCATAGCCCACTCTGAACTAGGAAGATATTTTGATTCCGCTAACCTTTCTTTCACCCTTCTAAAGCCGTTCTTCGCACCACGATTTCTTAGAAACACATAAACACAACCTTGAAACCATGGTTTACTCATGCCAGAAAAGAATTCTTGCTCTATCGGAGCAACTCTAAGCAATTTAATCGGGGGGGGGGGGGGGGGGGGGGGGATTGTGATCCCCTTTTAATTATTAATCAACTACCAGTTATGATAGTCGATTATCGTGCAAGTCTCAAGAATTAGTTAGCAAGAAAATTTTAAATTGGTAAACAAGAAATAAAAAGTAAATGACATAGGTGATTTTTATCTAGACCGGATCACCGGTGTGGTGCCTAATCTAGTCCTCTTGAGTTACAAGGGTTTTCTTAGAGCCTTGAGTGAATGTAGGTTACAGTGATGGTTCCTTAGTTGAACTACGTTGCTTTGTCTCCACTGGATAAATTCCAGTCTCTTGGTCACAACCTAAACTTGTATTTATACATATCCTCTCCTTTTCTTTTTCTATCACTAGTAAACTCAAAATGATTACAGTGCTTTGGTAAGATAAAAGAGTGAATAAAATGTTGCTCAAGTGAAGTTGTACAATGTCTTCACTCTTGATGCTCTTCTTTTTATAGTGGCAGTTGTTGGGCTATTCCTTTTGATCATATGTTGAACTGGATGAAATTGTGGAAATCTATCTTTCCTTTGATTGATATTCCAAAGGCTTGCTCTAAGGTCACTGTCACGACCCAACTAGGGCCGCGATAGGTACCCGATATTGTCTTACCGAGCACCTCTTATCTATCGTTTTACCTTTACTACTGAGTGGGCCATATGAACTATACCGTTATTCCTTTACTTAACACTATTATTACTAGCATAATTATAAACAGGTGTTAATAAACTTTGTTAACATATTACACAACCACAAGGACGAATAAGGGTGCAAAGCATCTAACTGTACATATCTGTCTACGAGCCTCTAAACAAAATACATATATTAACAAGGAGGGCCGGGTGCTGCCATGCCCGAATATGTACACAAAAGTAGTACCAATGAACTGAAGCTCCGGAACAACTGGAGCGCTCTCAATGTACCGCGGGTGGAGCTCCTAGGAACCGAACTCGTCTACCTGTTTACCTGCGTGGCATGAAACGTGGCGTCCACAAGAAGGGACATCAGTACGAGTAATGTACCGAGTATGTAAGGCATGAAAAGCAGCATAATAAGGTACATAAAGTATGAATAACAATGTCATGGGATCATAGAGCATGTAGTGAGACAAGAGAGTAACCTGTACATATGAATGCCTTCTTGGCCGGATGTCATGCATGCTTATCTTTCCTTTGAAAACATTTCTTTTTCATATACATAGAAAATAGAACATGTCATAGCGCCGAACAACGCCGGCTCGCCCACATATGTCCCGCGTCCGGGATGATAAATCACGCCAGCTGACCAGGTGGCAATGCGTCTATAGCGCAACATATCTCCCTTTCCCCATATCCCCCATATACATATACATATATCATATAGTAAGCATGCATGAGAGCCCAAAGAAAATCATGTATCCATCGGAGTGACGTAAGGTCGGTAACCTCCGATTACATTATGGGATAACTGTTACATCCGACATTTTTGTTCATTCGGAAAATTCAAGATAAAATGACTTGTGATGAATAAGGCCACAATTGGACCTTACTTGGCATGAATGTGTAAGTTATGAATACCTTGGTGTGGAATTACGAAAGGAGGCCAAGGGCCAAAATTGGAATTTTGGAAAACTTGGTCCATGAATTACCATTTTTAGCCAACAATTTGGGCTCAAAAAAAAAATAATAAGATAAGGCCCAATTGGGAAGGCCCAACCGGCCACTTCACTTTAGCCCAAGTCCATGGTGAATAATTAATCACCATGTGACATTATATATGTGATCTTATCTTAAGAAGGTTCAAGAAAAAAATCAAAAGAAATCAAGAGCAAAAGAGGAGAGCATTTCGGGTTTTGGAGAGAAAAAGAAAGAAAAGAAAGAAAAATTTTTGGAGCCAATCCTTTGGTTTAAAGAGTTCATCTCTTGAGAGATTATTGCTAAGCACAAGATTCTCTACAAGTTGGTATAAATATTGGGGCAAAAAAACAATTTTTATCTCCAAGTGAAGGGCTTGAAGAAAGGTGAGAATTTCATGATTTTGTTGTGTTATAAATGGTATATGTATGTTGTAGTATGTGTGAATGAATGAAAAACATGGAAATTTTGTGTGTTGGAACTAGGGGTGTGTTGGCCGAATATGTACATGAAATTGCATGATTTTAATGGCTTGAATTCTTGTTGTAATCTAGTTGTAATATGATGGGAATTATATTAGAAAGGAAAGTGGAATGAATTAGTAAAAAAAATTGGAAGTGTGGGAGGTGGTCGTGTGGTGCTAGGTTTGATATGAAATATGAATTTGATTTTTGGTTGTATGCTAATTGAGTTAAGGTGAATTGAATCTTGTTAGCATGTTAATTGTGTTGTTATGGAAGATTGGTTATTAAGTTGTTGAAGGAAATTATTGAACTTTGTTATGATTTGTGTATAAGTGAAAATGAAAGTGTTAAGAGGCAAATTATGCTTATGACAATGAACTTGGAATATAAAAATGTGTTGATGAGTTTGCATGTTGAAAGTTAGGAAGGGATTGGAAAAGTAGTGACTTGATGGAAAGTTGAATGTTTGTGAATTTTATGAATATCTTGTGAATATTATGTGAACATGTTATGGATTCCTCCGATGTGTGTCGTAATGATTTTGATGGATAATGGATATGAAAATAATAAGTTTTGGTTGGAAATGTAAGCTTGAAACGAAAGATGATTCGTCGTGTCGAAGGGTGGCTAATAATGCCATAGCGTATGATTTAGTGTTTATTGATGTTTGTTGTTGTTTGGATGTCTCCTCTGGGTTGTTGTGTTGCTAAGTTGAGCCGAGCTAAGTCTCGGGGATGTCGTATATACAGAGGAAATGCTGCCGAAATTTCGGTAGGCAATTATGTGTAAAGTTAGAGTATTGAAAGAATGAAACTAACCAAATGGTAAACTTGACCATTTCCAGATTTTGGACGAAATTTGGATTGACGCCGAGCGAGCATAAGGCGCCATCGAGGTATGTGAAGCACTTCTCTACGTTCCTAGGCATGTTCTGGATGTGGTAGGCTCGACCGCGAGCCTTAAGTCCGACTCCGTTCCCCGGAATTCGAGACGGAAAACCGCTCCAATTCCTTCAATTCAATTGAACCTATTTTCTTACAAATTGTCCTTAAAGTGAGATTTTGCACAAAAATTTCCCCAAACGGAGTCGGAACACTTCCGAATGAGTATGGGTGACCTCATAAGGTCAATTATCAATAATTTACGTATGTAGTCTCGGGTGGGTCCGAGGTGGGCCCACAAGGCCCGATACTCCCGGTACGATTTTAAAATACATCTGTTTTGGTCCGATGTTCTCCAAAAACTTCTGAACTATTGTTTTATGTATATTATGGCTATTTTTGTGTAATTTATACAATATGATTTCTGAACAGTTGAGAATCCCATTCTGATAATAATCTGTCGTGCCTTCCCAACTAGGATATAGGCGCGTACTATGCATACTATCTGGATATTCTGATTTTGGCTCGCCGTTTGGCACCCTTCAATTTGATCGAGTCTGTATGTTGAGTCTGTAGGTAGGTGGTTTCTCATTTATCGATTCGTGTCTGTCTCAATGCATTCTTTCACTGCGACCCGGGCCAGGTTCTGTTATCGTGCATAATTCTCTGCATTGTTCACCGCGTCCCTCGGCGTACGGGCCGGGATCTGTATGTCTGTATGATCTGTGTATGGGGATGGCGGCCAGGATGGCATATGATCTGATTTGATTCTGTCTGTCCACCGCGTCCCGTACTAAGAGGGCCGGGTTCTGTTACCGCGCCCCCAGACAGGGCCGGGATCTGTATGAATATATGCGTGTGCCATCTGTATTTATAAAGCACACGCCTTTGTATGATTTTGTATGACTCTGTGCTACTCTGCATGCATAATTCTGTCCGTCATACTACTGTCTGTCCGTCTGTGTTACGACTATTTCTGTATGTCCGTATGGCTTCTGCTTCTGTATGTCCGTATGGATTCAGATTCTGCTCGTCTGTCCGTATTATGATTCCGTCTGTCTGTCCGAACTATAATTCTGTTCATTTGTGTGTAACACGATTCTATATGTCTGTCTGGATCATAACTCTGTCCGTTAGTTTGACTTATGATTTTGCCCGTTATATTTCTGTGACTCTAGTTCGGACTATGTTTATATCTGTTACGTTTCTGCTTTACATACTCGGTACATTTTCCGTACTGACCCCCGTCCTTCAGGGGCTGCGCTACATGCCCGCAGGTACAGACGCACCAGGTGATACGCCGCCCGCGTAGGTTTCCGACTCTACTTTTTGAAGAGCTCCTTTAACCCGGAGCATATCTTTTGGTATATATTTTCTGTCTTCTGTGTACTCCGTATGTGTGTATATTCTGGGTACGGCGGGGCCCTGTCCCGCCATATGATTTTGTATGTCTGTAGAGGCCTGTAGATAGATGTGTGGGTTACGGGTTTCGTCTGTATGTTAGCCTTATCGGCTTACTTGTAAATGTCTGTATGTTCAGGTATATATGTATATATACGTATGGTTGCGCGCGTGCCGTATTTGTATCGACCTATTTCCGTACTTCTGTTTTGAAACGAAAAAAAAAAAAAATTGTATGATTCGAATTCGATCAGATAGGTACGTATGGGTATCCAGTTAGGGTACCAGTCGCGGCCCACGGGGTTTGGGTCGTGACAATAACCATGGCCGCTTTGTCTCGCCTTGAAGGAACTAGTACAATAAGGCGAGACTATAAATGAAAAATAGTTTCAAGAGAAAACATATAATAAGATCATAAACCTCATAAGGCGTCAACTTATATTCTTGAAGTCTTTAGAAAGTAGAGTCATATTTAAGGAATAAAGTTGAGGATCAAGAACTAACTCTATATTCTCATATTCATATTGAATCCATAACTTGAGATTTTCAACCATGAAACCATATTTATCATAATCATCATAGACATGTTCTCATCTTTAACAACATCGTCTTCATTACAAAAACATGTCCGTCGTCATAATCATAAAACCTTACAAAATCATAAACCATTGTTTTGGAAGAATATGGACATTTTTGGAAATTATTTACGGGTTATCAGGGATAGAATCATGCTTTAGAATTCTAAACATCTAACTTTTAAAAACAAGGAAAATATGGAAACAGTTATAAAGCCATAGCGCAGGAATCATGCCTTTGAAAGAAAGGGACGAGCCTTAACATACTTTGTCCACTTCCCTAGTCAACCCAACTTAACTCTTGGCCTTCCCAAAATCTATAACAATGTTAATGAATACAAACATTAGCTATAGATATCCAAGAATCTCATTCTAAACTAACACTTTGTCTACCGAAATTTCGGCAGCATTTCCCCTGTAAATACACCATCCCCGAGAATCTAACTCGACCAATTTTATCAACAACAATCCGAGAATTCAACTCGGCCAAACTATCAATAACAATACCAACAATCATACTAACAATTTCAACAATCAATCCAAAATATATTCTACATCAACAATACTTGCCACACAATTCATCGGCACTTTATGTGTATTCAATTCAATCACATATAATCCGACTAACACCAATGACCCCACATTTAAGTGTTAATCCGAAATCTTTCTAACATGATTCAAGAATACTTCAAACCATTCATATGACATTCAAAACAACCCGATTAACCTACTACTTCCCCCGAGACCTTCCAACTTCTATAAGAACAATAGCAACCTAATTCCTTCTTTCAAATTCAATTACAACAACCCAATAATTTACATTCTAACAACATTACACCAACAACATCACACTAACAACATCATCTCCCATAAATGCAAGAACATTATATTCATTAACTTCTAAAACAAGTTTCCCAACTACTACAACTTCACTAAGATCATTAAACATTCATTATCAACATGGAATCCATGACAACAACAACCAAAATACTAAGTAAAATTGATCCCTTATTTCCATACAATACACACGGCCAAACACCATATATACACGGCCACAACATACATCCCTATTTTCATGATTTTCATCCACTTTCACATACTACAACATACATAATTACCCATAACATATAAGAAAAGGATTAAACCTTACCTTTTTCCTTGATTCTTCACTTGGCTAGAATTTTGCAACTTGTATAAATATATGTTTTTCTTGCTCCAATAACCACTTCACTTTGCTAAGGACCCTTCAATTAGTTGTTTGGCTAGAAGAGAATAATTTTTGATGAAATTTTTTCCAAGGTTCTTACTTTGTTGTGGTATGGCCGAATGGCCCCTTATCTTTTCTCCCTCTCTTTGTTCTTCAAAGTTCTTGAAATTTCTAGGAATATAATGAATAAGATGACTTATTTATTTTATACCCATGTGGGCTTTGGCCCATTTGTTGACCGGCCACCATGGCCTTTTTACGTAAGCCCAATTGTTTTTTGTTTTGTTTTACACTTCATGAAAATTTATTTTTTTCAAATTCCAAATTTGCCCTTCGCCTTCCTCCATGTTTCTACGAGTCATATTTCAAATTTCCCTTTTTGCCCCTAGCATTTCTTAATATTTCCACTTCAAAATTTTCAGACACAACTTGTGTGCTGAACCAAAAATCAAAATATAACCTCGTCCTTAACTTCCCGCGAATATCCTAAATTATCCGAACGTACAAAATGCGGGATATAACATCCTCCCCCCCCCTTTAGAACATTCATCCTCGAATGTTGGATTGGCCTGATGGTGTATTATAATATTTCGGGGAGGTCTCCTTTATAGTTGTCTCGCACGTCACTTAACATATCTGTTTTAGAAGCTTAGATTGCCTGTAGACCATGGGCCGATTAACTTAGTTCCGTCAACTCCGAACCAACCGATTTGTGACTTGTACTTCTTGCTATACAAAGCCTCATAGGGTGCCGTCTCGGTTGTCCTTTTTATATTTGTTGACCTCTCCAAGTACCTTCCATATTTTCCCCCTATCTCTGCCTCATATTACACCCGTTGCCAATTTATTTCTACGCCCTTTCGTAACCTTCACGATATGCCAACATACTCCGAACCCTGGCCTTGAGTTAATAAGTCCCCTTTTATGGAGCTCGAATCGTCATAGTTCATTTTAAGTCTAGCATGTTCTCCCCCCCCCCCCCCCCTTTATTAATAGGGTCTATACACGCTTATGCCCTTTAAGTACCCATCGCCTTCCGCGACCTTCTTATAATTGTAGTTCCTTCATTGCGGAGTCTGTCACGTCTATCTCCTTGCTAACTATGTTCCCGTGTATTACTGTGTTAGGAATTTCTAGCCTTAACTAGTGGTGGATCCAATATCAATTTTTACCCTGTAACTTCTGTACTTATGTCTTTCACTCTGCCTCTCGAATTCCGTTCGGTTAGTATCTTCTATATATCGCTACACTAGTTGCTGGGATTCTACAGTCACAAATGAGATGTTACATGCATATATATATTTACTACTATTTTACTTACAAACATTTCCAAACGCTATTCGAACTTACTTTGATCTCAGAGCTGTGTTGCGCGTTCTTCCTTTTCACCAGTCTAGTCCGTCTCAGCCTACGCGACCTCTATAAGGTTTCTAACCACTCCACATACTCTAATTTTCTTTAGGTTGCCCTAATTTCACGTTCGTCTCCTATACCTACATTTATGAAATTTTTAGTACACTTCTCAGGGGGTCACCCATCCTGAAATTGCTCTCACTCTAGCACGCTTAACCTAGAAACTTTAATGCATTTTGGTGTCTTAATGCTAGTATTTTTGCCTCCACTCCCCCGCACTACCTTTATCACGTAATCTGGGGCAAGTTGGGGTCTTGACAATTTCCGAAACACTCTCGTAACGCATCTTTCCCTTTTAATTACTGTTTTAGCCTTCGCAATCCCCAGCATTCATCTTTTACCTATGTGTACGACTACTTTTCATCCTGAATTTCCAAATTCCCAATACGTTCAGAAATACAAAGAGCAGTATATGATAAAGTAGAATCTAGATCAATTAACACATACATATCATAGGAAAATGCTGATAGTGTACCTGTAGCCGCGTCTAGGGAAGGTTCAGGATCCTGTCGTCCTGCCAATGCATATATACGGTGCGGAGGACCGGCTGAACTGGGTGCCCCTCCTCCTCTGCCTCGGCCACGGCCTGCTGGAGCCTGGGAAGTCTGTCCAGGAGGGCGCACGGTCGATGATGAACCAATTGCTGATCCGGCGGGATGAGCTCTGTCTCCCTCATTCCTTAGTGGGCAATCACGCATCAAATGGTCAGTCCGACCACAGGCAAACCATGCACCTGTATCTAGGTAACACTGTCCAGAGTGTGGCCTGCCACACCGAGCACATCGTAGTGGGGGTTGCCCCGTCTTGTTAAAATCAACTCTATACTGGGACCCTGAAGCTCTGGCACTCTTATCTGGTCCTGAATAGGTAGGGCGATCAAATCTGCCACTCGCAAATCGAGGAGGTACGCTGGCCGCTGGTTGGCCTGAATGCCTGGATTGCTGCTGTGCTTGTCCCCCTCTATACTCACTTCTAGTCTCGAAAGGTCTGGCCCTTTTTCTGGAACCCCTATCCGAATAACGCTCACCTCTCTGTAGCTGGTGTTGTTCCTCCAGGTTTTGGGCGTGGGCCTGGATACGAGCAATAGTCATTCTATCCTGGAGTGAAGCCGTCAAGCACTCCTTAACTAAATGTGGTCCCAACCCACTCACGAACCGATGTACATGATCTCCCATATCAGCCACCATGGCTGGGGCATACCTGACCAAAGAGTTAAAACGGAGACTATATTCCCGGATGCTCATATTTCCCTGTTTGAGATTCAAAAACATATCGGCTCAAGCCCGCCGAATCTCCGGTGGTAAATAATGTCGTAGGAATGCTTCAGTGAACTCTTGCCAAACCGGGGGAGGTGCATTTGCTCCCCTTGAAGATATCCAATTATTATACCACTGAACCGCTACATCCCACAATCTGTATGAAGCCAACTCTACTGACTCTGTATCTGAAGCATGTATTACCCTCAGTGTCCTCAGCATCTCGTCTATAAAACTTTGCGGGTCTTCCTCTGGTTTCGATCCATAAAACTCCGGATGTTTCAGGGTGATAAAATCACGGGCTCTTACACTCACTACCGTGTCCCTCTGGTCAGCATCTTGCCGTTGAGCTTGTGCAGCAACTAACTGGGTCAGCAACTGAATAGCCTCTGTTATCTGCTGGCCCGAAGCTGCTGGCGGTGGAACTGGAGGTACTGGGGCAAGAGCTGGAGCTCTTTCCTGCTCTACTGATACAGGGGAAGCAGGAGAAATCTGGGAGGAGCCTCGTTGTGAGACTTGCCTTCTTCTACTTCCACCGGTGGCTCCTGTTCAACTCATCTTCCAGCCACCGTCTTGCCTTTCTGGGCCACCGCAGCTTTCCCCTTCACCGGCATCACTGAAACCATAACACAGGATTAAGAAAAGAACATGGAAACCTGGTAACATAGCTCTATCGCACGATCTAGAGTACAAAGAAGGTCAGATTTCCTAAATGCCTTGCAGCCCCCTGTTTATAAGTGTGGCGCGCTACACACCCATAAACAGGACTCTACTGGACACGGCTCGCAAAACAATCCCTAGGACGAACTGCTCTGATACCACTTTTGTCACGACCCAACTAGGGCCGCGACAGGTACCCGATACTGTCTTACCGAGCACCTCTTATCTATCATTTTACCTTTACTATTGAGTGGGCCATATGACCTATACCGTTATTCCTTTACTTAACACTATCATTACTGGCATAATTATAAACAGGTGTTAATAAACTTTGTTAACATATTACACAACCACAAGGATGAATAAGGGTGCAAAGCATCTAACTCTACATATCTGTCTACGAGCCTCTAAACAAAATACATATATTAACAAGGAGGGCCGGGTGCTGCCGTGCCCGAATATGTACACAAAAGTAGTACCAATGAACTGAAGCTCTGGAACAACTGGAGCGCTCTCAATGTACCGCGGGTGGAGCTCCTAGGAACCGAACTCGTCTACCTGTTTACCTGCGTGGCATGAAACGCAGCGTCCACAAGAAGGGACGTCAATACGAGTAATGTACCGAGTATGTAAGGCATGAAAAGCAGCATAATAAGGAACATAAAGTATGAATAACAATGTCATGGGATCATAAAGCATATAGTGAGTTAAGAGAGTAACCTGTACATATGAATGCCTTCTTGGCCGAATGCCATGCATGCTTATCTTTCTTTTGAAAACATTTCTTTTTCACATACATAGAAAATAGAACATGTTATAGCGCCGAACAACGCCGGCTCGCCCACATATGTCCCGCATCCGGGCATCCCGCGTCCGGGATGATAAATCACGCCAGCTGACTAGGTGGCAATGCGTCTATAGCGCAACATATCTCCCTTTCCCCATATCCCCCATATACATATACATATATCATATAGTAAGCATGCATGAGAGCCCAAAGAAAATCATGTATCCATCGGAGTGACGTAAGGTCGGTAACCTCCGATTACATTATGGGATAACCATGGCCGCTTTGTCTCGCCTTGAAGGAACTAGTACAATAAGGCGAGACTATAAATGAAAAATAGTTTCAAGAGAAAACATATAATAAGATCATAAACCTCATAAGGCGTCAACTTATATTCTTGAAGTCTTTAGAAAGTAGAGTCATATTTAAGGAATAAAGTTGAGGATCAAGAACTAACTCTATATTCTCATATTCATATTGAATCCATAACTTGAGATTTTCAACCATGAAACCATATTTATCATAATCATCATAGACATGTTCTCATCTTTAACAACATCGTCTTCATTACAAAAACATGCCCGTCGTCATAATCATAAAACCTTACAAAATCATAAACCATTGTTTTGGAAGAATATGGACATTTTTGGAAAATATTTACGGGTTATCAGGGATAGAATCATGCTTTAGAATTCTAAACATCTAACTTTTAAAAACAAGGAAAATATGGAAACAGTTATAAAGCCATAGCGCAGGAATCATGCCTTTGAAAGAAAGGGACGAGCCTTAACATACTTTGTCCACTTCCCTAGTCAACCCAACTTAACTCTTGGCCTTCCCAAAATCTATAACAATGTTAATGAATACAAACATTAGCTATAGATATCCAAGAATCTCATTCTAAACTAACACTTTGTCTACCGAAATTTCGGCAGCATTTCCCCTGTAAATACACCATCCCCGAGAATCTAACTCGACCAATTTTATCAACAACAATCCGAGAATTCAACTCGGCCAAACTATCAATAACAATACCAACAATCATACTAACAATTTCAACAATCAATCCAAAATATATTCTACATCAACAATACTTGCCACACAATTCATCGGCACTTTATGTGTATTCAATTCAATCACATATAATCCGACTAACACCAATGACCCCACATTTAAGTGTTAATCCGAAATCTTTCTAACATGATTCAAGAATACTTCAAACCATTCATATGACATTCAAAACAACCCGATTAACCTACTACTTCCCCCGAGACCTTCCAACTTCTATAAGAACAATAGCAACCTAATTCCTTCTTTCAAATTCAATTACAACAACCCAATAATTTACATTCTAACAACATTACACCAACAACATCACACTAACAACATCATCTCCCATAAATGCAAGAACATTATATTCATTAACTTCTAAAACAAGTTTCCCAACTACTACAACTTCACTAAGATCATTAAACATTCATTATCAACATGGAATCCATGACAACAACAACCAAAATACTAAGTAAAATTGATCCCTTATTTCCATACAATACACACGGCCAAACACCATATATACACGGCCACAACATACATCCCTATTTTCATGATTTTCATCCACTTTCACATACTACAACATACATAATTACCCATAACATATAAGAAAAGGATTAAACCTTACCTTTTTCCTTGATTCTTCACTTTGCTAGAATTTTGCAACTTGTATAAATATATGTTTTTCTTGCTCCAATTACCACTTCACTTTGCTAAGGACCCTTCAATTAGTTGTTTGGCTAGAAGAGAATAATTTTTGATGAAATTTTTTCCAAGGTTCTTACT
Source organism: Lycium barbarum (assembly GCF_019175385.1). Lineage (NCBI taxonomy): Eukaryota > Viridiplantae > Streptophyta > Magnoliopsida > Solanales > Solanaceae > Lycium > Lycium barbarum. The sequence continues at coordinate 50,701,453 of NC_083345.1, read as the reverse complement.
TTGTTGGGGTATGGCCGAATGGCCCCTTATCTTTTCTCCCTCTCTTTGTTCTTCAAAGTTCTTGAAATTTCTAGGAATATAATGAATAAGATGACTTATTTATTTTATACCCATGTGGGCTTTGGCCCATTTGTTGACCGGCCACCATGGCCTTTTTACGTAAGCCCAATTTTTTTGTTTGTTTTGTTTTACACTTCATGAAAATTTATTTATTTTAAATTCCAAATTTTCCCTTCGCCTTCCTCCATGTTAGTCATATTGCAAATTTCACTTTTTCCCCTAGCATTTCTTAATATTTCCACTTCAAAATTTTCAGACACAACTTGTGTGCTGAACCAAAAATCAAAATATAACCTCGTCCTTAACTTCCCGCGAATATCCTAAATTATCCGAACGTACAAAATGCGGGATATAACAGTCACCCAAGGGATTTTCCCTCAATTAAGAATCTGTGTGATCCTTTATTGACAATCTATGACTCCTCTTTGATATTTGATTGATATCTTGATGAGGTTCCTTCTTGACACTTAATTTATGTTTTGATGCAACTTCTTGATTGATATCTCGATGAGGCTCCTTGTTGATACTTGATTGATATCCTGATGATGTTTCATTTTTCGTCTGGTACACTTGATTTATTTTCTTCTCTTCTGATACGTTGATTAATGCCTTTTCTTTTGTTGATACGAGGTCTCTTCCTGATATTTAGTGTGTGGTACTAGGAGTCTTGATCTCATAAAACTTCTTGATTTGCTTTCTGTTTTGGTCTTCTGGGACGGCTAGCTCCTTCTGTAGTATAGGGGATGCTGCGATGTTGATTTGTTTTCCTTTGCTTAGGCACTGAAGTGTCGCTCTCTTTTTCTTGTAGGGCCTTGTTGTCATTTGATCTTCAGTGTGTCTTTTCCTGCAAATTACTTGGGGTTAATGATTTCATTATTAAAACAGATTAATAGAGAGAACAATCTCCTCCTTTTTTGATAATGATAACTAAAAGAAAATTTGACAAGTTACTTCCCTGATTTTTGCAGTAGTGCTGAGACTTCTTTGAGTGAGGCAAAAAAATCTCCCCCAATTTTGATGCTCCACCTGTCTTGGTGTTCTCTAGTTCTTGTGCCTTTCTGTTACATCCCATACTTTTTGTTATACCCCGTATTTTATACGTCGAATTATTCGTTAGCTAATCGACATAAGTTAAGGACGAGGTTATTTTTGAGATTGTGACAAAGGCTTTTAATCCCCGATTTTAATTTTAATGAGTGCACGATTGCTTGTAAATTTAATTGGTGTAGAAATATTATTGGAGATTAGGGATTATCTAACCATGATTATATTATTAAGCGGGGATTAATGATTAATTAAGTTAATTATACTTTGAGTGGTCCCCACCCGATCCCTTTAAAAAAATAGAATTGGTGACTCACTGTGATGGACACGTGTCCATCATTGGGGCTGCCTATATAAGGCACTGTGATGACTAGTAATTCATTTTCTTCTTCACAAAGCTCAATTGGAGCAAGGAAATTAGCAACCATGGCTGCCACTGCTCACGGCCAGCCATGGTAATTTTTTTTTTTTTTGTTTTCCTTGATTTAATTCCAAGGTGATTTACAAGTCCAAGAAGGTGATAGAAACATTGATATTGAATTGAGGAAGAAGAAATTGTGAAATTGGAGCAAACAAGTGTAGAAATTCCTCCGAGTAAATTAAGGTAAGATTTTCTTATTTTGTGGTATAATTGTATTGATGGTGTTGTAGAGGAAGGATTAAAATTGGATTGGGTGAGATTGGAAGTAAGAAATTGTTTCATGTTGTTATATGAAATTGTGGATTGAAAGGATTAAAAGTACGATTTATGTTCATATGTTGTTATTTGTGTTGTGGTCTTGTTGTTGTTGATGTGGATTCTAAATTTGGAAAAAGGAAGTGTATAACGTATCGTGTACAAAGCGTGTGTTGGTTTGTTCGGTGTTTAACCTTGAAACGCTAACGAATTGGATTGAAAAAGGGTTAGGAAGGGTTGTTGGATTGTTAAAGTTGTTTATGGGCTGAATTGTAAGGGTTTTATATGCATATCTCTATTATTGTTATTTTTGGTATTTCTGTGATAACAGGACGTTAATTGGAAGTTCGGGTTAGGCGAGTATATAGTGGAGATGCTGCCCGATTTTCGTTAAGTCCTTACTAATGAAAATCCTAATTAATAAAGTATGAATTAAAAGATGAATCCTATAAGCGATTGGTTACAGATTTATAAGCTATGAGGTATAGTTTACTAACGATAGCGTTATTTTCATATTAAATAGGCTAATGGGCGACGAAGCGAACGTGATTACGAATAACCTTTAACAGGTGTGTAAAGTTATCATTTCTTTCTTTTTGGCATGATCCTTATCATATGAACGAACACAGTGAGCAAGCAAGTTCCAAAGACTCTGTTTTTAGAGAGTGTAGAGATATTTGTATCGTTGGCCTTCTATGTTTTATGTCCATAACTCCCAGAGACTTTTCATATTAGCTTCTTATGTCACCAGAGGGGTTCAGAGTATCCTTTTCTGAGTTTTACATGCATTTGTATATATTATATTATATATGGATCGAGCCGTACGTTCCTCGGCACTAACATATTATATTATATATGGATCGGGCCGTACGTTCCTCGGCACTAACACGTTATATTTTTGGATCGGGCCGTACGTTCCTCAGCACTAACATATTATATTATATATGGATCGGGCCGTACGTTCTTCGTCACTAACATGTTATATTTATGGATCGGGTCGTACGTTCCTCGGCACTAACATATTATATTTATGGATCGGGCTGTACGTTCCTCGGTATTAACATATTATACATATGGATCGGGTCGTACGTTCCTCGGCGCTATTATATTATATATGGATCGGGCTGTACGTTCCATAACACTATCAGTTATATTATAATCTATGCCTATCATACGCCGTAGAGTCAGTTTCTGTCATATAGAGTTACGAAGATATTCTTAGATGTTAGCCACAGATGCATTCTATTATTGAGGCTGGTTGTCATGATTCATCTGTACTTGATGTTCTTATGCTTTATATACTCAGTACATACTCTGTACTGACCCCCTTTCTTCGGGGGGCTGCGTTTCATGCCCGTAGGTACAGACGCTAGGTTCGGTGATCCCCCAGCTTAGGATTTCCAGTCAGCTGCCTTGGAGAGCTCTGTTTTTCCGGAGCCTAGAGTTTTGGTACAAATCTTCTGATGTATTTATATATGGTTGTCCAGGGGTACGACGGGGCCCTGTCCCGTCATATTTCACTGTTAGTACTCTTAGAGGTCTGTAGACATGTGTGTGGGTTGTATATAGATTATGATCAGCTGTGTCTATATAATTGTTGTGGATGTTTCTGTTGGTTTTGGCAGCCTTGCCGGCTTGCATATATTATCGATACGTAGTGGCAGCCTTGTCGGCTTGCGTAGTATATTGACATGTGGTGGCAGCCTTGTCGGCTTGCGTATTATAATGATATATAGTGGCAGCCTCGTCGGCTTGCGTATTTGATTTCGTTGTGATTGGTTGAGACTCCGCAGGGGGCAAATTATCTTGATATGTGACGTTGAGGACTTTTGGGTCTATGTCGATTCCTATGTTGTCTATAGTGTCAATCTGATTAGGTCTAACAGGTATACATATGGGTGTCCAGCTCGGGCACTAGTCATGGCCCACAGGGCTGGGTCGTGACAAAAGTGGTATCAGAGCAGTTCATCCTCGGAGTGTCTACAGACCGTGTCTAGTAGAGTCTTGTTTATCGGTGTGTTGTGCACCACATCTATAAACAGGAAGCTACAGGACATTTAGGATGTTACCTTTCTTTCATATCAAAGATCGTGCGATAGAGCTCAACCATAGGAAATGAAATCCCTTTCACTAACCCTTGATTTCAGCTGAAGAACGGCATCGACAGAAGAAAGTGACTGACGATATTGAAAGTTACAAAGTACGCAGGTAAGCAACGATGCGAAAGATGCATGTCGGATAAGGTAAGAATATTGAAGTATGATTGACATGTAAAGTTGAAGAATGAAAGGGGAGGTAGATAGGAAGGTATAACAGGGCAGATCGTTAAAGGATCAGGTACATCTCGAGGTGCGATATGTGAGGTAAGTTTCGACACCTTTATACTATTTACTTGAAATTGCCCTATGTGGCTATGATACGATATGATATATTCGTATATATGTTAGCCCTGTGAGGCATTGTTGGTATTTCCTACGTGCAGGTTTTGGGATAGTAAGAAGTACAGAGGAAACTCTGCTCAAATTTTCCGAGAAATAAAAAAGAGAGAATGAGATATAGGTTCCTAATATGTCTTGAAAGTCGATACCGATAGGGTAAATTTATTATGTTGGATTAAAGCTTTAAGAGATACCCTCCATGTCATCCGTAAAAGGCACCATTCTTACATGGGAAATTTTATTTCGAAGAAGAATATATATGAGCAGCAAAGTTTGCAATTCATTTGAACGGAACAAAATACTTTCCAGCCACATTTTGCCTTAGGAAAAAGCTCATATGGAAGGGCAAAAACGTCCAGCAATTAAGTTTCACTTCATTGGAAGAGTACAAAGCATACTGCAAATAGTTTATGAACTAAATGATTCGTTCACGACTCAAGAATAAATCTGGAGGTAAACCATGTGAATCAAGCACTAGAAGTCCTGTGGTGCTTGTCGAATTCTAGTTCTTCTTCTGGTGGTGGTTGGAGAATGCCTCATGGTGACATTTTATTAGTTATTAATAATCTAATTGGAGATGGAATTTGTGGAAGGTAAACTCAAACTTGTGGGCTGTCTAGGATCATGTGTTTCGTATGTTGTTGATGAAATGTTAGAATAATTCGGAAGGGCTTGTAATACTAAGGGATGATTTAGAAAAAGGTGGAAAATCTTAACAAAACATTTTATTGAGGTATCGAGTGAACTGATAAGTAGGGATAAATTACGATGAGTTTACAGTTAAAAGGAGTAATAGTATGATTGAGATAAAAGTACGGAGGAGGAAGAATTACGACAAATTATGAAGGTATTGATAAGACATCTTGTGAGATATTAAGGATAAGATTGATCAGAAAGGGTGAAGGGTTAAATACGCCTACTCCACAGAGTGCAATTAAAATTGTTACACCTCGGAAATTTTTCCGTACTTTTGTGATGAGTAGAACAACGAAAGGATTGGGTGCATGATGTTTTGTTAAGTCAGGAATGGCAAATTATGAATTTTTGGAAATAAGGAAGTGGCGGAGAATTTTCAGCTCAGTGGTTGTAAAGGGCACTATACGGCCCGTAAAGTGATTTACGGACCGTATAGTGCAATCGTCCTCCAGCTGACCAAAAAATTTCAAGTTCTGTCAAGGTGTTGAAATGGCTAAAAACGACTTGGAGGATGGCCCGTAAACTGGTTTACGGACCGTAAACCTCGGTCGTAAACTGCCATGTCCCTTAGCCAAACTTTCTGTTTTTGAAATGCTTAAAAACAATCGCGGAGGACGGACCGTAAACTGTGGTTTATGACCACTGTTCATCCTGACAATTTTTCATTAAAGATCAGTTTTGTGATTATTAAAAGGAACTTAGGCTTCATTTCATTTCATTTTCCTTCCATACAACTCAAGAATGCTCTAGAACTCTCCAAATATCTCCTCCATATGAATTCAAGAGAATCAAAGGGAACATCAAGATCAACACCACTAAATTCATGAAAATAAGTGTAAGAACACATCAAAGGGTCATCTAAGTTAAGAAATCCTTAAAAGGGTGGAACTAGGGTTTCGGCTAAGTGAAGTATTTCAACTCAAGGCCAGCTCAATCATCATTTAAGGTATGTTTCATGACTATACCACGTGATTCAAGGTATTGGAAGACTTAGATACTTAAAATGTAGAAGAACATAGGAATGGGTCATTATTGAGTGAATAGTGACATAAATGAATGATAGTGGAATTGGATCATGAATGTTGAAGTGTTGTGAGTACAAATAAGATATAAATGATGTTTATAACGTGAAACAAGTAGTATATGCACGAAAGCACTAAGGTGAGCTATAGGGGGAAATATGGGAAAATTGGAGGAAAATGGTGGATTTTGCTAATGGTGCATAAATGATGATTTTGATTGCTATATTGCGAATAGCATTGTGAATGTTGGGGGTAGATATAGAACATGGGAAAAGTAGTATAAACGAAGGAAGTACTGCCCAAATTTTCCTAGAACTAGCGATCCGTTCTTGTAGTTAATTAACTAATGAAGTACGAATTCTCTCATGAAGGTGACGACGTGGTATCGAAGGAGAATAAGTGGACAAAACTTAGCTAAACGGCAAGGTATTTGAGGCTAGTCCTTTCTTTCCAATGGCATGAATCTTATAGTCCGAATTACTATCTTTCCATGAGCTCTTACATTCCAAAAAGTTAAATGCCTATATGAGATAAGTTATACGATATGATGATGCTTGGATGATGATGATGTTAGTCCTTGCCTACACTCACCTTATGTACTAGTACTTTCAAGGTGAGGCAGAATATCCGTAATTGCTCCATAAAGTAATCGGGGGGTCACGACCTTACGTCACCCCGATAGAGTAAAGTTGTGCTCAAACCTTACACATGTGCTATGATAAGATAAGTATTTTACAATGAGTACATTATTATGATTATTTTATGATAAGCATGGCATGAGCATTGCATACTGGGTCTAGTTGGCCGGGCAGACACCGCTTCGGCGGGCGGCGATACGGATACACCACGACCTTCGGGCGTGGGTAGACACCACTAGTGGGCAGCATGAGATGGTACCCCGGACGCGGGCTTATATTATTGATTATCACACCGTTCCGACATGGGCGGGTAGCTTGCATATGATGCATACACGTTACGATGATAAGTATGAGTAAGACAGCATGCATTATTCCATTTATGATTATCGGTCTGATCCATATGCTTTATATTGATGCTCTCATTATATTATTGATGCCTTTCTTCATTGTCCATGCCTCTCATACTCAGTACAATATTCGTACTGACGTCCCTTCTTTGGACGATGTGTTCATGCCCACAGGTAGACAGGGAGACGAGCTTGATCCAGATACTTAGTAGCTGTCAGCGGTGGAGAGCACTCCATTGTTTGGAGGTGCTTATGATTTATCTTTGGTATATATGTATATATATTTTGGGCACGACGGAGTCTTGTTCCGTCTATGTATTCATTATGACAGTAGAGGCTCGTAGATGCGTAGCGTGGGTCAGGTGGTCTCAAAAGATGCTATTATTATGTATATAAAGTACTTATGTTTTGATACAAATTATGTTTCCTATACTTTCATGCGTAAACCTGGTAAAAGATCATTAAATGAGTAAAATGAGTACTAGAGTGAGCGGTGCTCGGTATCTAGATCCGGGTACCCGTCGCGACCCCTAGTTGGGTCGTGACAGAAGTGGTATCAGAGCAGTTCGTCCTAGGAAGTGTCTACAAGCCGTGTCTAGTAGAGTCTTATTTATGGTGTGTTGCGCGCGACATCAATAAACAAGAGGCTACAGGGCATTTAGGAAAATGACCATCTTTCTTTTTACTTGATCGTGCGATAGAGCCATGCATAGGATTTTATCCTTCCCTAAAAGTGCGTTGTGATTTCAGAATACCGCCGAAAGGAAAAGCTACAGCTGCCTAGAAAGGCAAAGCTATGACGAAGAAGCGAGCAGAAAGGGAGCCTCCGGCGAATGTAGAGGAAAGTGAATCACAGAATGAGGCCTCGCCTAATGTAGGAGAGCAGGGAGGAGCCTCTGTCCTAATTCCTCCGCCAGTTGCTTCGGGTCAACAAGTGACCGAGGCCATACACCTACTGACACAATTGGTTGCCGCTCAGGCACAGCGGCCGAATGCGGGCCCGAGTGACCGTTCTGCCAGTACGAGAGCCCGTGATGTCTTGACTTTAAATCCTCCAAAGTTTTTCGGGTCGAAGCCGAATGAGGACCCCTAAGGCTTTGTTGATAAGATGTTGAGGACGTTGAAACTTATGCATGCTTCTGAGACCGAATCGGTAGAGTTGGCCTCTTATTGACTCCGCGATGTGGCGGTGTTATGGTACAAAAATTGGATGATATCAAGAGGAGAGAATGCACCACCTCCCGTTTGGCAAGAATTTTGGATGCCTTTATTCGTCATTACTTGCCGCCTGAGGTCCGTCAAGCTAGAGCGGACAGGTTCTTGAATTTAAAGCAAGGAAGCGTGAGTGCTCGAGAGTATAGTATGCAGTTCAATTCGTTGGCCAGATACGCTCCAACTATGGTGGCCGACATGGGAGATAGAGTCTACAGATTTGTGAGTGGTTTAGGACCCCACTTGTTTAGAGATTGTTTGATGGCCTCTTTGCAAGATGGGATGGATATTTCCCGGATACAGGCTCACGCTCAAAATCTTGAGGAACGATAACAACAGCAAATGAGTGAGCGTGACGGTGATAGGAAACAAGGTAAGAGGGCTAGATCGATGGGAGCGAGTAGAGAGTATAGAGGGGGATCGAGGCAGACGCACTCTAGGAACTCAGGTCAGTCAGCGACCAGTGCGCCTCCCAGGTTCTCAGACAGGAGGTCCGATCGTTATTTTCAGTCGGGACAAGGCCAGAGTTCGAGGGCCTCCGATTTTCAGTTCAAGGGAGATTTTAGCCAGAGGAGACCCCCAGTACCGCGGTGTAGCCAGTGCGGTAAATTACATTCCGGACAGTGTCGTCAGGGTACCGATGCTTGTTATGCCTGCGGGCAAGTTGGTCATATGATGAGGGATTGCCCTTCAGTGAGAGATAGAGAAGGGACTCAGCCCACAGGTTCAGCAGCGGGTTCTTCTTCAGTGCGTCCGACAGCACAGACTTCTCAGACTACAGCAGGTAGAGGGAGAGGCAGAGGCAGAGGGGGAGCATCTACTTCAGGAGCTGTTCAGCCCCGCGTATATGCTTTGGCAGGGCGACAGGATCTTGAATCCTCCCCCGATGTTGTCACAAATACCTTGACTATATTTTCCCGTGAGGTATATGCTTTGATTGATCTGGGTTCTACTTTCTCTTATGTTACACCGTATGTTGCTAATTGTATCGGGGTGGAACCCGAGCCGATTAAACCTTTTGAGGTGTTCACCCCGGTTGGTGATCCCGTAATAGCGAGGCAAGTATATAAGAATTGTGTAGTCGTTATATGTGACCGACAAACAAGGGCCGATTTGATTGAACTGGAAATGGTAGACTTCGACGTAATAATGGGTATGGATTGGTTAGCGTCGTGTTACGCAAATGTTGATTGCCGAACGAAAATGGTTCGATTCCAGTTTCCGGGAGAGCCCGTACTTGAATGGAAGGGTAATACAGCATCCCCTAAGGGTAGGTTTATTTCCTACCTCAAGGCGTGGAAGATGATAACCAAGGGCTATATTTATCATTTAGTTCGGGTTTATGATACAGAGGCAAAGCCGCCAACTTTCCAATCTGTTCCGGTGGTGGACGAATTTCCAGATGAGCTTCCGGGTCTTCCTCCAGAAAGGGAAATCGATTTTGTTATTGACGTATTACCAGACATCGAGCCTATTTCTATTCCTCTGTATCGAATGGCTTCGGCATAATTGAAAGAGCTAAAGGTACAGTTAAAAGACTTGCTTGAGAAGGGGTTTGTAAGATCTAGTTCTTCGCCGTGGGGAGCACCAGTCCTGTTCGTAAAGAAGAAAGACGGATCTCTACGAATGTGTATCGACTACAGGAAGCTGAATAAGGTGACAATAAAGAATAAATATCCTCTTCCCAGAATCGATGATTTGTTTGATCAGTTACAGGGCGCTAAGTGGTTTTCCAAGATAGATCTGAGATCGGGTTATCATCAGGTGAGAATTAGAGAAGCAGATATTCCTAAGACTGCCTTCAGGACAAGATATGGTCACTACGAGTTCCGAGTGATGTCGTTTGGATTGACAAATGCCCCGGCGGTGTTCATGAATTTAATGAATAATGTGTTCAGGCCATTTTTGGATCTCTTCGTGATAGTATTTATCGACGATATTCTGGTATATTCTCGCACAGAGTCAGAACATGCAGATCATCTAAGAATTGTTCTTGGCGTTCTCCGAGCCCGAGAATTATATGCGAAGTTCTCAAAGTGCGAGTTTTGGCTAAATTCTGTGGCATTTCTAGGCCATGTTATTTCAGATGATAGCATCCGAGTCGACACTCAGAAAATAGAAGCTCTTAAGACATGGCCAAGGCCTATGACGCCTACCGAAGTTCGTAGTTTTCTGGGTTTGGCAGGTTATTATCGAAGATTCGTAGAGGGCTTTTCATCTATTTCAGCCCCATTAACGAAGCTAACCCAGAAGTCAGCGACATTTCAGTGGAATGATGCTTGTGAGCGTAGTTTCCAAGAGCTAAAAGATAGATTGACCTCAGCTCTAGTGTTAACACTTCTAGAAGGGCCGGATGGTTATGTCGTGTATTGTGACGCTTCCGGTGTGGGACTAGGATGTGTGCTGATGCAGCATGGCAAGGTTATTGCACATGCTTCGAGACAGTTGCGGAAACATGAACAGAATTATCCGACTCATGATCTCGAATTGGCTGCGGTTATTCATGCCTTAAAGATATGGAGGCATTATCTGTACGGTGTGCACGTCGATATCTATACAGATCACAAGAGTCTTGAACATATTTTTAAGCAGAAGGAGTTGAACCTACGGCAGAGGCGGTGGTTGGAATTGTTAAAGGATTATGACGTGAATATTTTATACCACCCCGAGAAAGCAAATGTGGTAGCAGACGCGCTTAGCCGTCGATCAATGGGCAGTTTAAGTGAAGTCCCTTCAGAAAAGAAAGAAATGGTTCGTGAGCTCTATCAACTAGCAAATCTTGGGGTACGTGTAATTGATTCGGGTAAGGCAAGAATTAGTGTTAATGATCCTGCAGTCTCGCCCTTGAATGCGGAGATAAAAGAACGCCAGTACGAAGATCCACAGATGTGTCATCACAGGGATGTATCCCGTGGGAGAGAGAAGTCTCCATTTGCAGTTTCCATAGATGGGGTTCTTAGATACCGAGACAGACTGTGTGTACCGGATGTGGCAAAATTACGCGAGCGAATTTTAGAGGAAGCGCACCATTCTCGGTATTCCATCCATCCAAGTACGACCAAAATGTATCATGACCTTAAATTTCTATATTGGTGGGATGGCATGAAACAAGACATAGCAGATTTCGTGGCGCAATGTCCGAACTGCCAACAGGTGAAAGCAGAACATCAGAAGCCAGGGGGCTTATTGCAAGTAATGGGAATTCCTACCTGGAAATGGGAAGAGATTAATATGGATTTTATTGTGGGATTACCCCGTTCCCGAGGCAAATATGACTCTATATGGGTGATCGTGGACAGGCTCACGAAAGCAGCTCATTTCCTCCCAGTCAGAACCACGTATTCGGCGGAAGATTATGCGAGGTTGTATTTGAAAGAAATTTTGCGACTTCATGGAATTCCTGTAGCCATTATTACAGACAGAGGGGCCCAGTTTACAGCTAAGTTTCGGAAATCTTTTCAAGAAGCGTTAGGTACTCAAGTCAAATTCAGCACGACATTTCACCCACAGACTGACGGGCAAGCCGAGCGTACCATTCAAACTTTAGAAGATATGTTACGAGTGTGTGTACTAGACTTCGGCGGTAGTTGGGATGATCATTTGCCATTAATTGAGTTTGCCTACAACAACAGCTACCATTCTGGTATTCAAATGGTCCCATATGAAGCTTTGTACGGAAGCAAATGTAGATCCCCAATTGGATGGTTTGAAACCGGAGAAGTACAATTGATAGGCCCCGACTTGATCCAACAAGCAGTTGAAAAAGTTAAAGTGATTCGAGACCGACTGTTAACAGCCCAAAGTCGCCAAAAGTCTTATGCGGACAACCGCCGACGAGATTTGGAGTTTCAGGTAAATGATTGGGTATTTCTGAAAATATCACCGATGAAAGGGGTGATGAGTTTGGCAAGAAAGGGAAGCTAAGTCCAAGATACATCGGACCCTATAAAATTGTCCGTAAGGTGGGACAGGTAGCATATGAATTGGACCTACCTTCGGAGCTTGAATCAGTCCATCCGGTGTTCCATGTTTCGATGCTCCGCAGGTGTATCAGGGATCCTACAAGAATAGTCCCGGTTGACGATGTGCAGGTGACAGAGAAGCTGATATATGAAGAAGTACCTATTGCCATTTTAGATAGACAGGTGCGACGACTCCGAAATAAAGAAGTCCCTTCGGTCAAGGTTCGATGACGAAACATCAACCGGGAAGAAATGACTTGGGAAGCGGAAGAAAAGATGAAATCCAAATACCCGCATTTATTCCAACCCTCGGAAGGGATTCAAGATGAAACGTCGAAGATGTAAGGTATGTACACTTTAGTATTATGCTTTTAGTCGTGTGTGGCCATGGATGTGTTGATAGTGTGATATAGCCTTGTAAGGCCATGATATTGTGGGTTGCTGTGACAGGTTGGTAGAGTCAAATTACAAAGGAGAATCTGGCAAAAATTTTCTAGAATTCCCGAGTGTCGAACATTCGAGGAGGAATGTTCCAAAAGGGGGAGGGGGGGAGGGGAGAATGTTACACCTCGAAATTTTTTCCGTACTTGTGTGATGAGTAGAACAACGAAAGGCTTGGGTGCATGATGTTTTGTTAAGTCAGGAATGGCAAATTATGAATTTTTGGAAATAAGGAAGTGGCGGAGAATTTTCAGCTCAGTGCTCGTAAAGGGCACTATACGGCAATCGCCCTCCAGCTGTCCAAAAATTTCAAGTTCTGTCAAAGTGTTGAAATGGCTAAAAACGACTTGGAGGATGGCCCGTAAACCTCGGTCGTAAACTGCCATGTCCCTTAGCCAAACTTTCTGTTTTTGAAATGCTTAAAAACGATCACGGAGGACGGACCGTAAACCACAATACGGTCCATAAACTGTGGTTTATGACCACTATTCATCCTGACAATTTTTCATTAAAGATCAGTTTTGTGATTATTAAAAGGAACTTAGGCTTCATTTCATTTCATTTTTCTTCCATACAACTCAAGAATGCTCTAGAACTCTCCAGATATCTCCTCCATAAGAATTCAAGAGAATCAAAGGGAACATTAAGATCAACACCACTAAATTCATGAAAACAAGTGTAAGAACACATCAAAGGATCATCTAAGTTAAGAAATCCTTAAAAGGGTGGAACTAGGGTTTCGGCTAAGTGAAGTATTTCAACTCAAGGCCTGCTCAATCATCATTTAAGGTATGTTTCATGACTATACCACATGATTCAAGGTATTGGAAGGCTTAGATACTTAAAATGTAGAAGAACATAGGAATGGGTCATTATTGAGTGAATAGTGACATAAATGAATGATAGTGGAATTGAATCATGAATGTTGAAGTGTTGTGAGTACAAATACGATATAAATGATGTTTATAACGTGAAACAAGTAGTAAATGCACGAAAGCACTAAGGTGAGCTATAGGGGGAAATATGGGAAAATTGGAGGAAAATGGTGGATCGATTTAGCTAATGGTGCATAAATGATGATTTTGATTGCTATATTGCGAATAGAATTGTGAATGTTGGGGGTAGATATAGAACATGGGAAAAGTAGTATAAACGAAGGAAGTACTGCCCAAATTTTTCTAGAACTAGCGATCCGTTCTTGTAGTTAATTAACTAATGAAGTACGAATTCTCTCATGAAGGTGACGACGTGGTATCGAAAGAGAATAAGTGGACAACAACTTAGCTAAATGGCAAGGTATGTGACGCTAGTCCTTTCTTTCCAATGGAATGAATCTTATAGTCCGAATTACTATCTTTCCATGAGCTCCTACATTCCAAAAAGTTAAATGCCTATATGAGATAAGTTATACGATATGATGATGCTAGGATGACGATGATGTTAGTCCTTGCCTACACTCACCTTATGTACTAGTCCTTTCCAGGTGAGGCAGAATGTCCGTAATTGCTCCATAAAGTAATCGGGGGGTCACGACCTTACGTCACCCCGATAGAGTAAAGTTGTGCTCAAACCTTACGCATGTGCTATGATAAGATAAGTATTTTACAATGAGTACATTATTATGATTATTTTATGATAAGCATGGCATGAGCATTGCATACCGGGCCTAGTTGGCCGGGCAGACACCGCTTCGGCGGGCGGCGATACGGATACACCACGACCTTCGGGCGTGGGCAGACACCACAAGTGGGCGGCATGAGATGGTACCCCGGACGCGGGAGGCCTGGTCGCGGGCTTATATTATTGATTATCACACCGTTCCGACATGGGCGGGCAGCTTGCATATGATGCATACATGTTACGATGATAAGTATGAGTAAGATAGCATGCATTATTCCATTTATGATTATCGGTCAGATCCATATGCTTTACATTGATGCTCTCATTATATTATTGATGCCTTTCTTCATTGTCCATGCCTCTCATACTCAGTACAATATTCGTACTGACGTCCCTTCTTTGGACGCTATGTTCATGCCCACAGGTAGACAGGGAGGCGAGCTTGATCCAGATACTTAAGAGCTGTCAGCGGTGGAGAGCACTCCATTGTTCGGAGGTGCTTATGATTTCTCTTTGGTATATATGTATATATATTTTGGGCACGACGGAGTCTTGTTCCGTCTATGTATTCATTATGATAGTAAAGGCTCGTAGATACGTAGCGCGGGTCAGGTGGTCTCAAAAGATGCTATTATTATGTATATAAAGTACTTATGTTTTGATACAAATTATGTTTCCTATACTATCATGCGTAAAACTATCAAAAGATCATTAAATGAGTAAAATGAGTAGTAGAGTGAGCGGTGCTCGGTATCTAGCTTCGGGTACCCGTCGCGGCCTCTAGTTGGGTCGTGACAAAAATATAGTGAGAATCATGAATAAGGTTAGGAAGTGTTACGTTATAGGATGGATTACGAACAGGATGTAATGTGAATACCATCAGGATTGTTATAGAAATGAGTAAAGCCTAGCAAGGAAGTAACTAAAAGATATGACGTGATCTATGTGATTAAAGTATTAAGGCGAGCTATAGAGTGAATAAGAAAGACTTATAAAGTTCTTCTACAAGGAAAAGTTCAGAATAAAGATTACGTGATAACGAAAATGAAAGTGAGCACAAGAGAAGAAGGAGTTAATTGAAAGAAGGAAATAGGAAGGAAGCGAACGAGATAACAATGTAGTAACAGGTTATGACATAGCCGAGAACACGAGTAATACAAATGGCATAACTTGTGAAAGACCAAACTACAGGAAAACGAGCAACGAGGCAGAATGAGTGCCAGAAATGACCGGGATGGTAAGAACAAATAGGGATGAACAGAATATATTTTGAGAATGAGGAAGGGATTATGCAGAAGCAGTGTTTTCCGAAGGATGTATGGTAGCATAAGATTTCTTGTGCATAGAATAAAAGATGGGTATAGACTGGAGAAATAGTAAGAAAATTCTAAATGAATCACCCAAGATAGATGCAATTCATTGAGTATGGGTATGGAACGAAAGGGAAATACATAGCTACGAACTTAAGGTGTAATACGACGAGAAGGTGATAAGACAAGACCATTATTAAGACGAATTTGATATGATTTTGAGTAAGTTAGAAGTTAGCGTTGGGTATACAACAGGGGTGAAAGAGCATGAGGCATAAAGGATAACTGCGTGTATGCGAAACAACTGATGTATTGTGAATTTATTAGAAGAAACAGATGATATCCGTTGGGATAAAGATGGTGTTATAAGAAAGCTTGGGACACTTATCATCAGAATATAAGTGCTACCTAATTGAGAATTTGAAACGACTATAAGCACTAGCTAATTACTGATTGGAATAAATGGAATGTGGCTTTGGATAAATTGCTACATTAATTACAGTACTCGGGTACCAACCATCAGATAAGATTTTGTACTACACATCGAGAGTTCTCATCGCTTCGTGAGTTGGTTAAGGTTTCGTACGTGGGGAACCAAAGTTATAAATGATAAAGAAAATACATGGATATGGTATAAGTACAACCCCCAAAGGGGGGAAGCGGGTGAAAGCAAAGTAAGTACAAATGGAAACAATTGACACTATAATATATCCAATATGGATACTCAAACTTCAAGCGAGATCCCATGCTGAAACAAGTTGGTAAGATCTGAAAGCCAGCGATAAACGAATAGTAGTCAAGATGATATTTGAGACAGTGCTGAGAATTATTTGTAAGGACTGTCATGCGCTATTTTTAACGGGTTAAAACTAGTTCACAACTTATGACTATGTTTCCTCTGGTTTTGTAAATTTTCAGAGTCGCCACCTAATTTTAGGAAATATTAGGAAACCATTTATAAAAAGTAAACTCCATTTTTTAGTCTTTGAAACCTGTGAGATTCTAGGTAAGGGTTTTATTTACCCCGAGGGGAAGATGTTAAGCATCCCTCAGAGCCTATCCGAGGACAGTCTTTAAACTTAGTTTAATTAACACTAGAGGAGGATTATTTAATTATTTATTATCACCTATTTAAAAAATTGCGGAAAAGAAACTACTCTCTCAAAACTATTTAAAAAAAAGGTTTTTTTTTTATTGTAATTGTAACTATGTGAGTAAGTGCATATATGTAAAGGAAGTAGTTAATTCTAATGTGTGCATGAGGAAAATATGTATGACATTTATCTTATATGAGAATAGTAAGTGTCATATAGAACAAGGAGATGTATATTTTTATAAGAAAATAATCTACATATGTGATAGTATATCCTAGGTGAACACTTAAAAAATAGTTATGATGACACGATAATACTATATGTGTACATATTATGAAAATACGACTAAGGGAATTAATAAAAAAATAAGATAGTACAGGTATGATATGCGCGTATGAAAATAGTATGTTGGTACACCCATAATAAAGGAAAGTAATTAAGACAAGATGTAAAATTATATGTGCTAAGAATATATATTGTTTTCAAAAGAGTACGTATGTATATTTTAGAAGATGAGGTATAACATGATTGTTGTATATAATGTATACCAAAGATAAGTATTTATAATATAACGCGCATACGTATGCATGTGATGAGAAAATGATTAAAAGGTATTTAAAGTAAGAATAGTATACATATATGTAAAATAAGATCTTTGTATATAAAGTAGAGTATATACCTTGTAATTCTTGAAAATACTTGGACCACTATACTTGGGTCCTAATATGGTTTCCTTGTATTAAGCTTGCGGAATTTGGGCCTGCTCATGTTAGCTTATCAAAAATAGATGACTAAAAAAAATGTAAGACCATTTGGGCCTTGTTAGGTTTTTTGACTCTAGTAAATATCAACATCTTTTGTGTT
This sequence comes from Lycium barbarum, assembly GCF_019175385.1. Classification (NCBI taxonomy): domain Eukaryota; kingdom Viridiplantae; phylum Streptophyta; class Magnoliopsida; order Solanales; family Solanaceae; genus Lycium; species Lycium barbarum. The sequence continues at coordinate 50,684,029 of NC_083345.1, read as the reverse complement.
TCCTGCAAACTCATTTTTTAGAAAACCTGGAAATTGTTTACTCCTATAGCAAATCAGTTAAAAAAAAAACCTGGCGATTGTTTAGAAAATTAACATATCTATCACACTTAAACCCAACTGATTAAGTAAAGTCTAATAGCGGGAAGACATTAAGCAAACTATTCTTCTTAACCATTCTTGAGAATTCACGCCCAAAACAAGAAATAAATACTGCAAATACAAAACTCACAAAATGTTAGTAAAATATGTAACGACACATCAATACAAAGACATAAAACTTTGAAGAGAGGAAAGAAGGCGTCGAAACATAAGACACGAGAGAGATCGGGGACGGCTAGACGCGAGCAAAGACTGTTAGACACGAGCAAATAAATCTGCTGGCTGCCTGCTCCTATGACCTGGGCAGATTTGGAGTTGTCATACAACTCCAATATACTCCCACGTACATACGCAAAGAAAACAAAAGAAAGAAAAGGATTAGAAGCAATATAAATTGTAAGGCAATCAAATTTCGAGACATTACGCATTGTTAACTTAAAAAAGGATTGGATGTTTCAGTTATTCTCTTAGTGATAGAAAGGAAAACATTGAACGCAAGGGATAAAAGAGGAGCTGAAAGACAAGCTTATATTATTAAAATAAAGGGATGGAGCAGTAGTAAGTTTATCAAATTGCAACAACACAATGGCCAAGTGCCATAGCAGCAAAGTAGATTTGGATGAAACACAATTTTACCCCAGGTACAGTAAACAATCTCGCTCAAAATGTAGCATTTTAAGAGCATAGCAACAGTACATGATATACCAGTAAGGAATCCAGGAATGGAGCAGCTCAAGATATGATAACAATTAATCCAAACTGTCTGAAGAATGCAAACTCATTTCAGCCACAAAATGCCCAAAATAGTATGCATTTAGCCTCAGGAAAAACAACATCTGTCTTATTCTAAAGTGCAGCAAGCTTATCAGGTGTGGCATTTGTTATTTTTAGCAAAAATAGTAGCTCATCAAACAAGACAACAAACAACCATTTTTAACGAAAGATGTGACTGAGAACACATCAATCAACCCATTCAAAAGCAGTAGGAATCTGCCCTCAAAGGAAGCAACGAAGTACCCTTATAGTGTAGCAACACTGCCTTAGAAAAGTAATTACGGTGGGCCAAGAACATAGCCAAACGTTCCATCAGAAATCAGCAACCGAGCGCAGCAAAGTAGCAATTTTTTTTTGGCCCAAAAAAATTCAGCAGCAGTGGGCAGCAACTAATATGATGGAAATTGTTTTGGTCCAAAAAACGCAGCAGCAGTGGGCAGCAACCAAAACAGTGTACAATCTTAAACACGTACATTAATCTCAATTTTTAAACATTGAACCTGATCTAACTTAAACTGAGACAAATAGCAAGCACACTTAACACATGAAGGGAAATTAAACTAATTACTTAACTCTAACACGATTGCAACTAGACACTCCACATGAATCTTGGAATAACAGAACAAAAGATAAAATGCTAGGACAAAGGGGAAAATAATACTTCCAAATCAGCAACCTAACATTTAACAAACCAAATCACTCTTAATTACGGAAAGATTCGAGATAAATAGAACCAAGACGAGAAAGGAAGATTACATTCGAAATAAATAAGAAATATCACTACGTTTTCTTTTTAGTTTGATAACCCGAAAATAAAATGTAAGACGAGGACAAAGATGATTACTAACTTAGTTAGCCATATAACGAGGGAGACTCGCAAAATAGAGAAATTAACCCAAACGATGAAGTCAAACACAGATTTGACGAATTTAAATTTCACGAATCGGTAAATTTTCCTTTCAAGACTAGTAACTTTTACATACTCAAAACAATAGTTTTTTTTTAATCAAAATAGTAACTTTTTGACTAGAAAACAGTAACTTTTTAGTAAAAAAAAAACGGTAGCCTTCTTTTATGTCAAAACAGTAACTTTTCTTAAGTTCAGCAGAGACAACAAGATAACCTTAAATTGAAGCCAAAATTTAGCTCAGTAACGCAGCAAATCTGTTCAAGAGTAACAATAACAACTACTAGTGGTAGGTTAAACAGCTTGGCCATATTTCAAGCTTCAAAATATCTAGCTTCTCAGTAACACAAACAACCCATTTTTGGTGAAATGTAGCAATTTGTTTCACAAAACTGCAGCCTCTTTCAGGCCAACTAGCAACAACAAATTTACTAAAAGAGATGGCGTCTTTCAGCCCTTAAAATGTAGGAAATAATCCTTTCAAGCTATAGTCACTTCTACCAAATATGGGAGCAACCATTTTTCTACCAACATTAAGCTACTTATTTAAAATAAATCTTCTGAAAACAAACCAAAATAAACACTTATTTGATAATGCGAAAATGAACGATAGGAATAAAATGGGGTTCAAATGTTAGCTTTTAACGGCAGCGACGGGGCGACGGGAGTTAAACACATATTCGACGAAATTAGTCGTTTCACGCTAATTTACAACAAATGAGGAGAACACATATTCCAGCAGCCAACTAAACCAAATAAACGACGAGAAATACTTGAACGACTACATTTCTACTTCTTATAAAATTAAAGACGAAGATAGGGCGAATGTGATTACCTTCTCTGTGACAGCGAACTAAGGCTATCGTCGTCGTCGAGTCTCCGAATCCACTTGAAAGCTTGTTGTTTCAGCCGAGAACTTGAAAAGAGATTTTGACAGCCAAAAAGAAACTCATGGTTAAAAGAAGATTTTTCTGAGTATGGAAGCTTTGAAAGAGATATTCTCAATGAAAGCTTTGTTCAAGGGGGAGTTTTCAGCCTAAAAAAAACCTCTCTAGAACAGCCCAAGAAGGCCGTATTTATAGGCAAACACTGAGGGTTTCAACAGCTTCTTCAAAGGGAAATTTTCCTTTAAATTTCGAATCAAAAGAGGGGGAAAAAATCTGAAACTTCAAAAAGAGGAAAAATGAAGAAAAAGTGACGGATTTTCACCTTTTCAGATGGGTTTGATGGCTGGGGATTTGCTCTTTCTCGTTCTCAGAGGTCTCAATCGACCTTTTTACGAGTCGTCAAGCTCCATTTCAGAAAAAGGGAGATGGGTGACGGGAGAAAAGGTGACCTGTGAGGCCAGTGGCGTCGCTGACCACGTTAACCCAGCGGTCCGACGGTGTGGTAGTGCTGACGAGGTGATGGAAGTGACGTGACGGGGTGGGATGGCGGCGTCGTTTGGTTAACTGTTGGTTGAAGGGGAAAAGAGTTAGGGGATCGTTTGGTTGGGATGGAAAAATAGTTAGGGATTTTGTTTGGTTAGGCTGATTTTTAGGTGGTTTTGGGCCGGGTCGGCGAGAATTGGGCTGGGGCGGTTGAGGGGGATATTGGGCTGCTGATTTGGTTTAGTGAGATGGCCCAATATCTTTGGGTAGATGAATTAATTTCTAAGCCCCCTCTATTTCAATCAATTAAAAATATGCTTCTTTGTCTCAATTAGTTTCCAAAAATATATACACCTATATAAATTATAATACCAGTAATTTAATATACGTACTTAATTTAAAAATAGAGTAAAAGATGACTAATACGGTAATAAGCAGGATTAAAGGGAAAAATGTCAATGCCAATGTTGATATACGAATATCAACATTATTATTTTTCTGTTGAATGATTTTAATTATAAAAAATTTCATCCTTTCCAATTAGAAAATATGATGTTTGGTCATTTTTAAGAGACCATAAAAATGTTCTTGGTTTTAGCAAAATATATCTCGAAAAATAGTGTGATAATTAGCGAAAATATTCCAAACTCATTTTCGGGGAATTTTCACGACTGAGAAGCATAGTGAAATTAATAAAATAAAAAAGGAGGGCTAAAATTGGGTGTCAACAGCTTGTCCCTCTTCGACCAGGGATGATGAAAGAGTCTTTGGGAAAAGACGTTGACATAAACTCAATTTTGCCCCGACGAGTAAATCAGATTTGGTTTGGGAAGAGACAACTGAAAAAGAGTAATTTTTTGGGACTCGAGAGGCGGGTTTATGAATTCGACCGAACTTCTGGTTCCTGAGTAGCCTACATATCTCGGGCCATAAGAAAATCATGTCGATGTAGTTCAAACAAGGATATGGTAAAATTTGGAGAGGTCTCCAAAATTCGCCTCAGTGTCTGAATTATGAGGACACTGGCTTTGTTGTTATAGACAGGGGAATGATAATTTTGTTGGGGATTTGGAAGGTCGAGTTGTTGAAATTTTTTGAATGATCCTAAAAAATTTGTCCCAGTGTTGTAGTTATGGTAACACGAGGTTCTGGAGATGGAAAGGATTGTAGTTTCAGCACGAGCGAAAATAGCTAACATGGAATATGACTGGCTTGACTTTGAGTTCCCTACATGTTGAAGAGAACGAGAATTAATTCAGATGTGTTTCAAAGAAAACGAGAAGATAGAAAATTTTGAAGGATATATCTCAAAAATTTTGTCCGACTGTCGAATTATGGTGACACTAGATGTTGTTAGGAAGATGTGGTCAAATTTTGGGAAAGATTGCTGTTGAAGAAGGTCTTTCTGATGACGGGATGTACTTTTGCAGCTTCTTGATTATAAATGTGGCGGCCGCAACACACCCATAATCGAGACTCTACACGAATGCATCTATGTGCTGTCATAGATCATATCAGCTCGTTGTAGGGGACTGACCCTTAGAATTGTCCTAGTATCGCATTATGGCGACCTTAGGATGCGGAAGAATTTGCATGTGTTTCTAGAATGTAGATTCTCAAAAGAAGTGACTTCTTAAAACAAAATTGAAAGAAAAACTGGTTGGCGAGCTAAAGCGAAGAGCGGATTCATTGACTCTAGCTTGTGAGTTTGATGTCCTTATCAAGCGGGGCACCTCAGTTCGCTGTGGCAGAGATAGTTCCACATTGTATTGTGTTCATCTGCAAAAAATGTAAAGATACCTGTGCAGTTCAAAGTTATAATGTAATAATAACATAAGGAAATAAAGGAAGGGATTGTAGACAAACTAGAATTGAAAGCTCCGATTTGCGGAGTGACAGAAATGTAAAGCTTCCGGCTGGCGGAGCAACTATAATGTAGAGGCTCTCGACTGGCGGAGCAACTGTAATGTAAAGGCTCTCGACTGGCGGAGCAACTGTAATGTAAAAACTCTCGGCTGGCGGAGCAACTGTAATGTAAAAGCTTCCGGCTGGCGGAGCAACTGTAATGTAAAGCTTCCGGCTGGCGGAGCAACTGTAATGAAAAGGCTTCAAGCTGGCGGAGCAAATGTAATGTAAAGTAAAAATCTCCCATTGGCGGAGCAACTGTAATGTAAAGTAAAAGTCTCCAATTGGCGGAGCAACTGTAATGTAAAGTAAAAATCTCCGATTGGCGCACAACTGTAATGTAAAAATCTCCGACTGGCGGAGTTGTTGATGAAGTTAGACGGCGGTCCCTGATTGGCGGGGTGATTGGCGTTGTTAGACGGTATCCTCGATTGGCGAAGTTAGTCGACGCAATTAGATGGTATCTCTGACCGGCGAATTTAGTCACAGTTAGATTGTATCTTCGATTGGCGGAGTTAGTCGCAGTTAGATCGTATCTCCGATTGGTGGAGTTATTTGACGCAGTTAGATTGTATCTCCTATTGGCAGAGTTAGTCGCTGATAGATTGTATATCTCCGATTGGCGGAGTTAGTCACTGTTAGATTGTAGATCTCCGATTGGCGGAGTTAGTCACTGTTAGATTGTATATCTCCTATTGGTGGAGTTAGTCACTGTTAGATTGTATATCTCCGATTGGCGGAGTTATTATTAAGGAACAAGGCTGCAACGGGGGCCCCCCATCTCTCGAATAATCGACCTTGACTCTGTTTCGGGATATACCTGCAAATTTAAATGAAACGTTCAGAGATGAATAAGCCAAGATAACAAAATAAAATAGGAGAAGGTTATTTTGGCTCATGGTGTAGTGATGGATCTTGTGACGCCTCCATCGGAAGCTCGCTTCGATGTCATCTTGCCTTAATTCCTGTCAATCCTGCACTCAAAGAAAAATTCTTAGTTTGGGAGGGGGTGCTGATTTGTGTCGATCGTGGCCCTAGCCTTGTCACTTGAATCCTTTGAGCTTCTTTGGTTGCGGAGATCTCTGTCGAGATGGAAATGTACATAAATGCATTTTGAAAGAAAGAAAAAAAAAAGAAAAAAATGGTTTTTTAGAATCCGGATATGCATGTATGTATACTACGTATAAATGCAATAAAACTCTATTATGACATTTTCCGAAACGCATTGAGCTTCTCCATTCTGATGCCTGCATCCAAACGGTGTCTTCGCATAGTCTGTTCCTCTGATGACACTTCTTCGTATTCAAGCCAAGTGTCGCGATGTCTTTGACGATGAGACCAATCCTAATCTATAGTTATATTACAAAGAAAAGGTTTCCTAAGGGTATGACCGAACCTTTTAGGTTGCCTACGTATCCCAAATAGGAATCAGGTCTGTACGTAGTTCGTTGGTACAAATGAAAAGAAAATGATACGTAATGTGATGTGACCGAGCCTGACTCAGGCTGCCTACATATCCAAATGCAATCAGGTCGTAACGTAGTTCAAATACAATAAAAAGGTAAAATAATGCAATGACCGAGCCTGACTCAGGCTGCCTACGTATCCAAACAGAATCAGGTCATAACGTAGCTCAATTACAATAGAAAAGAAGATTAATAAAGGGACCGAATCCGGTGGGGATTGCCTACGTATCCCACCAAGGGAAATCAGGTCGAATCGTAGTTCCAATTACATGAAGATAATGTTTTTGGGATTTTCTATTACAATAGACCGAACCCGATGTGGGTTGCCTACGTATCCCACCGTGGGAAGTCAGGTCAGCATAGTTCTGTTACAATAGAAATGCAAATTACAACGGAAATGAAAAAGCTAGCTTGGATGTCTTCAGATGTAGTACTTCTTGATCGAGTCTGAGTTGATGGGCTTCGTGTTCACTCTACCATCCATTTCTGCCAAAATCAATGCTCCTCCCTAAAGCACTCGATGGACCACGTATGCACCTTGCCAATTTGGTGCGAATTTCCCTTTAGCTTCATCCTGGTGAGGAAATATTCGCTTTAAAACCAACTGACCTGGTTCGAATTTCCTAGGCCTTACTTTCTTGTTAAATGATTTGGACATCCTATTCTGATAAAGCTGACCGTGACAGACAGCGTCCGTCCTTTTCTCATCAATGAGCATCAACTGTTCGTGTCTGCTACGTATCCATTCTGCATCGTCCAAACAAACATCTTGGATAATCCTTAGAGAAGGTATCTCTACTTCTGCGGGTATCACGTCTTCGGAGCCATAGACCAGCATATAGGGAGTTGCTCCTGTGGATATTCTAGCCGTGGTACGGTAACCAAGCAGAGCATATGGTAACTTTTCATGCCATTGCCCGTGACTGTCTATTATCTTCCTTAAGATCTTCTTGACGTTCTTATTTGCTGCCTCGACTGCTCCATTCATCTGTGGTCGATAAGCTGTGGAATTTCGTTGGGCAATCTTAAACTTTTTACAAGTCTCTCTCATAAGATCACTGTTGAGATTGGCTGCATTATCTGTGATAATTGACTCTGGAATCCCAAATCGGCAAACTATATTGTTACGAACAAAATCTGCTACCACCTTCTTTGTTACTGCCTTGTATGTCGAAGCTTCGACCCCTTTAGTGAAATAATTGATGGCCACCAAGATGAAGCGATGCCCATTTGATGCAGGGGGTTCGATAGGTTCAATCACATCCATGCCCCAAGCGGCGAACGACCAAGGAGAGCCCATTACATTGAGCTTATTTGGGGGAACTCGAATGAAGTCTCCGTGAACTTGGCATTGATGACACTTTTGTACATAGCGAATGCTGTCTTTTTCCATAGTCATCCAATAGTATCCCGCTCTTAGAATCTTCTTTGCCAAAGTGAATCCGTTCATGTGAGGTCAACATGTCCCTGCATGTACTTCTTCTAACAACCTCGTCGCCTCTGTGGCATCCACACATCTTAGCAATCCCAGATCTGAAGTCCTCCTATATAGGATTTCTCCGTTAAGGAAGAAGTGATTTGCCATTCTCCTCAAGGTCCGCCTCTATTTGTTAGTTGCATTTTCTGGATATTCTCTCGTCTTGAGCAACTTCTTAATATCGCAGTACCATGGCTGGCCATCCGATTCTTTATCGACATGAAAACAGTATGCTTGCTGATCGTGTATTTCTACCTTGATAGGGTCGATGTAATTCGTGTCCGAATGTTGAATCATTGATGACAATGTCGCAAGGGCATCAACAAACTCATTTTGGATTCGAGGCACATGCTTGAAGTCAATCTCTCTGAACTGCTTGCACATCTCCTTCACGCAATGTAAGTATGGGAGAATTTTGACATTCTTGGTGGTCCATTCTCCTAGTACCTGATGAACTAATAGGTCAGAATCGCCTATCACCAAAAGTTCTTTGATGTTCATATCAACTGCCATCCTAAGCCCGAGGATGCAAGCTTCATATTCTGCCATATTGTTCGTGCAGGGGAATCTGATCTTCGCTGAGGTAGGGTAGTGCTGACCTATTTCGGAAACCAAAACTGCTCCTATTCCGACTCCTTTGAAATTTGACGCTCCGTCAAAGAACATCCTCCATCCTGAGTAAGGCTCTGAAATATCTTCTCCTGCGAATAGTATTTCCTCATCAAGAAAATAAGTTGTAAGCGGCTTGTATTCATTGTCTACCGGATTCTCTGCAAGGTGATCCACCAATGCTTGTCCCTTGATGGCTTTCTGAGTTACGTACACGATATCAAACTCACTTAACAAGATCTGCCATTTCGCTAATTTCCCGGTGGGCATCGACTTCTGGAAGATGTATTTGATTGGATCCATCCTTGAGATCAAGTACGTGGTGTACGCAGATAGGTAGTGCCTCAACTTTTGTGCGATCCAAGTCAAAGCGCAGCACGTGCGTTCCAACAAAGTGTACCTCGCCTCGTACGGTGTGAATTTCTTGCTTAGGTAGTAAATGGCTTGCTCCCTTTTCCTTGTCTCATTGTGTTGTCCTAACACACATCCAAACGCACCATCTAGTATGGACAAGTACAGCAATAGAGGTTTTTTCCTGGTTCTGGCGGGACCAATACGGGTGGATTGGACAAGTACTCCTTGATTCTGTCGAAGGCCTTCTGACACTCTTCTGTCCATTTTGTAGCAGCATCTTTCTTCAGCAGCTTAAATATGGGTTCACAAATCACCGTTGACTGTGCGATGAATCGACTAATGTAATTGAGCCTTCCGAGGAAACTCATTACCTTTTTCTTGCTCTTCGGGGGAGGCAAGTCTTGGATTGCCTTAATTTTTGAAGTATCCAACTCTATACCTTTTCTACTAACAATGAATCCCAATAATTTTCCAGCAGTAACTCCAAACGCGCATTTTGCTAGATTCAACTTCAAGTCATACCTCCATAATCATTCAAAGAACTTCCTTAGGTCAGTAAAATGATCTGAACTCCTTCGAGATTTGATAATGACATCGTCCACGTAGACTTTGATCTCCTTATGAATCAAATCATGAAACAAAGTAGTTATGGCCCTCATGTAGGTCGCACCAGCATTCTTGAGGCCAAATGGCATTACTCGGTAGCAGTACACTCCCCATGGAGTGGTAAACCCCGTTTTCTCTACATCATCCTCATGCATCAAAATCTGATGATATCCTACAAAGCAATCGACAAATGATTGCAACTCATGTTTTGCATAGTTATCGATGAGTATGTGGATGATCGGAAGAGGGAAATCATCCTTAGGACTAGCTTTGTTGAGATCCCGATAATCCACACATATCCTGATTTTTTCGTCCTTCTTTGGGACGGGCACAATGTTGGCCAACCAGGAAGGGTAGGTTGTAACCCTCACAATATTTGCTTCAATCTGCTTGGTGACTTCCTCTTTGATCGTCAAACTCAAATCGGGCTTGAACTTTCTTGGCTTTTGCTTGATCGGCGGGTGGGTGGGATCAGTTGGTAGCCTGTGAGAGACGATGTCGGTGCTCAGCCCGGGCATGTCGTCGTAGGACCAAGAAAATACGTCAACATACTGCTTAAGCAATTCCAACAATTCCTGCTTCCGTTCAGCTTCTAAGTGTATGCTGATCCGAGTTTCCTTCACTGTTTCGTCGTCTCCCAAGTTAACTATCTCAGTTTCATCCAAGTTCGGCTTCTTTTGATTCTCGAGTTGCTCGATCTCTTGCGGAAGATTCTCAGGCATCATGTTTTCGTCGTATTCCTCGTAATCTTGTTCGTCGCTTGTACTTTTCTCAATGGTTTCGTTACATGTCATAATCATAGAACGAATATTTTTACTAGTTTGAGTGCTGAAAAAGAAAGGCGAGTATAAGTAAGATATGCTATTTTAACAGAAAAAATAAAAATGCATTTTCATTAAAGAAAGGCGAGTATAAGTAAGATATGCTATTTTAATAGAAAAATAAAAATGCATTTTCATTAAAGAAGCATTCAAGGCTTTTAAAGAAAAAGGCAGATGACAAAAGAGCACAGGCATGATTCAAGCCTCAATTGATCATGCTATTTTGAAAACAAACTACAATTCCACACTACCAAGACTCCCGGCGAACCAAGGATGGGCTGACAGTCCAATTCTGCAAGATCTCTCCTGGTTCGGCATCACGAATGGTCGGTATCTCGGCATCTGCTTTAGTTTCCCCACAATACTCCTCAATCATTCTCACGAACAGGTTCTCCATTCCTTCTATGATATCTTCATCTATCTCTGGCACAATCATCTGACCCTGGACAGGAACTTGTTCTGGTACAAAGATCCTCTTGGTGCCGCTAGTTTATCCAAACATAGGATCATACCCGAGTCCAAAAGTACCCTTTTGTTGCTTCAGTTGGATTCGTTCAATTATGCCATCAGATTTTGGGCTTAACCTAGACTTTGGCTGGTAGCCATACTTCAACATCTCTGACGCTACCATCTTTGCTGCGCTTGGCATCTTTATTTCATCAGATCCCGCCATTTCCCCTATTTTCACAGCTTGCATGATTTCCACAGCATGAAAGGTGGATCCATCTAATTCTCCCATTTCTTCAATAACCGGAATAGAGCGTTCGGAATAGACAGTGTGACTAAGTTCCCCCTGAACTACGATTTGCTCCCAGCCCCATTCGAATTTCAAACACTGATGCAAAGAGGAAGGAACGGCTCCAGCCATATGGATCCATGGCCTTCCTAACAACAAATTGTAAGTTGATGATATGTCTATCACTTGAAAAAGGATCGGGAATTCCACAGGCCCGACCTGCAAATGTAGACAGATTTCTCCAATGACACCCCTTTGTGTCCCGTCAAAGGCTCGGACCTTCATACGACTTTCTTTAATTTCTCCCGTGTCCATTTTCAAACTTCTCAGGGTGTTGAGAGGGCAAATGTTACACCCTGAACCTCCATCGACCAATACCCTAGAAACGAACTTATCTCCGCACTTCACGGTGATGTGAAGTGCGTTGTTGTGTTCTGTTCCTTCTGGTGGAAGCTCATCATCGCGGAAAGAAATCTTGCTTGCTTCGACCATCTGCCTGATTGCTGTGGCCAGCGTTTCACTCGTCGTCTCATTCGATATGCTTACTCCACTCAATACCTTAACTAAAACGTCCATGTGGGCTTCAGAACTCATCAACAAAGACATAATCGATATTTGGGCAGGTGTCTTCTTCAACTGTTCCTCAACTGAATAACCTTTGGTCTGCATCTTCTTCCAGAATTCTGCTGCCTCAGCATCAGTAATGTTTTCCCTTTGATGGTGCTCTTTGCCTGAACTTCCTCTGTTTAAATCCTCCGGGACGTAACATCTTCCTGACCTCGTCATTCCATGAGCGACTGCGGTTTCCATCATCTTAGCCTTCCATTTCAATTTATAGTCCCATGGGACTGCCCTAGAATCATAACTGCGCTTCCCTGCTACAACAGTGGTTACCACGAATTTTGGTTGGTATGTCTGAACAGTTACTGGCGCCTTCAACTGTACCGTGATGATGGGAGCAGTTGGGGATGTTGCAACAAATGCCTCAGTGTTTCCAACGGGCGCAATGGTTCCCTCCAAGTCATATTCCTCATTAAATGATATCATATTAACTGCTCGGTTTCCATGATTTGGTAGCGGGTTGTTGTTCACGTTCTGGGGCGTTGTAGTGCATTGAATTGCTCCACTCTTGATTAAAGCTTTAATTTGGTTCTTCAAAACAAAGCACTCCTCGGTGTCATGTCCCTAAATTACCGAATGATATGCACAACGTTTGTTCCCATCAAAGTTTCGGGGAATTGGATCAGCGATTCTCCCTTCAACTGGTTGCAACAATCCTGCTGTCCTCAACCTTTCAAATAACTGGGCTAAAAGCTCGGCTATGGGGATATAGGTTCGAGTATTTCTGACTTCGGGAGTCGGGCGAGGTCTTGGGGCATATGGTGGTCTATTCTGGTGGACGGGTGCTTGGATAGGGGTGTAAGGTCTTGGAGGGTTTTGGTAAGTGGGGGCTCGTGGTGGGTTGTAATGTGGTTGGGCGTTATAAGCTGGGTATGGGACATAAGGGGCATGAGCGAAGATTTGGGGGTTTGTGAGGGTATCGACGAGATGACTCTCCTCGCCGGTAGTAAGGTGTGATATTGGATATATCCTCCTTCTTCTTCTTAATTCCGCTAATGGAACCTGACTGTACGACTTTGCTTGCGGCTTGTAGCGCGGCCATTGATTGAATCTTTCCAGACTTGATTCCTTCCTCCAAAAAATCTCCCATTTTGACCAAATCTGCGAACTTTTGGCCCATTGAGCCCATCATCTTTTCAAAGTAGATGCCTTCCTGAGCTCGAATGAAATACTTGCTGAGCTCACTTTCGTCCAATGGGGGCATAACTCGGGCAGCCTCAATTCTTCAACGTCTTGCGTAATCCTGGAATGATTCAGTCGCCTTCTTCTGTATGTTGCTCAGAGAAAATCTGTCCGGTGTGATCTCAGTGTTAAATCCGAAGCGATTCATGAAATACCCAGCCATATCCTGCCAGTCGCTCCATTTGCGAGGATCTTGGCGAGTATACCAAGTGAGCGCCTCTCTTGAAAACTTCTAATAAATAATTTCATCCTCAATTTCTCGTTCCTTCCCACTCCTACTAACTTGTCGCAGTAGGCCCTTAAATGCGCATGAAGATCACCTGTCCCATCAAAAATATCAAACTTAGGAGGTTTGTACCCTACTGGCATGCCAATATCCGGGTGTATGCACAGATCATCATAATCCAAACTCTCACTTCCCCGAGTGACTCGCATGTTCCTCATTTCTTTCCTTAGACTGTGCAGCTGGTTCATGATTGATTCGTCTTCTCCTATCTTGGCATTTCTCTCCATTTTTGCATATTGATCCACCCTGAACGGAACCGTGACTGTGACAGGAGCGGTAAAGATTGGAGCCCCAGCTGCATATACCGGTGGCACATGTTGCTCGTAAGAAGTGTCAACGTGTGCCGCTGGTATGTGCTGTACGGTGGGGTAAGTAGGTGCAGTAGCAGTTTGGGTTGATAGTGGGTTTTGTGGAGTATGGGTGTAGTCAGGGACGTAAGGGGTTTGTTTAGGCAAATTTGGTACATTTGCCGGAGCGACTGGAGGTAGGTTAAAAAAAGAAAGGGGTATCGGAGGTGGGCATGTGGATGGAGGGAAGTGTTCTGGAATCGGCGAATCCAAAGACAGAAAGTGAGATGGGTTTGGGAAAGCAGTCACAGTGAGATGGGTCAGGTCCCAAACTTGGCGCAGCTCTCCTCTTAGTTCGTCAAATTGTAGCTTTAGCAAGGCAATCTCTTCTTCATCGTTCAGATTAATCCTCTCTCTTAAGCTTTCTGGATTTTCACTTGTTATGGTAAGATTAGCAGTTGGGTTGACTTCGTTGGTGATAGTCATTTTTCCCTTAGATCTCAAATTGTAGTGTGACTCAGCCAGTTTAAAGATCAACACAAATCAACCTCTGTTGGGGGATAAAAGTAAAATGAAGACAATTTGGAAAACAAAAGTTAGCCCGGGAGGCTTTTAGAAAGAGTAGAGTAACACATTTGATCACATAATTATGCCAAGTCGACGTGCAAACAAGCGTGTCCTAATTGTGGAGCCTCTTTTTGCCAGAGGTAAGCCTACGTCACACACAAGTTGATGATGATGATCCTTTCTTGACACATTCTGTGATTTTTTTTTATTTTTTATTTTTAGAACAAACATAACTTCCATTCCAACAAAAGGTAGCTCAAGAGCTTACAAGGATTGGCCTATGGCAGCTTGAAATGATAGAACACAAAAGGGGGTGGCCATAAAGGCATACAAGAGGAATGGGTCGATGGAAATTTAAAATGAAAATGCAAAGGGTGGCCACGAGGGCGTACAAAGGGATTGGGCCATACGACACTCTTTTGGAATGGAAAGAAAACAAGAAGTGGAAAGGAAATAGTCTAGGGCCATGTTGGGCCGTCATTGTCATCCCCATCATATGCTGGATCGTAATCGGGCCCTGGGTCGTACTCAGGTTCCTCCTCTAGGTCTGTCCAACCTGCCTCTGGATCATACTCAGGTCCTTCCTCTGTACCATGTACTGTAGGCCCGTGCTCGGACTACACCTCCAGATCCTCCTCGGAAGGTCGGGCCGGAGTATACTCGGGTGATTTCTCAGGTTCCACCTCCATTGCAAGGTCACGTTCTGCTTCCCACTCTGGATCTTCTTCCGGATCCTCCTCTATTGGTTTGTCAAACTCTGCTGGGTCCTCCTCTTCTACCAACTATATCAAATGGTTTACTGAACCCGGAACTACCTTCCTGTACATGTCATTGTTGACGTTCCCTCAATTGTAAGCCAGTCGGCTACATCATATTCTGTGAACCCGTCGAATCCGTCTTCGGTCGGTAGAAGTGCCAGGCCTCCCACATTATACCAGGCGTAATACTCGGGTGTGCACCAACTCTCGTTTCCCATACCAATCGTGATCATGTTCAACCATTCTCTTTGTAGAATTCTTACTCGTGCCATGGGAACCAACCTATCATAGTTACCTTCATGCAATGCCATGCGGGACCAGACTGGGACATCCTGTGTGACTCCAAACTGCCTTAAGACTCTGAGGGGCGCGTATGGCTGAATCCCGTCCAACCCGATTAGCTCGATGAAGTATAGATTTGCAGTTCTCACTAAAGGTTTCCCCGACAGCCAGGGGTATTTCCACTGAACAGCATCTCCCGTGAGCTGTACCAAGAATGTGCGCCACTCTTCTGCTCCTGTAGGTTCAGGCCAGTACCTCATTCTTTCCGTATGGCTCTGAATTGTGCTATGAGCATCTATAGAAGTGTTCCACAGCCCATAACTGCAACAAGAGATTACAACCCTCAAAAAGTTATGCCCTCTTGAACAGGCTGATAGAGCTCGGGGCATCTCCCCGAGAATCATAGGGACCAATATCAATTCATTCGGTCCCGAGAAGATATTCATAACAGGTGGAAAAAGGTTGATATTGATTCGGTAGGCTCTCTTCGGGAAGACCAAGATTCCCAACAAGGCTATGGCGTAGACTCGTGGCCTCATTTTCTCCCACCTTCCACGGTCACATGCGAACTCATCCTGATGTTGATCAAAGCTTTCTCGATGCCCAAATCTCTGAAACAGAAAGTCAAACTTCACTCGATCATTTTCAACGTTCCTCAGGACCGGGTAGACATTAAATCCCAAAATGCGCAAGAATTTCTCTCCCGATATGAAGGATCGTAACACCGACATTCTTCCCTCAAATGGCAAGTCGGTGAATCCACAGATTTCCTCTAGAGTAGGGGTCATCTCGAAATCTAAAAAATTGAAGGTTACACTAGCGGGATCCCAAAATTCTATCAGCAGCTTAGTGAGAGTTTTGTTGGCTTGGATACCCATTAGCGACATCAACGACCCGAGGTGTTGCCTGACTTCCTCCCGGTGTGCCACTCTTATGTTCCTCCACCAAGTTTGCAGGTCGTGAGGAGGTGAGACTATCATTTGGATATTTGGTAGGTTTTGGTTGATTTCCATCTAAAAAAGAAGGGTAAACGTTATGATAAGTATTGTTTGTTAAAAAAAAAAATCATCTTGTGTCTTTTAAGGATCATTTCATCAATTCACATAAAGGGTTATGTCATTCAAGTTTCGAACCTTTTGACAAAAGGGTGGATTCCTAATTTGCGGGGACAATACCTTGGATTGTCCTGCCTAAGGTGTATGCAGTATGACTTATTTTCTAGAATAAGATTTTTTCCTAAAAGCTTCGGAGTGGGACTGAATATCTGCGAGAAGGTACGTAGTAAACTACCGTATCGACTCTGAGACTAGAGAATCCAAAGAAGGGGTGGAGGTGTGTCAGACAACACCTCGCGTGAACCACAGTGTGTGTAAAGTGTACGGCCAAAGACTCGATAGAAAGTGCAATGACATTATAAGGAAAGCGGTAAACAAATAGTGTTTTCTCAAACAAATAAGGAGCACAAGTTTGGATTTGGCTTGCGTCCTTTCAAATATAGCAATGTAGCAACTCATAAATAATAGGCGATAAAATAAATAAACAAACATCCCTCGAGTATCTACTTCTTAAACTAAGTCTAACAAAGTCAAAACCTAGGGTATCTCCCCAGCAGAGTCTCCATTCTGTCATGCGCTATTTTTATGGGTTAAAACTAGTTCACAACTTATGACTATGTTTCCTGTGGTTTTGTAAATTTTCAGAGTCGCCACCTAATTTTAGGAAATATTAGGAAACCATTTATAAAAAGTAAACTCCATTTTTTAGTCTTTGAAACCTGTGAGATTCTAGGTAAGGGTTTTGCCCCGAGGGGAAGGTGTTAAGCATCCCTCAGAGCCTATCCGAGGACAGTCTTTAAACTTAGTTTAATTAACACTAGAGGGGTATTATTTAATTATTTATTATCACTATTTAAAAAATTGCGGAAAAGAAACTACTCTCTCAAAACTATTTAAAAAAAAAGGGTTTTTTTTTTATTGTAATTGAGTAAGTGCATATATGTAAAGGAAGTAGTTAATTCTAATGTGTGCATGAGGAAAATATGTATGACATTTATCTTATATGAGAATAGTAAGTGTCATATAGAACAAGGAGATGTATATTTTTATAAGAAAATAATCTACATATGTGATAGTATATCCTAGGTGAACACTTAAAAAATAGTTATGATGACACGATAATACTATATGTGTACATATTATGAAAATACGACAAAGAGAATTAATAAAAAAATAAGATAGTACAGGTATGATATGCGCGTATGAAAATAGTATGTTGGTACACCCATAATAAAGGAAAGTAATTAAGACAAGATGTAAAATTATATGTATTAAGAATATATATTGTTTTCAAAAGAGTACGTATGTATATTTTAGGAGATGAGGTATAACATGATTGTTGTATATAATGTATACTAAAGATAAGTATTTATAATATAACGCGCATACGTATGCATGTGATGAGAAAATGATTAAAAGGTATTTAAAGTAAGAATAGTATACATACATGTAAAATAGGATCTTTGTATATAAAGTATTGTATATACCTTGTAATTCTTGAAAATACTTGGACCACTATACTTGGGTCCTAATATGGTTTCCTTGTATTAAGCTTGCGGAATTTGGGCCTGCTCATGTTAGCTTATCAAAAATAGATGACTAAAAATAATGTAAGACCATTTGGGCCTTGTTAGGTTTTTTGACCTTAGTAAATATCAACATCTTTTGTGTTTCCTGCAAACTCATTTTTTAGAAAACCTGGCAATTGTTTACTCCTATAGCAAATCAGTTAAAAAAACACCTGGCGATTGTTTAGAAAATTAACATATCTATCACACTTAAACCCAACTGATTAAGTAAAGTCTAATAGCGGGAAGAGATTAAGCAAACTATTCTTCTTAACCATTCTTGAGAATTCACGCCCAAAACAAGAAATAAATACTGCAAATACAAAACTCACAAAATGTTAGTAAAATATGTAACGACACATCAATACAAAGACATAAAATTTTGAAGAGAGGAAAGAAGGCGTCGACACATAAGACACGAGAAAGATCGGGGACGGCTAGACGCGAGCAAAGACTGTTAGACACGAGCAACTAAATCTGCTGGCTGCCTGCTCCTATGACCTGGGCAGATTTGGAATTGTCATACAACTCCAGTATACTCCCACGTACATATGCAAAGAAAACAAAAGAAAGAAAAGGATTAGAAGCAATCTAAATTGTAAGGCAATCAAATTTCGAGACATTACGCATTGTTAACTTAAAAAAGGATAGGCTGTTTCAGTTATTCTCTTAGTGATAGAAAGGAAAAATTGAACGCAAGGGATGAAAGAGGAGCTGAAAGACAAGCTTATATTATTAAAATAAAGGGATGGAGCAGTAGTAAGTTTATCAAATTGCAACAACACAATGGCCAAGTGCCATAGCAGCAAAGTAGATTTGGATGAAACACAATTTTACCCCAGGTACAGTAAACAATCTCGCTCAAAATGTAGCATTTTAAGAGCATAGCAACAGTACATGATATACCAGTAAGGAATCCAGGAATGGAGCAGCTCAAGATATGATAACAATTAATCCAAATTGTCTGAAGAATGCAAACTCATTTCAACCACAAAATGCCCAAAATAGTATGCATTTAGCCTCAGGAAAAACAACATCTGTCTTATTCTAAAGTGCAGCAAGCTTATCAGGTGTGGCATTTGTTATTTTTAGCAAAAATAGTAGCTCATCAAACAAGACAACAACAACCATTTTTAACGTAAGATGGGACTGAGAACACATCAATCAACCCATTCAAAAGCAGTAGGAATCTGCCCTCAAAGGAAGCAACGAAGTACCCTTATAGTGTAGCAACACTGCCTTAGAAAAGTAATTACGGTGGGCCAATAACATAGCCAAACATTCCATCACAAATCAGCAACCGAGTGCAGCAAAGTAGCAATTTTTTTTTTGGCCCAAAAAAATGCAGCAGCAGTGGGCAGCAACTAATATGATGGAAATTTTTTTGGCCCAAAAAACGCAGCAGCAGTGGGTAGCAACCAAAACAGTGTACAATCTTAAACACATACATTAATCTCCATTTTTAAACATTGAACCTGATCTAACTTAAACTGAGACAAATAGCAAGCACACTTAACACATGAAGGGAAATTAAACTAATTACTTAACTCTAACACGATTGCAACTAGACACTCCACATGAATCTTCGAATAACAGAACAAAAGATAAAATGCTAGGACAAAGGGGAAAATAATACTTCCAAATCAGCAACCTAACATTAAAACAAACCAAATCACTCTTAATTACGGAAAGATTCGAGATAAATAGAACCAAGACGAGAAAGGAAGATTACATTCGAAATAAATAAGAAATATCACTACGTTTTCTTTTTAGTTTGATAACCCGAAAATAAAATGTAAGACGAGGACAAAGATGATTACTAACTTAGTTATCCATATAACGAGGGAGACTCGCAAAATAAGGAAATTAACCCAAACGATGAAGTCAAACACAGATTTGACGAATTTAAATTTCACGAATCGGTAAATTTTCCTTTCAAGACAAGTAACTTTTACATACTCAAAACAGTAGTTTTTTTTTAATCAAAATAGTATCCTTTTCCCTAATCAAAAATAGTAACTTTTTGACTAGAAAACAGTAACTTTTCAGTAAAAAAAACAGTAGCCTTATTTTATGTCAAAACAGTAACTTTTCTTAAGTTCAGCAGAGACAACAAGATAACCTTAAATTGAAGCCAAAATTTAGCTCAGTAACGCAGCAAATCTGTTCAAAAGTAACAATAACAACTAGTAGTGGTAGGTTAAACAGCTTGGCCATATTTCAAGCTTCAAAATATCCAGCTGCTCAGTAACACAAACAACCCATTTTTGGTGAAATGTAGCAATTTGTTTCTCAAAACTGCAGCCTCTTTCAGGCTAACTACCAACAACAAATTTACTAGAAGAGATGGCGTCTTTCAGCCCTTAAAATGTAGGAAATAATCCTTTCAAGCTATAGTCACTTCTACCAAATATGGGAGCAACCATTTTTCTACCAACATTAGGCTACATATTTAAAATAAATCTTCTCAAAACAAACCAAAATAAACACTTATGTGATAATGCGAAAATGAACGATAGGAATAAAATGGGGTTCAAATGTTAGCTTTTAACGGCAGCGACGGGGCGACGGGAGTTAAACACATATTCGACGAAATTAGTCGTTTCACGCTAATTTACAACAAATGAGGAGAACACATATTCCAGCAGTCAACTAAACCAAATAAACGACGAGAAATACTTGAACGACGACATTTCTACTTCTTATAAAATTAAAGATGAAGATAGGGCGAATGTGATTACCTTCTCCGTGACAGCGAACTAAGGCTATCGTCATCGTCGAGTCTCCGAATCCACTCGAAAGCTTGTTGTTTCAGCCGAGAACTTGAAAAGAGATTTTGACAGCCAAAAAGAAACTCATGGTTAAAAGTCGATTTTTCTGAGTATGGAAGCTTTGAAAGAGATATTCTCAATGAAAGCTTTGTTCAAGGGGGAGTTTTCAGCCTAAAAAAAACCTCTCTAGAACAGCCCAAGAAGGCCGTATTTATAGGCAAACACTGAGGGTTTCAACAACTTCTTCAAAGGGAAATTTGCCTTTAAATTTCGAATCAAAAGAGGGGGAAAAATCTGAAACTTCGAAAAGAGGAAAAATGAAGAAAAGGTGACGGATTTTCACCTTTTCAGATGGGTTTGATGGCTGTGGATTCGCTATTTCTCGTTCTCAGAGGTCTCAATCGACCTTTTTACGAGTCGTCAAGCTCCATTTCAGAAAAAAGGGAGATGGGTGACGGGAGAAAAGGTGACCTGTGAGGCCAGTGGCGTCAATGACCACGTTAACCCAGCGGTCCGACGGCGTGGTAGTGCTGACGAGCTGATGGAATTGACGTGACGGGGTGGGATGGCGGCGTCGTTTGGTTAGCTGTTGGTTGAAGGGGAAAGGAGTTAGGGGATCGTTTGGTTGGGATGGAAAAAGAGCTAGGGATTTTGTTTGGTTAGGCTGATGTTTAGGTGGTTTTGGGCCGGGTCGGCGAGAATTGGGCTGGGGCGGTTGAGGGGGATATTGGGCTGCTGATTTGGTTTAGTGAGATGGCCCAATATCTTTGGGTAGATGAATTAATTTCTAACCCCCCTCTATTTCAATCAATTAAAAATATGCTTCTTTGTCTCAATTAGTTTCCAAAAATATATACACGTATATAAATTATAATAGCAGTAATTTAATATACGTACTTAATTTAAAAATAGAGTAAAAGATGACTAATACGGTAATAAGCAGGATTAAAGGGAAAAATGTCAATGCCAATGTTGATATACGAATATCAACATTATTATTTTTCTTTTGAATGATTTTAATTATAAAAAATTTCATCCTTTCCAATTATAAAATATGATGTTTGGTCATTTTTAAGAGACCATAAAAATGTTCTTGATTTTAGCGAAATATATCTCGAAAAATAGTGTGATAATTAGCGAAAATATTCCAAACTCATTTTCGGGGAATTTTCACGACTGAGAAGCATAGTGAAATTAATAAAATAAAAAAGGAGGGCCAAAATTGGGTGTCAACAAGGACCTTGGATAATATGACATCAGAAAGTATATGCTTATAAAAAGGGAGAATGCGACAAGAGAATGGTAACGAGTAACTTAACAGATATTATAAAGAATAACAATGCTATACTGGATTGGAGGTTGAGACGTTGGCAATGGGGTTGCTTGCTAATGATATTGTGACTTATAAGTAGCAAAGAAGAAGGAATAGGGAATCACCTATAGTAGAATATGAGAAAATTGAATGGTAAGTAAAGGAAGGGAAAGGAGTACGACAAGATAGACAGCAAGTGAGTTTTAGTACAAATAAGATATGTAAAGCAGAATGAACCAGGAGAAGGAAAGACTATGACTAAGATTGGATGTACTTTGTATAAGTTATACAAGAATAGTATGCGATCTACGCATATTTGTATGTTAAGAATGAGACCAAGTGAGTACTTGATAAGAAGAGTAAGGATTCAGTAATAACAATGTGGTTACGATATTTTGAATACATTAGGGGAAGGTGTAAGATGGTTTGAGCCAAGTACCGAGATGAAATTAGTACTGAGGGCAAAAACCATAGTTGGCCCCGATATCAATTGAAAGATATAAGAGAAGAATGTAAGGTCTGCATAAAGACTTGTAAGATGATGCTAAGGTATTTCTCGGGCTGCTTTGAGCACCTTCGCATATCCGTGTAAAGATTGTAATATAAGGTGTGATAGAGAAACTAAGAGCAAAATTTGAGAAAGGGGCAATAAAAGAGTTTGAATCAAAAATAAAGAAACGATACGAGATAATATGCCTAAAATGTTACAAGTTGGATTAAGGAAAGTTGTGAAATGGTTTACCCGAGACGATCAGAACAAGCGGGTCACTGGTTACTGGGTGACAGTGAATTTATATGTCAAATCAAGAGAAATTCTTTCAAAATTATACCAGTTAATAATAGACAGACCACAGAGCAGCTATGTGAAGTTATAAAATAAGGGAACTCTATCACTATTTGATAGCCATCCCTAAAGATTGAGATCAAGAGCTAAAAACAAAGTGACAGTTAAAAACCTTTAAAAAGAAAGTCGAAAAGCGACACATGATGCTGAAGCTTCCAGAATATGGACTGTACCAGCAGGACAAAGCAAGGTTATTGGAATAAAATAATGTTACACCCTGGGAAATGTCGTTTTATTCGTAGATTTGTGAAGGGTCTACAAGTTACCGGAGGTATCAAATACTCCAAGGATTGTAAAGTCTAATAAATCGATAAGGAATGTCTGCGCGTTACAAATCTTATTTAAAGATTACAAGGTAAAGTGAAGTGAACGATACATCCATCTTAAGGGAGTAATTATAGAAAAAGAAAGAGTCGAGTTATGACTAAATGCACCATGAATACAAGTCCGAATCAATCAGTAACAGTACAACTGAACAGTATGCAGACAAGAGAAAGAGTAACACTTCAGCAGAAGGGCTCAGAATACAACTGACAACCAACCGCGAAATGAATAGGAGAGCAAAGACAACGACATGAGATAATTACCTTGAGAAGCAACGGAAGGAGGAAATATTACGGGAATGGTTACGTGGAGATCTGAAATGCATTATGATAGATTGAAGGAAATCGACTAACCAAAGAGTCATGTGAAGAGTATAATTTAGTAAAAGAATGTTTAAGGAAGTATTAGGAATGCAGGATTAGTTTAACATTCGAGGACGAATGTTCCAAAGGGCGGAAAGATGTTATACCCCGTATTTTGTATGTCGAATTATTCGTAAGCTAATCGACATAAGTTAAGGACGAGGTTATTTTTGAGATATGAGACAAGGGCTTTCAATCCCCGATTTTAATGAGTGCACGATTGCTTGTAAATTTAATTGGTGTAGAAATATTATTGGAGATTAGGGATTATCTAACCATGATTATATTATTAAGCGGGGATTAATGATTAATTAAGTTAATTATACTTTGAGTGGGCCCCACCCGATCCCTTTAAAAAAAATAGAATTGGTGACTCATTGTGATGGACACGTGTCCATCATTGGGGCTGCCTATATAAGGCATTGTGATGACTAGTAATTAATTTTCTTCTTCACAAAGCTCAATTGGAGCAAGGAAATTGGCAACCATGGCTGCCACTGCTCACGGCCAGCCATGGTAAAAAATATTTTGTTTTTGTTTTCCTTGATTTAATTCCAAGGTGATTTACAAGTCCAAGAAGGTGATAGCAACATTGATATTGAATTGAGGAAGAAGAAATTGTGAAATTGGAGCAAACAAGTGTAGAAATTCCTCCGAGTAAATTAAGGTAAGATTTTCTTATTTTGTGGTATAATTGTATTGATGGTGTTGTAGAGGAAGGATTAAAATTGGATTGGGTGATATTAGAAGTAAGAAATTGTTTCATGTTGTTATATGAAATTGTGGATTGAAAGGATTAAAAGTATGATTTATGTTCACATGTTGTTATTCATGTTGTGGTCATGTTGTTGTTGATGTGGATTCTAAATTTGGAAAAAGGAAATGTATAACGTATCGTATACAAAGTGTGTGTTGGTTTGTTCGGTGTATAGCCTTGAAACGTTAACGAATTGGATTGAAAAAGGGTTAGGAAGGGTTGTTGGATTGTTAAAGTTGTTTATGGGCTGAATTGTAAGGGTTTTATATGCATATCTCTATTATTGTCATTTTTAGTATTTCTGTGATAACAGGAGGTTAATTGGAAGTTCGGGTTAGGCGAGTATATAGGGGAGATGCTGCCTGATTTCCATTAAGTCCTTGACTAATGAAAATCCTAATTAATAAAGTATGAATTAAAAGATGAATCCTATAAGAGATTGTTTACATATTTATAAGCTAGGAGGTATAGTTTACTAACGATAGCGTTATTTTCATATTAAATAGGCTAAGGGGCGAGGAAGCGAACGTGATTACGAATAACCTTTAACAGGTATGTAAAGTTATCCTTTCTTTCTTTTTGGCATAACCCTTATCATATGAACGAACACAGTGAGTAAGCAAGTTCCAAAGACTCTGTTCTTAGAGAGTGTAGAGATATTTGTATCGTTGGCCTCCTATGTTTTATGTCCATAACTCCCAGAGACTTTTCATATTAGCTTATTATGTCACCAGAGGGGTTCAGAGTGTCCTTTTCCGAGTTTTACATGCATTTGTATATATTATATTATATATGGATCGGGCCGTACGTTCCTCGGCACTAACATATTATATTATATATGGATCGGGCCGTACGTTCCTCGGCACTAACACGTTATATTTATGGATCGGGCCGTACGTTCCTCGGCACTAACATATTATATTATATATGGATCGGGCCGTACGTTCTTCGGCACTAACATGTTATATTTATGGATCGAGCCGTACGTTCCTCGGCACTAACATATTATATTTATGGATCGGGCCGTACGTTCCTCGGCATTAACATATTATATATATGGATTGGGCCGTACGTTCCTCGGTACTATTATATTATATATGGATTGGGCTGTACGTTCCACATCACTATCAGTTATATTATAATCTATGCCTATCATACGCCGTAAAGTCAGTTTCTATCATATAGAGTTAGGCAGATATTCTCAGATGTTAGCCATAGATGCATTCTATTATTGAGGCTGGTTTTCATGATTCATCTGTACTTGATGTTCTTATGCTTTATATACTCAGTACATACTCCGTACTGACCCCCTTTCTTCGGGGGGCTGCGTTTCATGCCCGTAGGTACAGACGCTAGGTTCGGTGATCCCCCAGCTTAGGATTTCCAGTCAGCTGTCTTGGAGAGCTCTATTGTTCCGGAGCCTAAACTTTTGGTACAGATCTTCTGATGTATTTATATATGGTTGTCCAGGGGTACAACGGGGCCCTGTCCCGTCATATTTCACTGTTAGTACTCTTAGAGGTCTGTAGACATGTGTGTGGGTTGTATATAGATTATGATCAGCTGTGTCTATATAGTTGTTGTGGATGTTTCTGTTGGTTGTGGCAGCCTTGCCGGCTTGCATATATTATCGATACGTAGTGGCAGCGTTGTCGGCTTGCGTAGTATATTGACATGTGGTGGCAGCCTTGTCGGCTTGCGTATTATAATGATATATAGTGGTAGCCTCGTCGGCTTGCGTATTTGATTTCGTTGTGATTGGTTGAGACTCCGCAAGGGGCAAATTATCTTGATATGTGACGTTGAGGACTTTTGGGTCTATGTCGATTCCTATGTTGTCTATAGTGTCAATCTGATTAGGTCTAACAGGTATACATATGGGTGTCCAGCTCGGGCACTAGTCATGGCCCACGGGGCTGGGTCGTGACACTTTTGTACGTTGAATTTTTCGTAAGTTAATCGACATAAGTTCAAGGACAAGATTATTTTTGAGGTTATAAGTATTTATGCTATGTTTAACAAGTGATAAGTAAGTGTCTGAAGATTAAAGGTTAAGCGAGTAAGAGAATATAAGTTTCATTGATGTAATATCCCGAGATTTCGGGCTATGGCTTGAGCCACTCGACATATGTGAGTAGTCCTTGAGAATTTAAGTCATATTCGAGTATGCAAATAAAGAGCTTGTTGTATAAAGAAGATGAAGTCCCAAAATGATTTCAGAATTAAAAGTGGGACGACGATGGATGAAAATAAAATTTTTGTGTGTGGAAAAAGAGGCTATGGGCTAGTGCTATACCACATGATTATGATATTGAGTACAGGAAGTGAGTTAAAAGTGATTCATGTTTAAGTGAATTGAGATCGGGAAATTAATTATATGCGTAATCGGTTAAATGGGGGATTATAGTGAAAGACAAGAAATTAATTAAGATTATTGGATAAATATTATGTGGACATAGTATCCACGTGTAGCACTGACAAGTGGGCAGCAATGCATTACATATATACACATGGGCCTAAGGTCGCAATACTAAGTGGTGACTATTAAAAGGATTAGCCACTAAGTGACATGTGTAATGGTGATAAGATTGAGACTTATAATTTTATCCAATACCTTGAGAATGAATTGGAGAAACAAGTGGAATATGCATCAACCTCTTCAACGTGAAATAAGTACTGCATGGAGAAATTTCATTCTTTGAAAATTATTCATACACAACAAAAACTGTTGGGGAAGCTACGTGAGTTCCTGTTAGCAAACAACAGCGTTTGCTTCATTTCAAGGATGAAAAAGGTAATTTTTCTGAAAGACAACATTCAGGTTCTGCTAGCAATCACCGCTTCGATCTCGTTGTTCTATTTTGATGCGTTGTTGACTTCAGGCTTTTCTTCCAAATGAAGTAAGGTGAAAGAAGAGAAGTTCTTGAAAAATAAGGTAATAATTCTCCTCCTCTAGATGAATTTAAGTCAACTAGATCATAGCTAAGTTGCTAAGCTAAGTTGCTAAATGAGAAAGTACGGAAATTATATTGTAAATCGTATTTGATGTTGTTGGGTTTTGGGATGTTTTCTTGTTATTCTTGTATGGTATAAGGCTGGATATTTTGATGAATATACTTGTTATCATGTTAGGAGTAATGTTGAGCTGAGGCAAGAAATCCATAAGGGGTAATATGGGTTATAAGGGTACCAATCCGAGCTTGTTGCTCGTCGTTAAATGTTTATGACTTGTTGTTGCTACATGGTATCTTGTTATTGACGTCAATAGTTGCTGGGTTGTTCTAGTTGATGTTGTTGATATATGAAGTTGGAGGAAGTTAAGGCTATAGGGTAGATGCTGCCCAAATTTATATAAACGAGTTGCTAGCGTGAAGATTCGACTAAGTCTCCGAATGGTATTAACCATATGCCTTATTGGGCTTATGTAGATTAAACTCCATTGTGTGCTGCGTTGGGAAGTATTGTAGCGTGAGTAGATTGAGGTATGTTAAGGCTAACCTTTCCTTCATTTTTTTGGTATGGTCTATATGGAAACATAATGTAACCAAACGTTCCTCATAATGACTCTATTCCTAGAAGTGTTAAGAGCTTATGTCTTTGTTTCCCATATGAGGATATTGATCATAACTTGAGTTCCTAAGTCCTGAAGGGGCACATATATAAGGTTTCATATTTTGTATACATTTTCATAAGGATTCTAAGTCCAGAAGGGGTCGTATGATAATAAGAAGATGTTCTTAACAAGGTAGGAAGGTAACGACTAGAAAGTCATTCCGAAGGGAGTTCTGAGTTTTATAAGCATTGTCATGAATTTTATATATATATACATATCTATATACTTGCGCATCATGATTTTATGGGGAAGGGGAAGGTCTATGGCGTTATATACGCAAACCACCAGATCAGCTGGTATATGATGATTACGATGCCCGAAGGGGCCGATATATGATGCTCGACGGAGCAAATGGGCAAAGGCATATATATATATATATATATATATACATACATATATGATATTCATGCATTGCATTGAATTTGCATCGCGTTCATTATATTCAGAAAGGTTGTATGCCCTATCGACGGACTATGATGCGCATAGGTGCACAGTCATTCAGATGTGGTTATGCATACGAGAGTCGTAGAGGGACATATAAGCTATATTCTCATCAATACAGAAATGTTATAGATACATAAAGATGCATACGATCGTGCCTAAGAGGTTATAGTATCACATAGGTTTCAGTCCTCAGCGGTAAGTCAAAGGTTCACAGGTTGATTCTTATCCCTTTTATTTTACAGTATGCTATTGTTATTATTATGTTTTATTCCGCCTTAGTGTCACGACCCAAACCGGAGGGCCGCGACTGACACTCAAGACCCTACTCGGCTGAGTGCCATACTACCATTTTATTCATAAGTGACAACTTTTTGTGAACCTTTAAATTATGAAATGATGCTTCCGTCAAGTAAAACAGGAAAACTTTTTAATAAAAATCTTTCATCATATCAAGGACTTCTCCCTTATAGTTAAGTCAAAGAAAACCTTTAGTCACAATAAAATCTTTAAATCGATGCATATGAACACATCGACCTAGATGACCGCTTTACACAAGTGTCGATACCTCGACGCACTATCCACAGGATACTGTCTGTAAAAGTCTCTAATATGTAACAAGGTACCATAACATAAGTTGGGACAGGGCCCCAACATAACCGTAATGCATCTGACTTAAGGACATACATAAGTACTCTGACTCGGCAACACTCTGAACAGAAATAGAGCTCACCAATCCAGCTGATTGCCTAGGAACATTCTATAGCAAGTGTCCTCTACTCATCTGTATATACCTACGTGGCATGAAACACAACGCCCCCAGGCAAAGGGACGTCAGTACGAATAATGTAAGGCAGAACTGAAACAATATATCTCAACTCGAAATGATAAAAAGTAACAGACTCAATCTGTACCTGTAACCAACACTAAGAATCATGCATGTGCATATGAACTTCTAAAATATCATATGTATATATATAATGCATACCTTCTCCCTGCTCGCAGCTGCTTTGGGCATAATAGAATTATGGCCCCGTCGGGCAGACCCTTCAGGGATCATAATCATCATAGACCAACTGATCAGTGGTTTGCGTACATAACGCTATAATCCTTTCCCCCTTTCCCATAAAATCATGTCGTACATATATATAAGTGTGCAAATGCATGATAATCTTTGTAAAACATCAAAAGACTCCCTTCAGAGCAACTTTTAGTTCAAAATGGTAACTTCTTCTCCTTTTCATTTGTCTCCTTCGAGACTTAAAAATCAAATATGAAATGTATATGAATAAAGAAGCCTTATGAATGTCCCCTTCAGGATTTAGACATCATTATGAAAACGTACAACTTATGGATGCCCCTTCGGGACTTAAGAAGTCAAGGAACTAAGGATATGAACAACACCAATATAAACATAGGGACATGAGCTCCTACATCTAGGAGTAGGTTCATTATGAGTATCGTCACGTTCGTACTTATCATAGATCATGCCAAAATGAAAGAAGGAATAGCCTTAACATACCTCTTGTAGTCAATACGCACTCAATAACGAACTTTCCTCAACTATCACTTCAACCTATAACAATGATAATACGCCCATCAACTGAGAGAACACTAGTATATGATGTATATCAAATGATAACTCGTTTTGATAAATAATCCGGCAGCATCTCCCCTATTTTTATCACGTACTTAACTCAAAATCAAGAATCACAACATCAACAACAACATACATAAGCTAAAATCATAGAATTCCAGCCACCACTACTCAAAAATTCACTCCAAAACAGTCCACATAACAACAATAATAGCTTACACGATTTCCCGCCATTAATCCCATAGCAATATTTATTCTGTAGCTTGATCAACATCCAAAACTTAAACAAAAAGAACAATAACTTCTTTGAATCCTTTCTAAACTCAAACCATCAATATACAAGAGTATACACCAAGACATCCCAATATATGCTTCGTAAACTCTACTTTATACACTTCCTTCTTTCAACATCTCAAGTATATTAACATCAACACAACCATAACATCAACTACTATCCATTCATAAGGAAATTAGCTCAATTACACAACAACAATTATCAACAACGACAACCATCAACTACAAGTCCAGCAGCTAGTTTTTACGACTTTCGATCGACTTCCTGTAAATCCTACACAACAAACGTATTGATATATCCTTTTACAAAGGAGAATTTTACATACCTTATACAAGCAAAAACCCACTTATTCTGCCCCGAACATTCAAGAAACACGCAACTACTACAACCATGAGAGAAAGGACGATGAGTACTTGGAAATTTCAACGGAAAATTAAGTAGAAGAAGCTGTTTATACCATAAAACACAAGGCAAAACGTTGCTGTTGCTGCTCCTAGCTTATGTTGTTCAATTCACCAAAGACAATGTCATTAATTAAATTATTACGGCAAAACAATTCCAAATCCTTTGGACCGTGAAGTCCACTTCTCTTTTCTTGAATATATGAAGTGTACACCTGTTAATATAATAAAAATCAGATCACCTATATATTAATCAATGAGTCACTTCCTAATTTTGTGTCATGCCTACACGTGGAAAGGTGGCACACCTAATTAAGGTAAGTTTCCTTTCTTGTCTTTTGCAATCTTTTTTTTTTTTTTTTTTTGTAATTTTCCCTACACCCCAAACTTTGCACATAATTAACTCTTTTGATCTCAATTTTCTTATATACCAAATTATTTTTAACACACTTCCTATACTCATAATGATGATCATGAGATATAGAGCTAGTCCGTACCACCTTTTGGAACACACAGAATATTATTTTCAATCACCGTCATTCCACTTTTCAGTCTTAAATAATTTCGGGATTTCATCCTAACCACCGATCTCTTAATTTGCATACTTGAATATGACCAACATTCTCCGTGCTCAGGTAAATTTTCTCATGTCTGACGATTCAATTTCCTCGTCCAACTTGGACCTTGTTTCGTTCAAATAAATGTCGAACCTAGACGAAACTTATTTTCTCCGATTCGTTTAACCTCTAATCCTTTCACGTCACTTACTTATCACTTTTTAAACATAGCATAAATACTTATAACCTCAAAAATAATCTTGTCCTTGAACTTATGTCGATTAACTTATGACATATCCATCGTACAAAAGTATGGAATGTAAGACTTACATACTCAGTACATTATTTCGTACTGACGTCCCTTTGCCTAGGGAAGCTGCGTTCATGCCCGCAGGTTTAGACAGGTTGACAGGAGGATTGCACCGATGAGGTTTGCCGAGTATCCGCTTGGATTGGTGAGCTCCACTTCTTTCTGGAGCATTGCCGAGTTAGTATGTCCTTTATGTATATCAGGTGTTACATCCCGTATTTTTGAACGTCGGATTAATTGTAAGTTGAGGTGGGGCCCACACGTCAAGATTTTTTTTTGGGACATGTGACAAATTATATGAATCACATATGTGAAGTTAAACACAACTCAAGAAGGACCCTTGGGCCAAATCAAAGTGGAAGTCCTCCAAACGAATATTTTTAAGAAAATGTTTTCGGGTGACCTGACTTTGGGGGGAAATAACGGTATTATAAGTTTCGAATTTGGAAAACTACCAAGAAATAGAAGTTGTAGATAATTGAATTAGCTTTCCATCCATAGGTCGTGGGTTCCAAGGTGACGTCGATACAAGGAGATATGAACGTTTTAAGGTCGAAAGGTCAGTGGGCTAGGCCCAACTCGGGACCAACCGAGTTGGCCCAAAAAAAAATGAAAAGAAAAATTTGGGCCCAACTCAAAGGGGTGGCCGGCCAACAATGGCCCAAACCCATGGTCCTAATTAAATTTTCCATGTGCTAATAATATATAGTAGTCATTATCCTATAGAGGGTTCAAGAAAACAACATAAGGAGAAGACAAGAACAACAACTCAAGCCAATTTCGGGTTTGGCCATAGAAAAATCAACCCTCAAAATCTTGCCTCTAAAATTATTTTCTTGTTGAATTCCTACTAATTCAAGGTCCCTCTACAACTTGGTGTAGTTGTTTTGGAAGAAGGAACACTTGGTTCCTCAAGTTGATCATATATTCAAGTGAAGAAGATTAGGAAAAAGGGTAAGAATTCATCCCTTTTATTTGTGTTATGAAGTCTTGTTTGTGTTGTAGTATGTGGGAATGAGTTGATTGTATGGAAAAATGGAAGATTTCAAAGTGGGTATGAAATATAGTGTATGTAGCCGTGTGTGTATATTGTTGTATATATGATATGAGTTGAATTTTATGTTGTATTCTAGTTGTGGTTATGATGGAAATTATATTGGGAATGAAAGTTGAATGAATTTTGGTTGAAGTTGGAATGTAGAAGATTATGTCACCTTAGAATAATTTTGTGATATTATGGAAATGAAGTTGTTAAGATGTAAATTATGATTATGGTTGATGAAATTGGAAGATGGAAATATGTTATGAATATGTAGGTTGAAGATTTGAAGTTTTGGGTGAATTATGTTTTGGTGGAAAGTTTGTATATTTTGTATATCTTGTGAATATTTCGTAGAAATGATATGAAATATTTCCAAATTATATTGTGATGATGTAGATTAATGATGAATGTGAAACCATTGAGATTAGTTTGGAAATTGAAGTTGAAATGAAGGTTATGACATTATGTTGAAAAGATAGCTAGTTAAGTTATATTGTGTTTATAGTGATTGTTGTTGTTGTTGATGTTGTTGTTGGGTTGTTGTTGATTGTTTTGGCTGAGTTAAATTCTCGGGGATGCTATATGTATAGGGGAGATGCTGCCCAAATTTCTGTAGGCAATTATGAATAAAGATTGAATACTTAAAGATTGGAAATTGAGAATTGGTAAATGTGACCAATTGCAGATTTTGGGCGAAACGGGAATTGAATTTGGAAAGGGGTAAAGAGCATACAAGGTATGTAAAGCTATCCCGATTCTTCTTTTGGCATGCCCTAGGTGTACTAGGATCGGATTTGAGCCTCGGAAAGCGTTCTGCTCATCGGAATCCGCATTTGAAAATACCCCTTTTTCATTCAATGGAATTGAACCCTATAAGTATGCTTTATTGAAGGAATTGTGCAAACTTCCGCAAATTGTCTAGAAAATTATGGAATGTCCCCAGAACCTCCGTAGGTGACTTTATAAGCTTAAAATACGTAATTTGAGACCACCGCATCGTTTGTCTAAGGTCGGCCCACTATTTCCGATTTTACCCTTTTGTGTTTTTGACTTGTCTTCGAGCATTTTTTTAAGAAATATTCTAACTACTCTTTTAACTACTAAATAAAAATTGTTTTAATATTTCATTAAGCCTTATGAATTGTTTTGGAACTTGGGAACGATCTCAGAAAGATTATGCTTCCGTAACCCATTTTGACATTCGAATTTCACTTACTATGACTCCGTTCGATTTCATTGATTTGATCAGTCATTCGATATGCTTCATTGAGTCTCTGAAAATATATATGGTATTTTTATTGCATTTAGTTTCTCACTACTCCATTCGTGGATGCCTCAATGTTTCCCACACTGAGCCCGGGCCAGGATATGTTGTCAAGCGCATTCCACAGCATTGTTCGCCGTGCCTCGATGTGAGGGGGCAGGTATACATGCACATGGGTTTTGGAGTATGCTGTGCCATGTACACACATTTTGATATGATATGATCTGATATGGCCTTCTGATATGATATGTTATGTGACGGGGTTATCCCCTATTCTGTTCCTTATGTATGGTGGCACCAGCGTCGGGGGGTGGCCACGTTCTGTTTGCTGAGCCCCTTGGCAGGGGCCGGATATGATGTGATGTATGTTTCTGTACACACTCCTCATGTTTTGAAAATATGCATTTGATACTTCGGATGTCACATTCACTTCTCTGTAAGTTCTGTTTCGGTTAAAATCTTGTTCCGCAATAGGACCAGGTACGACATATGTTTTCAACAAATACTATTTATGCTTTATGATCAGTATTTTGCTAATCTGGATATTCTGTCCATTTTCTGTACCTTCTGCTTTGATGATGACTTTGTTTACTACGTCCTGTGCTTTACATACTCAGTACATATTTCGTACTGACCCCCTTTCTTCGGGGGCTGCATTTTCATGCCGCGCAGGTATAGAAGACAGATTTGCTGACCGCCTACCTAGGACATCTATTCTGCTATATTGGGAGCGCTCTTTTGTTCAGAGCCGGTATATTGGTACAGTCTGCCGCTATTATATATATGTACACTATTCAGGGGTATGACGGGGCCCTGTCCCGTCTCATGAGTCTGTCATGTTCTGTATATGTTTGGGTATGATATGATCTGTGACAGCCTCACCGGCTTCCATGTACTGCGTCGGTTCATTTATGATCATTACTAACGCCAAGTGACTTTTATATTTGAAAATATTCTGTCGTTTGCTAATTTGGGTTATTGGGTACATTTGGGTGTCCAGCACGGACACTAGTCGCGGCCTATGGAGTTGGGTCGTGACAAAAGTGGTATCAGAGCGGTTCGTCCTCGGAGTGTCTACAGACCGTGTCTAGTAGAGTCTTGTTTATCGGTGTGTTGTGCACCACATCTATAAACAGGAGGCTACAGGACATTTAGGGTGTTACTTTTCTTTGAATCTTAGATCGTGCGATAGAGCCAGCTGTAGGAAATGAACCCCTTTTTTTTTACTAACCCTTGATTGCAGATGGAGAACGGTATCGACGTAAGACAACGACTGATGATATTGGAAGCTACACAGTACGCAGGTGAGTAATGGTATGAAAGATGTATGCTGGGTAAGGTGTTTGAAATACGATTGAACCATAAAGTTGAAGGTTGAAAAGAAAAATAAACAGGAAAGTGTAGCAGGTGCAGTTTGAGTTGGGCATGTGAGGTAAGCCTCGACATCTTTATACTTTTATTTGAAATTGTTAGCCCCGTGTGGCTATGAGGCGATATGATATGATATGTATATACGTATATGTGTTGGCTCTGTGAGGCATGGTTGGTATTTCCTGTGTACAGGTTTTGGTATAGTAAGAAATACAGAGGAACCTCTGCCCAAATTTTTCTAGGAATACGAAAAGGGAAATGAGATATAAAATTTTAACCTGTCTTGAAGGTCGATACCGATAGGATAAATCTATTATGGTGGATTAAAATTTTAAGAGGTACCCTCCATGTCATTAGTAAGAAGCATTACCCTTATCGGGAAAATTTTATCTCGAGAAAGCAAATACGAGTAGAGAGTTCGTAATTTAATTGGAGGGACCAGAAATATGTTCTAACCCCATTTTGTTTTAGCATAGCCCACGTGAAGGGCAAAAATATGTGGAAGGGCAAAAATGTCTAACGATTAAGTTTCCTCTAATTGAAAGAATACAAAGCGTATGACAAGCAGGCGGGAATTGAGTGGTTTGCTCACGGCTCATATATATAAATATGGAGGTAATTATGTGAATTAAGTACTAAAAGATTCCGCGAAGTTCGTCGGACTTTAGCTTTCTCGTGCTAATGATCGTAAAATGCCTTACAGTAGCATTTTATCAGTTTCCATCGACTAATTCGAGATGGAATTTGTGGGATACAGACTAAAACTCGTGGGCTGTCTAGAATTATATATATATACGTGGAGGTAAGTATTGAAGACGTACAAGGGGCGACACAGCAACCATATAGTCAGAAAGGTAAAAGAATTCTCGCTAGGTCGGGGTGGGACCCGCTACGAGAACATTTTGAAAAGTTGTTAAGACCCCGATTTATCTTAAATTAAGTGACAAAGGCTGTGCGGGGCAATCAATGTAATTATACCGGTCTTAACGTGCCTAAATGCATTAAAGTTGTAAGGTTAAGCGTGCCAGGGCCAGAGCAATTCTGGGATGGGTGACCCCCTGGGAAATGTATAAAATTTTCGCAACATAGATATCAGAGACGAATAGGAAATTCAGGGTAACCTAAATGGAATTAGGATATGTGGAATGGCTAGAAATTTTATAGGGGTCACACGAGCTGAGAGGATTGGATTGTTAAAAAGAAAGAAAAAGCAGCGCAGCCCTGAAATTAGAGTAAATTCGAACAAGTGATTGAAGATGTATTGTAAAAGAAATGGCAGTGATATATATGCGTATGTGTAGGCCCCCCCATTTATGATGATGTCGATTGATTGGTGAACCCTAATAGCTAGTGTTGTCATATACAAAAAACATTAACTGGAGAGAATGTACGAGAAAAGGGGAAAGGTAAGGTACCAATGTTACGAAATAGATTGATATTTATTTCGCTACCGGTTGAGATTGGAAGATCCAAATGTCAGGAGAAGTGAACCGTGAAAAACGTAATTAAGCGGAGCCTCTGAAAGAGTCGACGGGCAAAGCACGAAGTTAATTGCGAAAGCAAACTAAAATGGAATAGTACAGGGCAAAGAAAAACTTACGACATGAAACGATGAATTATGTGAATATCAAATAATTCGATTGTCGAGAAAATAGGACGACAGATAAGGAATGGGTATGAAGAAAGTATGTGGTTACTATGAGATAAGCAACTACCCTAATTATATCACTTGAGTGCCAACTATCGAGTAAGATTGTGTACTATGTAATTATGATTCTGTTAAGGTTTCATACGAAGATAATCAAGTTGTAGGTTAGAAGGAAAAGATTCGAATATGGTGTAAGTATAACCCCAAGGAGGGGGAGCGAATGAGAGTAAAATAAATTAAGTATGAACGAAAATATCTGACATATAGAAGATTGAAGTGATAAAGGACTGGTCTAGGCCTTCGACATCGACTGAAATATGTAGTTGTCTGGAAATGGTCAGATTATGGCCTATGTCCCTCGGCAGCTCAGACCGCACGAGGAAACATTATTTCGCCCATGGTCTGGAATTAGCTATGGTGATTCATGCTTTAAAGATATGGCGGTATTACTTACGTGGGGTGCGCGTTGATATTTATACGGATCCTAAGGGCTGCCAGTATACGTTTTAAGAAAAAGGGAGCCGAATTCGCGGCAGAGAAGATGGTTCAATTATTGAAGGATTATGATGTTAATATTTTGTACCACCCCAGAAAAGCTAAAGCTGTGACAGACGCACTTAGTCGTGAGTCTATGGACGGCTTGACCGGCGTACATTCAGAAAGTAAAGAATTGGTCTGTAAAACTCATTAGTCAGCTAGCCTTAGAGTCCGTTTGGTCGGTTCTGAAGATATTGGAATTTTGTCCGAAGAAGTTACTGAATCATCGATCATGGGAAAGGTAAAACAGCGTCAGTTTGAGGATTCTATTCTAGTATCGTACAGAGATACAACCTTTGACAAGGAAAAGATCCAGCTCGAGGTTTTACCGGATGAGTATTGTTATACCGAGGCAGATTATGTGTGCCCGACATCGTAAGACCCGTTGACCAGTGCCCAAATTGTCAGCAAGTTAAAATTGGGTATCAGAAACCGGGTGGACTGTTTCAGGAAATGAAAAATTCCGACTTAGAAGTGGGAAATAATTAGTATGGATCTCATTACGGGTTTGCCTCGCGCTCCACGGAAGTATGATTTCCATATGTGGTATAGTTGATAAACTGACAAAAATCAGCCCATTTTCTCCCCGTCAGAACCACTTATTCGGTTGGGGATTATGCCAGACTATATGTATTAAAGGAATAATGAGACTCCACGGAGCTCCTATATCTATTGTCATTGACAGAGATACTCAGTTTATGACTAATTTCTGGAGATTCGTTTCAGGAAGGATTAGGGGCTCAGGTAAGTCCAAGCACAGTATTCCATCCTCAGAGTAACGGACAGGCCGAGCACACTATACAAATGCTAGAAGATATGTTGCGAGCCTGTATTATTGATTTCGGAGGTAGCCGAGACAATCATCTGCCGTTGATCGAGTTTGCTTATAATAACCGCTACCATTCTAGCTTAATACGAGGCTTTGTATGACAAAAAATGCAGGTCACCCATCGGCTAGTTTGATATTGGCGAAACAGAATTAATAGGCCCAGATATGATCCAATAGGCAGTTGATAAGGTGAAACTTATCCGAGAGAGACAATTAGCAGCTTAGGGTCGATAGCAGTCATATTCTGATAAACGGCGTCGACCGTTGGAATCCCAGGTTAGTGATTGGGTATTTTTGAAGTATCGCCTATGAAAGGCATAATGTGATTCGATAAAAAGAGTAAGTTCAATCCGCGATATATCTGACCTTATCAGATTGTTCGAAGAATTGAGAATGTCGTTTACGGGCTAGACCTACCATGTGATTTGGAAGAAGTACATCCGGTATTTCACGTATCCATGCTCCGAAAATGTGTCGGCGATCCTCCTAGAATATTTCCAGCAAATAATATTCGGGTGACGGATGAACTATCGTACGAAGAGCAGCCTGTAGCCGTTCTGGATTGCCAAGTAAGAAAATTACGGAACAAAGATGTAGCTTCCGTTAAGGTGCTGTGGCGGAATAATAATAGGGAGGAGATGACCTGGGAAGATGAAGAAGAAATATCCTCAGTTGTTCGCTATCCCTCCAGGTAATTTAAAAGCTTTGCTTAGTTATATTCATTAATGAATGTGTATTATGTGTGCTGACCATAAAGAGAAACTTCCCCGAAGTACTTACAGACCCTATAAGCCTAATCTAACATTCGAGGATGAATGTTCTAAAGGGGGGGAGGATGTTACATCCCGTATTTTTGAACGTCAGATTAATTGTAAGTTGACGTGGGGCCCACACGTCAAGATTTTTTTTTGGGACATGTGACAAATTATATGAATCACATATGTGAAGTTAAACACAACTCAAGAAGGACCCTTGGGCCAAATCAAAGTGGAAGTCCTCCAAACGAATATTTTTAAGAAAACGTTTTCGGGTGACCTGACTTTGGGGGGGCAGAAACGGTATTATAAGTTTCGAATTTGGAAAAATACCAAGACATAGAAGTTGTAGATAATTGAATTAGCTTTCCATCCAAATTCGTGAGTTCCAAGGTGACGTCGATACAAGGAGATATGGACGTTTTAAGGTCGAAAGGTCAGTGGGCTAGGCCCAACTCGGGACCAACCGAGTTGGCCCAAAAAAAAATAAAAAAATTTGGGCCCAAATCAAAGGGGTGGCCGGCCAACAAAGGCCCAAACCTATGGTCCTAATTAAATTTTCCATGTGCTAATAATATATAGTAGTCATTATCCTATAGAGGGTTCAAGAAAACAACATAAGGAGAAGACAAGAACAACAACTCTAGCCAATTTCGGGTTTGGCCATAGAAAAATCAACCCTCAAAATCTTGCCTCTAAAATTATTTTCTTGTTGAATTCCTACTAATTCAAGGTCCCTCTACAACTTGGTGTAGTTGTTTTGGAAGAAGGAACACTTGGTTCCTCAAGTTGATCATATATTCAAGTGAAGAAGATTAGGAAAAAGGGTAAGAATTCATCCCTTTTATTTGTGTTATGAAGTCTTGTTTGTGTTGTAGTATGTGGGAATGAGTTGATTGTATGGAAAAATGGAAGATTTCAAAGTGGGTATGAAATATAGTGTATGTAGCCGTGTGTGTATATTGTTGTATATATGATATGAGTTGAATTTTATGTTGTATTCTAGTTGTGGTTATGATGGAAATTATATTGGGAATGAAAGTTGAATGAATTTTGGTTGAAGTTGGAATGTAGAAGATTATGTCACCTTAGAATAATTTTGTGATATTATGGAAATGAAGTTGTTAAGATGTAAATTATGATTATGGTTGATGAAATTGGAAGATGGAAATATGTTATGAATATGTAGGTTGAAGATTTGAAGTTTTGGGTGAATTATGTTTTGGTGGAAAGTTTGTATATTTTGTATATCTTGTGAATATTTCGTAGAAATGATATGAAATATTTCCAAATTATATTGTGATGATGTAGATTAATGATGAATGTGAAACCATTGAGATTAGTTTGGAAATTGAAGTTGAAATGAAGGTTATGACATTATGTTGAAAAGATAGCTAGTTAAGTTATATTGTGTTTATAGTGATTGTTGTTGTTGTTGATGTTGTTGTTGGGTTGTTGTTGATTGTTTTGGCCGAGTTAAATTTTCGGGGATGCTATATGTATAGGGGAGATGCTGCCCAAATTTCTGTAGGCAATTATGAATAAAGATTGAATACTTAAAGATTGGAAATTGAGAATTGGTAAATGTGACCAATTGCAGATTTTGGGCGAAACGGGAATTGAATTTGGAAAGGCGTAAAGAGCATACAAGGTATGTAAAGCTATCCCGATTCTTCTTTTGGCATGCCCTAGGTGTACTAGGATCGGATTTGAGCCTCGGAAAGCGTTCTGCTCATCGGAATCCGCATTTGAAAATACCCCTTTTTCATTCAATGGAATTGAACCCTATAAGTATGCTTTATTGAAAGAATTGTGCAAACTTCCGCAAATTGTCTAGAAAATTATGGAATGTCCCCAGAACCTCCGTAGGTGACTTTATAAGCTTAAAATACGTAATTTGAGCCCGCCGCTTCGTTTGTCTGAGGTGGGCCCACTATTTCCGATTTTACCCTTTTGTGTTTTTGACTTGTCTTCGAGCATTTTTTTAAGAAATATTCTAACTACTCTTTTAACTACTAAATAAAAATTGTTTTAATATTTCATTAAGCCTTATGAATTGGTTTGGAACTTGGGAACGATCTCAGAAAGATTATGCTTCCGTAACCCATTTTGACATTCGAATTTCACTTACTATGACTCCGTTCGATTTCATTGATTTGATCAGTCATTCGATATGCTTCATTGAGTCTCTGGAAATATATATGGTATTTTTATTGCATTTAGTTTCTCACTACTCCATTCGTGGAGGCCTCAATGTTTCCCACACTGAGCCCGGGCCAGGATATGTTGTCAAGCGCATTCCTCAGCATTGTTCGCCGTGCCTCGATGTGAGGGGGCAGGTATACATGTACATGGGTTTTGGAGTATGCTGTGCCATGTACACACATTCTGATATGATATGATCTGATATGGCCTTCTAATATGATATGTTATGTGACGGGGTTATCCCCTACTCTGTTCCTTATGTATGGTGGCACCAGCGTCGGGGGGTGGCCACGTTCTGTTTGCTGAGCCCCTTGGCAGGGGCCGGATATGATGTGATATATGTTTCTGTACACACTCCTCATGTTTTGAAAATATGCATTTGATACTTCGGATGTCACATTCACTTCTCTGTAAGTTCTATTTCGGTTAAAATCTTGTTCCGCAATAGGACCAGGTACGGCATATGTTTTCAACAAATACTATTTATGCTTTATGATCAGTATTTTGCTAATCTGGATATGCTGTCCATTTTCTATACCTTCTGCTTTGATGATGACTTTGTTTACTACGTC
Source organism: Lycium barbarum (assembly GCF_019175385.1). Lineage (NCBI taxonomy): Eukaryota > Viridiplantae > Streptophyta > Magnoliopsida > Solanales > Solanaceae > Lycium > Lycium barbarum. The sequence goes on along the minus strand of NC_083345.1, from coordinate 50,642,492 downwards.
CTGTGCTTTACATACTCAGTACATATTTCGTACTGACCCCCTTTCTTCGGGGGCTGCGTTTTCATGCCGCGCAGGTACATAAGACAGATTTGCTGACCGCCTACCTAGGACATCTATTCTGCTATATTGGGAGCGCTTTTTTGTTCAGAGCCGGTATATTGGTACAGTCTGCCGCTATTATATATATGTGCACTATTCAGGGGTATGACGGGGCCCTGTCCCGTCTCATGAGTCTGTCATGTTCTGTAGAGGTCTGTAGACATACTTGTGTGGGTTCTGTATATGTTTGGGTATGATATGATCTGTGACAGCCTCACCGGCTTCCATGTACTGCGTCGGTTCATTTATGATCATTACTAACGCCAAGTGACTTTTATATTTGAAAATATTCTGTCGTTTGCTAATTTGGGTTATTGGGTACGTTTGGGTGTCCAGCACGGACACTAGTCGCGGCCTACGGAGTCGGGTCGTGACATCAGGCCTCGTAGGCCCTTGTACTTATACATATGTATGCCTTTGGGCTGTTGGTTATAGAAACGTACATTGGCCTAGATGGCCCAGTGTTTGTTATATATGATATCATCATTTTCACAGGTTGGCCCTGTTTGTCTTTCATGACATAGTTGATACGAGTCATAGTTTGGTTCACTCGGCCCTAAGTAGGTGTCGGGTGCCAATCACGCCTCACCAAGGTTGGGGTGTGACACTTTCTACCCCTTTGATAAACAACAAAACAAATCGAAGAATACCAGAAACAAATAGCAATTAGCATGCAGTTTATAGTCTTAGATACAACTAGCATAAAAGTTTTAAGAATCCATGGGATAATGGTCCGTACAACCACACAACAACCATTTTAAACATCAGACAAAAGAAGTCATCTACAGAGATTTTCGTGCTTGGCCAAGAAATAATTGAGGGTTTTGATGATTCTATCGGAGAAAGAATGGTAGTACTTTTAACATTCTCTGAGAGAGTTGAGTAGGAGTTTTGAACAGCTACAACCAAGTTATCATTTGAAGTTGTCTCTTTTGGTGAAAGAGTCGACTAGCACGATCAACTTGTTCATTGACTTGACTCATTCGCTCTTAAGTCCTTCCATGTGGAGAAGTAGCTTGGCTACATCATTCCTATTTCCTTGGATGAGCTCAAAAATTATCAAGCATTTCCTAAACCTTCTGCAGGCTTCCTTCCACTGCAGCTAGGTTTTGCTTAATCTCTGTGACTTCTTTCATCAAACCAGTAGTGGATTGCACACTCTGAGCAGGTTTTGTTTGAGGTTCAACTTTGATTTTGGGGCATCCTTCTTACGCAATTCTTCACCAATCAGTACATATCTCATGCTTGCAAAAGCTTGAGCATCATACCCTGAATCTACTTCTTTGGTAGGAAAGTCAATGAGATCAACAAAGAGAGATTTGATAATGCGAGAAATTACCATGCTGTAGGAAAGACTAGCTTTTGCGTAGGTGTCAGAAATCTCTCAATCATGTAGCCTTTAAACCAGGTGGCCCAGTTAATCCTGTACTTCTTGAGGAGGCAGTAAACAACATACACATATTTTGTGATGGTACTGAGGGATCCAACATGGAGAAGTAGGGTAGTAGCAGTAATGTAGTCTATGATGCGATTTTTGAAACAGAGATAGGTGGGGCCAAACTCAAGATGTTTGGTTCCTGGTTCAGAAATAAAAATATTTTCCTCTTCAAGAGAGACTTCAAAGTTTTCAGGCTAACCATTGTGCATAAAATTGATTCTTCCAGAAATTTTTACTGCAAAAACCTTTTCAAACAGATTATCACTAACAACGATTCGGGTACCCATCACCAAGCTTTCCACTTCACCACTGTCCGTAGAAACCCTAAGATTTGCATAGAACATTTTTACGAGTTCTTCAAAAACTTCATTCTCACAAAATTAAAAAAAAAACAAGAGGAAATTTTTGAGTTTTGAAAAAGGTACTGACATCACAATGAGAGTCCTTTAACTTGTCCAAACTGATGATCCTTCCATTGACGATGCAACATTTTTTTAACAACACAATAGAGCTGACTTCATTTTTGTTCTCCCTATTGTAATGCTTGCATCTTCTTGATGCCGTAAATTTCTTTCATTATTTCCATATTCATCAAGTTCCCCCTCTGAAGATTCAGAGTCTACATCACGAGATCCTTAAATAGTGATAACAATTGTTTGCTAGTCCAATGGCTACTGGAGGCAGAGTATTTTTCTCTGGCCATGGCTAAGAGAAAGAGAGAATTTTTGGTTTGTGTTTGAGAAGAGGGAGGAAAGAGGGATTTGGAATGGCTGAGGATAAGAGAGGCAGACAGATATATAGAAGGGAAGATGGATGGTTAATGTGCCGTAAAATTATGGCACATTCGATATCTTTTTACGAGAAGTTTTACTTGTTTTTAAGCAAGTATGTGTCGTTTTGATGTATTTTTATTGTTTTGCAGGTATTTGAGGAGTTTAAGGACAAAAACACTGAAATTGCATAAGTTAGCACTATTATGAAGTTATACGGACCGTAATCCTGACTGTGAATTATGGATAATGAAGCAGAACATTGACGTTGTAGTGACTGTTTTATGGGCACATTTTACGGACCGTATATAGTGATATGGGTCGTTCTTCAAACCATATTTGTGATTACAATTGAGGCAAAAGGTCAAGTTTGGAGATGATGAAATATGTCTAACTTTCACGGATCGTATAATGCAAGGGTAATTCCCATTGAAGATCTGAAGGCTGATTGGCCGTATAACTTTATACGGTCTATATTTTATTATACGGCCGTAAACCATGCCGTTAGGGACCTATTTGCAATTATGTAAATTTATGTTTTTGGAACCTTATAAATAGTTCCTTGTAGGGTTTTATTTATTATCAGTTGTCCGTTTTAAACTATTATTCCTTAGCATTGAATACTCATAGTTTTTGGAGAAAAAACAATTGCAATTACTTTATTTCAATTCCGATCAATCAAAAGTAAGCATTATGATTTCTATTATATTTTCTTGTTCTGCTTCCACTATGAGTAACTAATTTCTCTACTAAGGTTGTGAACCCTAGGATGGGTGTTGTAATGACTCGTTTGGTCGTTATAGTCTCTTCGGCATTTTTCCCCTTTTCGAGCATTGATTAGCTCACTTTTGACCCGAGGGGACCGTTAACATGCTTCCTGAGGTCACTAGACCGAATTCGGACAACTTTTGTGAAAATATAAGCTTAAAGTGAAAAATGATTGACCCAAAGTTCACTTTTGGGCAAACGAACCTATTTCCGAATTTCGTCAATTCCAAGAGGTCCGGTTGTCGTTTAGAACTCGTATGTGTATTTGGTTCGGTTCCCAATGCATTTGGATGCATTTTGAAACTTGGGATGGGAAATTAGAATTAAGGCATCGGGGGTTGACTCAGTCAACGAGACCTCCGTTGGAAATTTCGAGACCACGAGTGCGTTCGCAGAGTATTTTTGTGTAGGTCGGTATGTTTGGTTTGTGAGCAGATGGCCTCGGGAATAACTCGGGATTTCGATTGAAGACTCAGAAAATTCGAGGGATTCTAGTATCTGATGCTCGTAACAACGGCACCGCTATGGCGGTGTGTTAGCCACTCGGGCTGCCATGGAAATTATTGAGCATACCACTATGGCAGCCTCCCAGCCGCCGTAGGGGCCCAAATACCATTGTGGCGGTGACAGGCCAGTGTTTTCATTTAAGTGTGTCTTAAATAAGTCTTAGACCCTCATTATTTTCCATTTCGGTATTTGAGCTTGAAGAAACTGCTCTTAAGGATATTTGGAGGACGATCTTGGAGGTAAATCTTGCCCATTTCTTCATTCTTCCTTAAACCCATTATCATGTTAGATTCCCCTTTTCCTTTAATAAACCCAGGGTGATAAGAGTTGAAAGAGGGTTTGGAAGAACATTGTTACTAAGATTATTAATGATAAAATTGGTGATGTTTATGCTAGATGTTGACTAATCTAAGCTTATTAATCATATATCTTCCACTTTTAACATTGAATTTCGGGATTGAACACTTAGGGTTTATACCCAAATTGGGGGTTTTGCTTGAAATCAGAAATTAGGCTAATCCTTGGGCTAAATCAACAATTAATGGTTGGATTGTGATTTCCTAGTACTTAATTTGGTATTTTGCCAGCGAATTTTCCGTTTTTCCCTTGTGGGCTCGTTTTCCCAATTTCTAGGGTTAAAATGGACCGAATTGAAATAGTAGCAATATTAGTATCATTCTTCATGATTTCTAATATAGAATTCGATTGTGCTTAGACTAATTTGGTTCCGAGGTTCAGCGGAAGGGCAAAGCAAAGGAGTGAGTTGTTGGTGTTGCGGTTCGGTAGTCCAGGTAGGTTATGGCTTACCTTTGGTGAGACTTCGTATAGCGAAGCATATATTTAGATTATGATATCGGAGATAGCATGTGAACCTTCAAATGTGAAGTTAGGTTGGATATTGCTTTAGGTTGGGCCCTGTTGTGTGTTAGGACTAGCCACCCTGTTATATGTGTTTGATTGTTCTATTGTGGTGGTTTGATGCCATGAGTAGTTGGTAGATATCGGAATCTGTGTTATTGTCTTGACTGAGATAGGATTGATATACTGTGTTGGTATTTGAGCTATGATACATTGTTGGCATACCTTTTGTCAGAACTTGTGATATTGATATACTTTTGGCGTACCACAGTTGATATTGTGATATGATATATTGTTGGCGTACCCCTTCGTTGGTACTTGTGATATTGAGCTTGATTGTAGATAACTAATATATGCATTGCACGCATTCTCACACATTCATGATGCGTGGTCGATACCCGGTGATGATCTGGTATTGTTGATTGAGTAAACTGATATTTTGATAAACTCTTTACTTGAGTGATTGTGAAAAGGCCGATGTCCGAAGATCAATTCTGGACTCGTTGATTGTATGAAATTGACATATGATAAACTGTTTTACTTAAGTGATTGTGAGAAGGCCGATGTCTGAGGTTCAATTCCGGAATCATTGATTGTGTGAGACTGATATTTGATAGACTCTTTTACTTGAGTGATTGTGAGATGGCCGATGTTCGATGATCTATTCCGGCATCGTTGTTGCATGGCCGATTCCGATGATGGAATCGTTGTTAGTTCATGGTCTCCGTGGGTCCCCCAAGGTTGTGCCGGTGAGACTGCCCCTGCGAGCAATTAGCTAGGGTGTCGTCTATCTGTTGGGCAAAGATCTGGGACCGGTGGTACTTAGAATTCGCGAGTCATGCTGGGTTGTGCTACCGAGACGTCGATATTTTCGTCTGGAGTACATGTGTACACCTCATTTGCATGGCATTACGTTGCATTCATTCCATCATTGCACCGTATTGCATTATGACTTGATTGAGATACTTGGTGATTGGAATGCTTGATGATTGGATTGGGTCGGATATATTCGTACTTGACGTATTTGGGTTTAGATGCTTTACATAGGCGATGACAGATACTTGGTTGTGATTATATTGTCTTATACTTGCTAGATTCCTTGCTTATCTGCTTTATCTTCTGAATTGTGTTAACTATACTTAGTCAGTCGATGATGCCTACCAGTACTGTTGTTTGTACTGACATGCCCTTACTGTATTCTTTTATAAATGCAGAGTACCAGGTCGGATCTACTTCTGTGACCCGTGGCTGATCGACTCTTCGGCTTTCTCCCGAGTTTCCAGGGTGATCATGGCGTCCGCTAACCTTGAAGACCTTCCTATCACATGTCTTACTTTTATTTCAGAGACATAGACATTATGTATTAGTATTCCAGACTGTATTATTCTCCTTAGATGCTCTTGTATTATTCATATTAGACCCTGGGGCTATTTACTGTCTTATGTACTTTTACTACTGCCTATATATATATCGTGAGACTTACGTATTTGTTGATTTTCATTACCTAACCATCTCCAGTTTATGTATTGGTTCATTGTTGGGATGAGGGTTCACTTACCGAGGTGGGAAGGTAAGTGCCCGCACGGCCTCAGCCAAATAGGTCGTGACAGGTGTTTTATGAGTGGGAATTGGGATTGATCTACACATGATGGATTGTTAGGGTTTATTTATTCCTTGTTCTTAATTCATAATTGATGGTTGCAAATATTGATTAAAGCCATAAATTTTCCTTAACTTGGGAAAGTGAGCAGGGATCGATAGGAATAAATAACAAGAACTCAATGCTTTAACCCTTATTTAATAAATTCACTTAGGAATAAGAAATATTTACTTGGCATGGATTAAACATTCTTCATATACACTTTTTTATATTTGGGTAAATCATAAATAGAAATAATCTTTAACTGTTGGAAACATTAGGGATTCAAGTAGAGGTTAAGTGCATTCTAATAACTATCCATTAGACATATATCATGATCAATTACCATAGCATACACTTTATCTAAAGGGGGACACAACCTTGGTTCCTTCCCATATATTTTACAATCCAAAGCCGTTAGTCCTAAAACAACCAATTTTCTACAAAACCAACAGAATATGATATTATACCTAAACAAAGTATTTTACGATTTAGTAACCTTTTCACACCATATTCCCTGTGGGATTCGACCCCAACCTAGTTGGGTTACTATATTTGACATCTTTTGCTTTACGTCATTTAATAGGTGTAATTTGAGCGTTTCAAATTTTGGCGCTATTGCCGGGGAATACGTTTTTGAAATTACTAAATAGTGATTACTTTGCTTGAAGTCTTTTTCTTATTCCATCACACATTGTTTGCTATTCCTTGTGAACCAGGTGATCATGATTCGTAATCAACGAGGAGCAAATGGTAACCAGGGTGTTCAACAAGACCCCCCATATTATAGTAGAGGATGAGAATGTATTTACTGATCTGATAGACGAGGAGGACTATGTATCTGCTATTGTTCATCCTCGGGTTGGTGCTACAAGTGTCAAAATTGATTCCTCTCTCTACCAGTTGCTCAAACTTGAGGGATATTTTCGGAACTCCACTGACAATGATCCTCATCAACATTGCAGAACTTTGTGGATGTATGTGGTCATCACATCCAAAATAATGTTTCGCAAGATGTTATTCGGCTAAGGCTCTTCAAATATTCTTTAGCTGGAGATGCAAAAGTGTGGTTTGAAAAGCTTCCTCGGAATTCTATTACTTCATGGCAGAGATAGTTGCGATTTTTCTCAAGAAATTGTATCCCCCAAGCAAGAAGGCTGAAATTCGTGACAAAATTTATGAGTTTAAATAATGCCAGGGGGAGAAACTATATGAAACTTGGGAGAGATTTAAATAATATTTGCAGAAGTCTCCAAATCATGGTTTTCTGGAGAATATATTGATGGAGAAATTCTATACAGGGTTGGATCCTATAACACAATCAGTCGCGAACAATGCTGTTGGTGGGTGTTTCATGGACAAAACTTACACCCGAATCTGTAATATGCTTGATAGATTGACTACACATAATCAGGCAAGGCACTCGGGTAATGCTGATAGTCTACCGTATGGGGGTGCAATGATCCACAAAATAGTGAAAAAGAACCATGATACTTAGCAGGCGTTGACTCAGCTTGCAACAAATATTTCTTTGCTGACCATGTGGTTTGATAAGAAGGAGACTAAAAAGGTGAATATTTGTGAAGAAGCTAAAGGAATGCCTAAGGGGATATACCAAGTTCAAGAGGGTCCATATCTGGAGGGACCTCTTATGCCGGTTGAAGATGCTAACTATGTGAACAACTCTCAACGGGGTTACCAAAGGCAAAACTACTAAGGGGGTTATCAGAATCAAAATCAATAGAGACCTCAGCAGGGACAAGGTACTTACAACAACAACCAGGGGAACTACAATAATAATTATAGTGGCTCGAACCAAGGGAACTATAACAACAACAACAATTTCGGAAATAAGAGTTCCAATCCATATATTCCACCAAAGGGGCAATCAAATGAGCAATGTAGTTCGCGGTTGGAGGCTATACTTTAGAAGGTGCTCGCAAATCAAACCAAGGATGAGAAGACTTTATCTAGGCTGACTGAAACAGTGGGATCTCACACGGTTTCCATTCAGAAGCTCGAGTCATACATGCGTGATATTTCCCGAGAGCAGCACCCTTCTAAAAAAGGAGGACTTCATAGTGACACTATTCTGAATTCGAAGAATGGGGGAGGTGGTGTAGACCGTGTTTATGCTATCAGTACTCGGAGTGGTAAAATAATCCAAGGTGCTGAAAAGACGGTGATAAATCTTGAGGCAGTTGCTGAAGAAGAAGAGGTGCAGTCTGATGCACCAATTATTGCTGAAGAGGTTCCCACAAAAATTCCAATTGTGGAGAAAGTTACTGATATCCCAGAGGGTTCGAAGATGATTGACGACAAGAGCAAGCAGACTGTAAAGGGGGCTCTCCACCCTTTGACTCAGATTTTCAAATCTAAACCTCCCTTTCCTCAAAGCTTGGTGAAGGAGACGGAAGATGCTAAGTTTCAGAAATTTTATGATCAACGGAAGAAGTTGTCATTGAACTTTTCATTCCTGGATACTGTTAACGAGATGCCTGGATTTGCGAAGTATTTGAAAGATTTGCTTACGAAGAAGAGGTTTGTGCAACATGAAACTGTGAGTTTGACTCACACAGTGAGTTCTACTATTTCGACAACAACAGTCCAGAAGAAGGGAGATCCTGGGGCATCACCATTCCTTGTTCTATCGGGCATCATGATTTCGCTCGTGCTCTGTGTGATCATGGGGTTAGTATAAATTTAATCCCTTTGATATTTATAAGCAATCAAGATTGGGAATGCCTAGGCCGACGACTATGCGATTACAGATGGCTGGCAGATCTATTAAGAGGCCAGTTAGTATGGTTGATAATGTTCTTCTGCTGGTTAGTGATTTTCTATTGCCCACAGATTTTTTGATTCTTGACTGTGCAGTTGATCTTGATATTTCCATTATTCTGGGGAGACCTTTCCTTGCTGCGGGAAGGGCTCTTATGGATTTGCAAAAGAATGAAATAAAATTCATAGTTAATGATGAAGAGGTGACTTTCCAGGCAAGTAAGGGGATGAAGTTACTGAGTGCTTACAAGAGCATTTCAGTGATTGATTATTTTGATGTTATTGATGAAGCTGTGGAATTCAAAATGGAAGAAGAATTTTCGGGAGAAGCTCGTGCTGCTATTCTAGTGAATTTTGATGCTGATGGCATGGAGGGCTATGTGGAGACGGTGAATTCGCTTGTTGGGTTGGGTTCATATTCTTACAACCCAAAGAAGCTTGATTTTGATCTTGAAAATAGAAGGGCACCACCAGCAAAACCATCCGTTGTTGAGCCGCCTAAGCTTGAGCTTAAGTAGCTGCCTGCACATCTGAAGTATAAGTTTCTTGGCCCAGACAACACTTTGCCAGTTATTGTGTCTGCATTGCTGAATGAAGAGCAAACAAACAAATTGTTGGAGATATTGAGAGAGTAAAGGCGTGCTATAGGTTGGACTATCGAACATATTCGGGGGATTCCCTTCGGCATATATGAGCACAAAATTCAGCTTAAGGAAGATAGTCCGCCAAGTGTTGAGCACCAGCGGAGATTGAATCCACCTATGCAAGAGGTGGAGAAGAAGGAGATAATTAAATGGTTAGATGCTGGAGTTGTATATCCTATAGCAGATAGCAAATGGGTAAGCCCGGTACAATGCGTTCCAAAGAAGGGAGGTATCACAGTGGTACCTAATGCTAAAAATGAGTTAATTCCGACCCGTACTATTACTGGGTTACGTGTTTGCATGGATTATAGGAAGCTAAATTCTTCCACCTGCAAGGACCATTTCTCCATGCCTTTTATTGATTAGATGCTTGATCGGCTGGCTGGAAGGTCGTACTATTGCTTCCTAGACGGGTATTCTGGCTACAATCAAATAAATATTTCTCTTGAAGACCAAGAGAAGACGACATTCACTTGTCCTTATGGGATGTTCGCTTTCAGCCGGATGCCCTTTGGTTTTTGTAATGCAGAAGCGACATTTCAGAGGTGCATGATGTCGATTTTCTCTGCTATGGTAGAGGACTTCTTGGAGGTCTTCATGGATGATTTTAGCATGGTTGGTGATTCTTTTGATGATTGTTTTGACCATCTGGGTCGAGTTCTAAAAAGACGTGAGGAGACCAATCTTGTGCTTAATTAGGAGAAATGCTATTTCATGGTGAAGGAAGGGATTGTTCTCGGTCATAAAATCTTTGAAAAGGGGATTGAGGTCGATCAGGCTAAACTTGATGTGATTGCAAAGCTTCCTCCACCCATCTCAGTTAAAGGTGTCCGGAGTTTCTTGGGACATGCTAGGTTCTATAGGTGCTTTATTAAAGATTTATCCAAGATCACGAATCCTATGTGCAAGCTTCTTGAAAACAAAGGCAAAACGGGAAATTCGGAAGCAAAATGACAAATTAAGTACTAGGTGATCATAACCCAACCACTAATTGCTGATTTAACTCAAGGATTAGACTAATTTCTGATTTCAAGCAGAACCTCCAAATTAGGTATAAACCCTAACTCTTTGATTCCGAAATTCAACCCTAGAAATGGAAGATATATGATTAACAAGCTTAGATTCATCAAAATCTAACATAAACCCCATAAATGTTATCATTAATAATCTTAGGGAAAATGTTCATCAACATCCTCTTTCAACTTCCATCACTAAGGGATTATTAAAAGGAAGGGGGAACCTAAGATGATTATGATTAAAGTGTAAAGGAACAAGCAAGATTTACCTCCAAGAATATGTCCAAAATATCTCCAAGAACTGTTCCCCAAAGCTCTAATTTCGAAATGGGAAATAATGAGGGTCTAAGGGTTTTTAACACTTCATTAATTATATAAACTGCCCGTCACCCATTTTAGCGGCACTGGGACCGCCCCAGCAGAGCCGCTTCAGTGGTCAAAGCATAAACCCTTGGACCGCTCCAGTGGCAGGGCTACCGCTCCAGCGGTACCGCTGCCGCAATGCTGGTGCCGCCAAAGCGGGCACCAGACACCAGAAAACTCCCCAAGTTCCACAATTTGATCCAATGTTTCGACTAGTTCCCGAAGCCATTTGCTCACATACTATACACATAGACAAACATAAAAACATGCTCCCAACACACCCGTGGCCTCAGATTCCCAACAGAGGTCTCGTTGACCGAGTCAACCTTGATGCCTTAATTCTAATTTCCCAACCCAAGTCCCAAAATGCATCCGGTTGCATTGGGAACCGAACCAAATACACACACAAGTTCTAAACGACCATCCAGACCTCTCAAAATCGACAGAATCCTGAATAAGGTCCGTTTATCCAAAAGTCAACTTTAGGTCAATCATTTTTCACTTTAAGCCGATATTTCACAAGAGTTGCCCGAATTCGATCTTTTCACCTCGGGAAGCATGCCAACGGTCCCCTTGGGTAACCAATGAGCTAATCAATGCTCGGGAAAGGGCAAAAATGTTGAAAGGACTATAACGACCAAAGGAGTCGTTACATCAAATACCAATTAGACTGACGCTCATTCTCGAGCGAAGAAAAGAAGAGAAGTGGGGAAATACCTGAATCAGTAAACAACTGAGGATATCAGCTAAAGTATGTCAGACTCGGTCTCCCAAGTAGCCTCCTCAATAAGACGGTGCTTCCATTGTACCTTCACAGAAGCAATTTCTTTCGACCTTAACTTTCGAACCTGCCTCTGCAAGTCGCGATAAGCTCCTTCTCATAAGTCATATTCTCATCAAGCAATATAGAATCCCAACGACTAATGTAGGTATCGTTGGCATAGTACTTCTTCAGTATCGAAACGTGAAAAATCGGATGAGCTCTCGCCAAGCCTGGCGGCAATGCCAACTCATAAGCTACATCACCCATATGGTCTACAATCTCAAATGGACCAATATACCTAGGGCTCAACTTTCCTGTCACGCCCTGAACCATGGCCTGGGCGAAACACTACACTCGGTGCCTTACTGTATGTGACCGAGTGAACCACATGGCTTGCTGAATCATCATGAGGAATAACATGAGCGGAATATAACATAAAACGCGATGAGCTTTTATAAAACATGAGATGTCATAATAATTTAATAAAATACTTGTTTAAATCATGAATTCAGAAATATCATAAATTGAGCCAAAGTTGGCTATACGACTTTGAGTATCTGACACAACTGACTGACTAGTCTATGAAAACTATAACATGAACATGAGTATGCTAAACAAAACTGCTGGGAAAAGGCCCCTAGCATACCTTTAATGCATAACTAATAGGTAATAGATAACTGACCAAACCCCGAAAGAGATGGGGCTCACCAATAAGCTGATATGTGTAGAGTCCTACTAAGCAGATGCGTCGTCCGATAACTCTGTATCTGCATCATGAAATGCAAGCCCCCGGACAATAAAAAGGGGACTTGAGCACATTGAATGTACTGGTATGTAAAGCAACTGAACGAAATAACATGGGACTTAGAAATAACATAATAGAGACTAAATTGAAACATGATCATGAAAATTATTACATATACATATATAACATGTGTATAGTATCGTGAGTAGGGAGAGAATTGCTTAAAGAGCATTGCTTAAACCGACAACATGATGTCACTATGTGGGCACATGGAGTCAGGTACCCGGGACAAGCAGAGCGCCCATACTTTTCCAAGGATATGAGATGAAAACGTGACATGAAAGGATCCAATCAATATAACATGAAGGAATCGTCCTAACTGGGCGGAGCGATCCTTATCCTACGGTGGCAACGTAGGTTCAGGCTGCATGAAGCCTTCTCAGTAATTAATGCAACTCCCAAAAACATGACCATGATATAGTTGGCTAAGAAGCCTATGGTTTTCGCGAAATAACTTGTAATCATGATTTCACGAAATAACTTATAAACATGGTTTCATGAAATAACTTGTAGACATGTTTTGAAATGATATAACATAATCATAGTTCATATCAAATAGCTTGTAAAACATAGGTTTGAATAGTATAGTATAATCATGAATTCATATCGTAAAGCTTGTGTGAAAACATGTACAGTGTTTCTTGAAAATAAACATAATGATTTATAACTTGCATGTAGGAACCCATGGAATGCAAAGTATGGGTTTTCATGGATTACAGACTGATTCTCAATAATCAAAATGAAGTGTCAAGAACACAATGAAGAATTTATAATAATTTAATACATAATATAACATGGGGCATGGACCTAGGGTTATCATGAACATGGTTAAAAACCCTAGTTTTCGTAAAGCTTCATACTTTATGGAAGAAGAAGCGTGGGGAAGAACAATGATGTTCTCACACGTAGATAGCAACCCTACATACTTGGTAATGCTCCAAATTTGTATTAAAAAATTGTTCTTGGAAGAAGAATCCCAAAGCCTAGTCTTGAATTCCCTTTAATTGGGTTTTCTTGAAAACCCTATGTTAAGAACATGAAATTCCTACTTAGAATCCATGGGTAAATGATGGAATTCACTTAGGATGGTATTAAGGAGCTTACCTTGATGCTTGGAGAAGTTGAGAGGAGAGAACTTTAGTGTTAGGGCTTGAGAGGAATGAGACTTATGAAATAATAATTGAATTCCCGTCTTTTAATTGTTGCAGTCCTGACACTGTTACGGACTGTGTTACGGTCCGTAACACATGTTACGGTTCGTAACACGTGTCAAAATTCCAGAAAGGGTCTAAGTTCAAGGTTGGGTTACGGACACGAGATACAGACCGTATCTCGTGTTACAGTCTGTAACCCTGGGCCGTAACACATGGTACGGTCCGTAACGATGAATCGTCCTTTGGTCCAAATTATGAGACAGTGATTTTTAGAAGCCTTACTTGTTACGGTATGAACGATGTTCCGTAACACACGTTTCTGTCCGTCCTTTGAAGCGTAACGCTGGGTTTTTCCAAATTGAAACATATTTTTGATTCTAACACTCTCGTTCTTGGGTTTCTAACCTCCTGAGCCATGAATATGGTTTAGTACAGATTTACGAGGTTTTACAATATCTCCCCCTTGGGATCATTCGTCCTCAAATGATGGGTCATGATCAAGAATGAGACTGGACATGGCTTGAATACATGAATGTGAAAGAAACATGACATAAAACATAAATGCTTGACATGGTTGTATGGGAACATGGTCATGGATCATGAGAACTGAATACGTGATTACATAGAAATATGTACACGGGAACATGAAACTGAGTAGTACCTACATGAACGAGAATCGTGAAACATTTGTCCTCAATTTATGACTAGTGGTTAAGAATCGCTACAAACTCTGGAATCTACAAAATTTATGGCAGGACTTCATTCATAATTCGGACCCTCACGACATTTCTAAAATGCCTGCCAGCTAACTTAAGTACCAACACATAACTCACAGGGTATCTTAATATGTATGAGGTGACATAACGTGATTACTGAATCTTGAATGTGGCTAACATGAATATTGAGATGACCTGAACACAGGATATTGGCTGAATGATTACATGATTACTATACATGGGGTTTGGAAGAGAATCCATAGGCACGAATGACATGAGTACTGGAAATAGGCACGAACATGACATGATTACCCAGGCGTGAGACACATGATGTAGGACATAAATACATGAAGACTGGCTGACATGAATACATGAGTGCTAAACTGTCATGAGATACGAATATGTGTAAACATGGATATCATAACATGGGATCTGAATGTCAAAAACATGATTGTTACAACATGAGGGTTGAATACTAAGCGCAGGTAGGATTTGGACACTTAGATACCTGATCATAGACGTTCGTATGTCACCACGGTAATATGAGATAGGAGTATGACTTAGGCTTCGAATGTAAGCGCAACTCGGTGTGAATGCGACAAACTTGAGTTGTATAACAAGAATATGATCGTAACATAGGTGTTCATAAATCTTTAGCATAGGCATGACATGAATACATCGAATCTAAGTAGAATACTCCTGATAAGCACCATAGGGTGCAGGAAAGGAACTATTGTTTGCTCTGAAACATAGATAGGAATACATTGGCATATCTTGCTTATTATTGTGGGCGGATCATAAAGGATTGAGAGCTAGGAATCAGTCATGCGAATCATAAGAGACACTTCATCTTAGAATATAAACACGACATACGTACATCAAACGGATGGACGTAGTCAAAAGAAGCTTGAGCTTTTGAAAGCTCTCCCCACAATCATCCGTCCCCTGAAAGGGAACATCCTTCTGAGTCAATCTAGTCAAGGATGAAGAAATAGCAGTAAAACCCTTCACAAAGCGACGGTAATAACTGGCCAAACCTATAAAACTACGAATCTCAGTAACAGTAGCGGGCTTGCCCAACCCCTGACAGCCTCAATCTTCTGTGTATCAACCACAATCCCATCCTTAGACACAACATGGCCTAAGAATGCTACAGACTCCAACTAGAACTCACACTTAGAAAACTTAGCAAACATGCTATTTTTCTTCAACAACCCAAGAACAGAACCAAGATGGCTCTCATGCTCCTCTCTACTCTTGGAATACACCAAGATGTCATCAATAAACACAATCACAAAAGAATTACGGAATGGCCTAAAGATGCCATTCATCAAAGTCATAAATGCAGTCGTGGCATTGGTAATCCCAAAAGACATCACTAGAAACTCATAATGGCCATATCTCGTCCGAAATGCTGTCTTCGGAATATCCTCCGCCCTGATCTTCAACTGGTGATAGCCGGAACACAAATCAATCTTGAAAAACACCGAAGCACCCTGAAGCTAGTCAAACAGATCATCAATACGAGGCATAGGGAAATTTTTCCAAATAGTGACCTTGTTTAACTGGCGGTAATAAATACACATCCTCATGGTCCCATCTTTCTTCTTCACAAATAACATAGGAGCACCCTAAGGGGAGATACTCGATCTAATAAAGCCTTTACTCAATAAATCCTGTAACTGCTCCTTAAGCTCTCTCAACTCAGTAGGTGCCATCTGATATGGTGGAATAGAGATAGGACTAGTGCTCGGATCTAAGTCAATACAGAAATTAATGTTGCGATCGGGTGGCATACCCAGCAGATCCGACAGGAATACCTCCGTGAACTCGCACACAATAAGGATAGACTCAAGGGGTGTAGAACAGTCGTATCACGAACATGAGCCAAATAAGTTAGACGCCCCTTACTTACTAACTTCTTCTCCTGAAGGAAGGCAATGATCTTCTTTGGAGCGGGACTAGGAGTACCTCTCCACTCAAGCCTAGGAATTCCCGGTATGGCTAAGGTGACTATCTTGGCGTGACAGTCCAAGATCGCATGATAAGGAGAAAGCCAAGACATCCCCAATATAATATCAAAGTCCACCATGTCGAGAATCATCAAATCTACCCAAGTGTCATACCCCATAAAAGTAACCCACCAAGACCAATAAACTCGATCAACAATCACAAAATCTCTGACCGGAGTAGACACATGAACAAGTATATCTATGCTATCACAATATAGTAGCAGACTGACCCCGAATAGAAATAATACCTTCTATCGCTGCATCAAGGATCTCTACCTGGGGCCTAGCTGCTCTAGCCCCTGCGGCCTCAACTGTCGCTGCACAGTCAACAATGGCCTGGAATGAAGTGCCCTTATCCTCAAGCTGGACACAGGGCAGCTGCAGAGAACCATCTAGCCCACTAATTAACCACCAGATCCTGCCGGTCTCCGTCGGAATCAAGGGGTAGGAGTGACGGTCCAAGTAGGAGAAGGATAATGCATAGGTAGCAACTAGCATGCCCTTCTGACGGAGATCGAAGAGCTGACCTCGGCGCTCATCCCTCTGCGAACAAGGCACGTACCTCGCCAAAAACACCCCATAAAACTGCTCCCAAGTAAGTGGATGCGCACCTGCTTGTCTGCTAGCAAGGTTGTCTCTCCACCATGCCTTCGCGCCGCCACGAAATCGATGGGTAACATAGTAGAATCTGAGAGTATCAGTAATCCCTGCCGTGTGAAGTATCTCGTGCATACTTACAATAAACTTGTAGGCATCCTCGCCAGGTGCGCCAGTGAAAACCGGTGAAGCCAACCTCATGTACATCCTCCATGCAGGCGTGTCGCGAATCCTCACCATCTGTGAGGGAAGAGATAAGAGTCAGATATCAATTTGATCTTTCCGGATACCAATTAGAATAAAGTAGCACGAAGGAAAGAAAGAAAGTGAGATTTCCAAAATGTCCTATAGCCTCTCGCAGATAAGTACGGAGCTCATCATACCGATCCACAAGACTCTACTAGACATGCTCTTGTATTAAAGATCGGGTAATCTAGGGCTCTAATACCAACTTGTCACGACCTATTTTGCCTAAGCCGTGTAAGCATTTACCATCCCACCTCGGTAAGCGAGCCCTCAACCCAACTATGAATAAATACATAAATAATGAAATTAAGCAACGGAATAGAATAAATACATAAGTCTCACGATATATATATATATATATATATATATATATATATATAAGTAGTAGAATAGTGCAGAATACTAAAAACACCCCAGGGTCTAGTCTGAATAATACAAGAGCATCTAAACGGGAAATAATACAAGTCTGGAATAATAATGCATAAGTGTCTATGTCTCTGAATAGAATAGGACATAAGATAGAGAAGTCTTCAAGGCAGCGAACGGTCATGCTCACCCTGGAAACTCGGAGATAATGCTGGAACGACTATCAGCCATGCGTCATAGAAGTGGATCCGACCTGATACTCTGCATTCATAAAAAATTACAGCAAGTCCAGGTCAGTACAAAAAACAGTACTAGTAGGCATCATCGGCTGACTAAGCATAGCTAACGCAATTCAGATAATAAAGCAGATAGGAAAACAAACCAACAAGTACAATCAAGCATAATCGGAACCAAGTACACGTCATTGCCTAGGTAAAGCATCTAGTCTCAATTGTGCCAAGTTTGAATATATTAAGTCCGAATCCAACATCACAAGTACAACACCAAAATCATCTCAAATCAATCCATAATGCAATGCAATATAATAGTGTATGAATGCAATGCAATATAATAGTGTATGAATGCAATGCAATGTCATGCAAATGCGGTGTACACATGTACTCCGGTTGGAAATATCGACTTCTCGGTAGCACAACCTAGTGTGACTAGCGAAGTCTAAGTGCCGCCCGTCCCGAATCTTTTCCCAACAGATAGACGGGACCCCGAATCTTTGCCCATGGGGGGTCCCCACCGGCACCACTCTGGGGGACCTACAGAGTCCATGCACTGAACGATTCTGGAACTAACATCGGATATAGGCCATGCAATCAACGATTCCAAAACTAACATCGGATATCGGCCATCTTACGTCACTCAAGTAAAAGAGTTTTATCAAGTATCAATTTCACTTAATCAACGATTCTGAAACTAATATCGGACATCGACTATCTCACATCACTCAAGTAAAAGAGTTTTATCAAGTATCATTAGTATCTAATAACGTATCATGAAAATGAGAGTGCGTGCAATGCATGAATCAATATCAATAATCATGCTCAATATCACAAGTACCAACAGTGGGTACGCCAACAATATATCCGGAGCACAAGTACCCACAGTGGGTGCGCCAACAATATAACCGAATCACAAGTACCAACAGTGGGTACGCCAACAATATATCCGAGTACAATTACCAACAGTGGGTATGCCAACTATATCATAATCAAGATGATAAAATAGAATCCAACATCTATCAACAACTCATGGCATCAAACCGGCACAATAGAAGAATCAAATCAATTACAATAGGGTGGCTAGCCCCAAACACGTAACAGGGCCCAACCTAAGGCAATATCCAACCCAACTTCATACCCGAAGGTTTACATGATGTCTCTGACAATATAATCTAAATATGCGCTTCGCTATACGAAGTCTCACCAAGGGTAAGCCATAACCTACCTGGATAACCGAACCGCAACACTAACAACTCACTCATTTGCCTTGCCTTTCCGCTGAACCTCAGGACCAAAGTAGTCTAAGCATAATCGAAATCTAGATTAGAAATCATGAAGAATGATACTAATATTGCTACTATTCAATTTAGGGCAATTCTAAAGCAAGAAATTAGGGAAACGGGCCCACAAGGGCAAAATGGGAAATTCGAAAGCAAAATGCCAAATTAAGTACTAGGTGATAATAACCCAACCACTAATTGCTGATTTAACAAAAGGATTAGCCTAATTTCTGATTTCAAGTAAAACTCCCAAATTGGGTATAAATCCTAACTCTTTGATTCCGAAATTCAACACTAGAAATGGAAGACATATGATTAACAAGCTTAGATTCATCAAAATCTAACATAAACCCCATCAATTTTATCATTAATAAGCCTAGGGAAAATCCTCATCAACAGTCTCTTTAAAGTTCCATTACTAAGGGATGATTAAAGGGAAGGGGGAATCTAAGATGATTATGATTAAAGGAAGTGTAAAGGAATAAGCAAGATTTACCTCCAAGAATATCTCCAAGAACTGTTCCCCAAAGCTCTAATTTCGAAATGGGAAATAATGAGGGTCTAAGGGCTTTTAACACTTCATTAATTTTACAAACTGCCCGTCATCAGCTTTAACGGCACTGGGACCACCCCAGTGGAGCCGCTTCAGCAGTCACACGACCGCTTCAGTGGTCAAAGCATAAAGCCTTAGAACGCTCCAGTGGCAGGGCTACCGCTCTAGCGGTACCGTTGCCGCGGTTCGGGTGCCGCCAAGGTGGGCACCGGACACCAGAAAACTCCCCAAGTTCCACAATTTTGTCCAATTTTCGACTAGTTTCTGAGGCCATCTGCTTATATAACATACACATAGACACATATTAAACACGCTACAAACACGCCCGTAGACTCAGAATTCCCAACGGAGGTCTCATTGAGCGAGTCAACCCCCGATGTCTTAATTCCAATTTCCCAACCTAAGTCCCAAAATGCATCCGGTTGCATTGGGAATTGAACTAAATACACACAAGTTCTAAACGATCATCCGAATCTCTCAGAATTGACGGAATCCCGAAAAAGGTCCGTTTACCCAAAAGTCAACTCTGGTCAACCATTTTTCACTTTAAGCCTATATTTCACAAAAGTTTCCCGAATCCGATCTAGATACCTCGGGAAGCATGCCAACGGTTCCTCGGGTCAAAAATGAGCTAATCAATGCTCGGGAAAGGGCGAAAATGCCAAAAGGACTATAACGACCAAACAGGTCGTAACAGCTTCACACTTAGTTATGAAAGGATTGCCACCGGTTAGGGAACCATTCAGCTTTTTCCTTAAAGCAAAAAAAATGAACATTAAAAACCACAAAAAAAAGGGTGAATAATGGATCTCATCCAATCTTAAACTAAAATGATTAACATATAAGATTTGGACCTATTTTTCCTCTAAACCAAACAAAACCTATTTCAAATATTTACAAACCCTCTTATAGTATGTCAATTCACATCATACTATACTGATAAGGATAACAATATACTGAAATGGACATGCTTGTAAATACTCAAAGCATGAAAGAAAGAAAGAAACCGAATTTTTTCAACCTTGCACACAATTTTCTTTAATCTACTGATACATTTTGAACTCAGTAGAAAAGAGAAAAATGCAAACGTTCAAAATTTAACACGAAAATACTACTCATGCTTTCATACGCAACTGAAGACAACTCGACATCCATTTCACAATGAGGATCAAACTCTAATCAAATATCCATCATCAGAACCGAAAACAACAAGAAACACAAAATAAAGAGGAGAATTAGTGAACTATCACACTAATATAATTATCACGAAATAACTACACCTAAACTAATAATGAACTTTAATAAACATATATATAAAATTATAAAATAAAATGCTAAAGGACGAGAAGATTACCTTTTTGTCGAGCAGCGACGGAGGTGACGGGTGTTGAAGATCACCTTTCTATGACTTCATTGACTCAAAACAAATACCGATTCAAAACAAATCAAAAAGAAAATGTGTAAACTTATCCGATGATTCAATAAAAACTCAACTTACAAGAAACTTATCTTCTTGTTTGAAGTGAGGCAAACTGAAATTTTAGATTTTTTGGGGGTGTCCAAACTTGTTATGGTGGTGTCCCAACCCCCCCCCCCCCTCCCCCCTGAAATGAAAAGAGGGGCTCTATATTTATAGAAGCCCAAGAGTCCCAAAATTTGGTGTTCTACTGATGTGGGACATTGTTTGGATTGCCTTGGAATCCAAATTTGTACTGAAATTCGTTGATATTGTGATTGAAATCCGAATCTTCTCAAAGAAATCTTGAATTTTCATTCAAAAATGGAAAAAGAAAAATGGGAAAAGGATGTTACCATGTGAACCTCATGCAAAAAATGGCCAGAGAGAACTCATCTTAAGCTGTGCGTTGTGGGATTTCAGCCCTTAGGGTTCGTTTGGGGCTGTTGTATTAAGGAAAAAAAATGAAAGACAAGAGTTATTTTTTTGGGTGTCAACAGTTATACCTTCGTTGTGCAGCGATGGAAAAGCCATCCTTGGGCAACAAAATTTGAAAAACCCGATTTTTGTCCGACTAACTCAACTCATCTCTTAAAGTGAAAAGTGCATGCAGTTCTGAAAATTATGGTCGAACCATGGCATTGGGTTTCCTACATATCTCAGGCTATATGAGAATTTAGGTCATTTGTAGTTCGACTCAATGTTGTTGAAAAACTTTCAAAATTGCCCATGTGTCGAACCTATGAGAGCAGGATCTTGGGATATGATTGGGGGGAGTTTGGATCACGGCTAAGCTCTGATATTGAGGTCACCTACATATCCCTACCCTCGGGAATCAGGCCATATGTAGTTTGACTCGATCGCTAGAAAAGGATATTCCTTATGCGGAAGTAACCTTTGGTTTGAGATAGATGATTACAAACTTCTGAGTACAGAAAAAGAGGCTTGCAATTTCTAAGCTATGAATGTGGCATGCTTCACACTCATAATTAAGTCCTTGCAGGGACATAATTTCGTATACTTTATGTTATATCCCGTATTTTTGAACGTCGGATTAATTGTAAGTTGAGGTGGGGCCCACACGTCAAGATTTTTTTGGGACATGTGACAAATTATATGAATCACATATGTGAAGTTAAACACAACTCAAGAGGGGCCCTTGGGCCAAATCAAAGTGGAAGTCCTCCAAACGAATATTTTTAAGAAAACGTTTTCGGGTGACCTGACTTTGGGGGGAAAAAACTGTATTATAAGTTTGGAATTTGGAAACATACCAGGAAATAGAAGTTGTAGATAATTGAATTAGATTTCCATCCATAGGTCGTGGTTTCCCAGCTGACGTCGGTACATGGAGATATGGACGTTTTAAGGTCGAAAGGTCAGTGGGCTAGGCCAACCTCGGGACCAACCGGGTTGGCCCAAAAAAATAAAAAATAAAAATCAAGCCCAAGGGAGAGGGGTGGCCGGCCATCTTATGGCCCAAGCCCACAATTTAAATAATTTTCCATGTGCCAAATTAATATAAGGGGCCATATATGCATCATTTATCCATTAGAAACTTCAAGAACTAAAACAAAACAAGAAGAGCAAAAAAAAATGAAGAGCAATTTCGGCCATAGCTAGGGGAATTTCACCCCTCAAAATCTTCCTCCAAAAATTATTAGCTTGTGGTATTTCCACTAATTCAAGGGTCCTTTACAACTTGGTGTAGTTGTTTTGGAAGAAGGAGCACTTATTTCTTCAAGTTGACAACTTGTTCAAGTGAAGAAATTTGTAGAAAAAGGTAAGAATCAAATCCGTTTTCTTATGTTATGAAGGTTTGTTTATGTTGTAGTATGTAGAAATGAGTGGAAATTATGGAAATATGGAAGTTTGCAAAGTGGGTATGTATGTGTGTAGAAGGATGAACCAATTTTATTTGTTATGTTAATTGTGTTGTTGAAGCCTTGTAATGGAAATGGAAGGAAATGGTTCAAGTTGGTATGGAAAATTGTTGAAAATAGTTATAGGAAATTATGTGATTTTAATGTAGTTTTTATGAAATTATGGAAGTGAAGTTCTAAATGTGAATTATTATGTTAGTTGGTGGATTTGGAGGGATGTAAGTCCATAATAGCATGAAAGATTGGTTGTTAAGTTGTTATGGGAAGTTTTGTGATTTTATGGTAGATTTATGTAATTGTGAAAATGAAGTCGTTAAGATGTAAATTATGATTATGGTTGATGAAACTGGAAGATGGAAATATGTTATGAATATGTAGATTGAAGATTAGAAGTTTTGGATGGATTATGGTTTTGGTGGAAAGTTTGTATATCTTGTGAATATTTTGCGGAAATGATATGAAATGCTTCCGAATTGTGTTGTAATGATCTTGGTTAGTAATGAATACGAGAATGTTGATATTGATTTGAAAATATGAAGTTGGAATGAAAGTTATTGCACTATGTTGGAGAGAGGACTAGTTATGCTATATTATGTTGTGTAGTGATTGTTGTTGTTGTTGGTGTTGTTGGGTTGTTGTTGAATTATTTTGGCTGAGTTAAATTCTCGGGGATACTATATGTATAGGGGAGATGCTGCCCAAATTTCCGTAGACAAGTATGAATTAAGATTGAATTCTTAAAGGCTTGAAGTTGATAATTGGTAATTGTGACCAATTGTAGATTTTGAAGGAAACGGGAATTGAATTTGAACTAGCGTAAAGGGCGAAAAAGGTATGTAAAGCTATCCCGATTCTTCTTTTGGCATGTCCTAGGTGTACTAGGATCGGATTTGAGCCTCGAAAAATATTCTGTTCATCGGAATCCGCATTTGAAAATATCCCTTTTTCATTCAATGGAATTGAACCTTATAAGTATGTTTTGATAAAGACTTGTGTAAATTTCCGCAAATTGTCTAGAAAGTTATGAAATGTCCTTAGAACCTCTATAGGTGACCCCATAAGCTTAATATACGTAATTTGAGCCCACCGCTTCGTTGTCCCGAGGTGGGCCCACTATTTCCGATTTTACCCTTTTTGTGTGTTTATAACTTAATTTCAAGCGGTTCTAAAGGAAACGCCTTAACTACTCTTCTAACTACCAATGATACCTATTCTAAATACTTTATTGAATCTCTGTAAAGGTATGATATTTTGTGTCTCATTTAGTCTCCCACTATTCCCGCTTTGCCTTTTATTGTACTATTGCCTTATTTTCGAACAATATAAAATGAAACGTTTTAACTATCCTTTTAACTACTAAGTAAAATTGTTTTAATGATTCCCTCGAGTCTGGTAAACTATTTTGGAATATGAAAATGATCCCAGAAGGATTATTCTTCCGTAACTCATTATGACATACGACATACACTTACTATGATTTTGTCCGATTTCACTGGTTTGATTTGTCATTCGATATGCCTCATTGAGTCCCTGGAAATATATGGTATTTTTATTGCATTTAGTTTCTCACTACTCCATTCGTGAATGCCTCAATGTTTCCCACATTGAGCCCGGGCCAGGATATGTTCTCAAGCGACTTCCACTGCATTGTTCGCCGTGCCTCGATGTGAGGGGGCAGGTATATATGTACATGGGTTGTGGAGTATGCTGTGCCATGTACACACATTCTGATATGATATGATCTGATATGGCCATCTGATATGATATGTTATGTTACGGGGTTATCCCCTATTCTGCTCCTTATGTGTTGTGGCACCAGCGTCGGGGGGTGACCACGTTCTGTTTGTCGAGTCCCTTGGCAGGGGTCGGATATGATATGGTATATGTTTCTGTACACACTCCTCATGTTTCGAAAATATGCATTTGATACTTCGGATGTTACAGTAACTCCTCTGTAAGTTCTGTTTCGGTTATGATCTTGTTCCGTGATGGGACCAGGTACGACATATGTTTTCAGCGAATACTATTTATGCTATATGATCAGCATTTTGCTAATCTGGATATTCAGTTCATTTTATGTATCTTCTGCTTCGATTATGACTTTGTTTACTACGTTCCGTGCTTTACATACTCAGTACATATTTCGTACTGACCCCTTCCTCCGGGGGCTGCGTTTTCATGCCGCGCATGTACAGACGACAGATTTGCTGACCGCCTGCCTAGGATATCTATTCTGCTATTTTGGGAGTGCTCTTTTGTCCAGAGCCTATATGTTGGTACAGTCTGCTGCTATTGTATATATATATGCTATTCAGGGGTATGACGGGGCCCTGTCCCGTCTTATGATTCTGTTATATTCTGTAGAGGTTTGTAGACATACTTGTGTGGGTTCTGTATATGTTTTGGGTTGATATGATCTGTGAAAACCTTATCGGCTTCCACGTACTATATCTGTTCATCTATGATAACTAGTAACGCCAACTGACTTTTATATTGATACATTCTGCTAATATGCTGATTTGGGTTATTGGGTACGTATGGGTGTCCAGCACGGACACTAGTCGCGGCCTACGGGGTTGGGTCGTGACACTTTAAGTGTGACGTCACCTTGATTTTGAAAAACAACTGATGATGCCCCAGTGTAGATAATAGGTGCAAAACTCAAAGGTAAAGACTCTTGTCTTCTTAACTAGGTGGTTTTGACACAAAAAATAATACCTACATACCTTCTACAAGGGTGTAGTTTGATGATGGTGAATACCTACATCCTCAACTCTCGCCCGAAGATTCTGCTCCTCTCTTCTGCAATGTGACCCGGTTTGCTGCTAAGAAAAAGTTCCACGTTGCTCCGCATGCGTCTGGATCTGGTTCAGTCGACTTGCTGCTTCTGGTGGCTCTTTACCTATTGACAGCATTGCAGATGTACCACGTGGCAGTTTATATGAATGAATGACCCTTTTGGCTATGTGTATAAATGTCCCTCTCGGTTGTTTGATATGAATGGCCCTCTCGGCAGTTTGATATGAATGGCCCTCTTAGCTATTTGATATGAATGGCCCTCTCGACAGTTTGATATGAATGGCCCTCTCGGCTGTTTGATATGAATGGCCCTCTCGGCTGTTTGATATGAATGGCCCTCTCGGTAATTTGATATGAATGTATCTCTCAGTTGTTTGATATGAATGTCCCTCTCGGCAGTTTGTATGAATGGCCCTCTTGGCAGTTTGAATGAACAAATGGCCCTCTCGGTATGCGGATTTCAGATATGACCCTTGTGGCTGAATAATCTTTTTTTCGTTCATTGTTTGGTTGTTGACCCTTATGGTTGGATATGCCTTTTCGTCCTTGCCATGAAGTTTTTGGTCGAGTGTATCTTTCTACTCATTCATTGTGACCCTCTCGGTCTGATATATATTTGTCAATCGCTCTTTGTGTGACCCTTTCGATCGGACATGTCTTTTCATCCATACTTTGTGACCCTTGTGGTTGGATGTATCTTTGCCCTTCGTTTGTCTTGTGATCTTTTAAATCAGCTGCGTCTTTACATCCTTTGTTCTGACCCTCGTGGTCAGATATTTCTTTGTCATTTTCGCCTGGCGACCCTTTTGGTCCACTATGGCTTTATCATTTATCCATCTTGTGACCCATAGGTCAGCTACTTCCTTTAATCCAACGCGTCTTTCCTTCATTTGTTGAGCCACTTAGCCAAGCATGCTTCTCATACTTTTCTCGTGCGATCCATCTCTGGGTCGGATGCATTTTCTTTCGTCCATTCGTCTTGTGGCCTTCTTGGTCAGATGTGCCATTTTTGTCCTTTATGGCTAGCCCTCTTTGGCTTGATTATGCCGCCCTTGTGGCGTTTTGTCCATTTGTGGCCTTTTTAGCTAGATTGCGCCGTCCTTATGCTGCTTTGTCCTTTGATATGGCCCTTCTAGCTAGATTGTTCCGCCCTTATGGCATTTCATCTTTTTGTGGCCTTTTTGGGTAGGTTGCACCGTTCTTGTGGTGCTTTGTCCTTTGATATGGCCCTTCTGGCTATTGAAAAGGGTCATCACCCTGATACCTACAAGTCTTACGGTAATTACCCCGATGTTCTGGCACTGTTATCTTCACGATTTTTTTGAAACGTTCACCTCTCGGTGGTTTGAAGCTACTGCAGAATTTCGGTGATTAGCGTTCCGCTTTTTCGGTTGGCGTCTCACTATAGTGACTAGTGTTTCGTGTTACTGGGTAGCGTTTCACTCTAGTGACTGGCATTCCATTTTTTCGGTTAGCGTGTCACTATAGTGACTAGCATTCCGTGTTATCGGCTATCGTTTTACTCTAGTGGTTAGCGTCCTACTTTGTTGGTTAAACAGGTAATAAATTCCACCTCTGGGAAAATAAGTAATAAATCCTATTTGCAGGTAAAAGATAATTTGAAATACCGAAAACCCTTTGCTCAACATGGTTTATGATTCCTCGATTATGTGAGTGGACAAATGCTATCTCTTGAAGATTTAGGCCACCGTTGTCTACGTCTAACGACTTGTCCATGCGGCCATAACCCTGATGCCTTTGAACGTACGACAATTACCTTAAAATCTTTACTCAAAGAAAGCGGTTAGTAGCTACGTCGTCGCTTTGCCAGCGACTTTAGTCAAAAATAATCTTAAAATGGCTTTGTAAAACAATTGATCATTGTTTTTTCGCTATAGAAGTAGGAAAACATGCATTTCCCTTTCTAAGGTGGATGAGCACATATTCGTCCCTTTCTAAGGTGGACGAGCAAGTATTTTCCTTTCTAAGATAGACAAGCGAACATTCATCCCTTTGTAAGGTGGATGAGCACGTATTTGTCCAATTCTAAGGTGGACGACAAGTATTTCCCTTTCTAAGGTGGACAAGCAAACATTCACCCCGTTCTAAGGTGGATGAGCATGTATTCGTCCCTTTCTAAGGTGGACAAGCACCCATTCGCCCTTTTCTAAGGTGGACGAGTAAATATGTCCCTTTCTAAGGTGGACAAGCACATATTCGTCCCTTTCTAAGGATGAAGAGCAAGTATGTTAGAAGTAAATATCCCACTTCCGGGCAAATAGTAAATATCCCACTTCTGGACAAGTAAATAGCAGATATCCCCACTTCTGGACAAATAACAAATATCCCACTTCCGAGCAAATAGAGAATATCCCACTTCTGGGCAAATAACAAATATCCCACTTCTGAGCAAGTATATAGCAGATATCTCACTTGTGGGTAAAAATAAATTGATATACCGAGAATCATGTGTTTGACATGGTTTATGATTCCTCTGATACTTGTTGATGTGGAGCGAGTTGTCCCAACTTGTGGTAAGGGTAAGTCATCAGATAGGCTTTGTTTGATTTCTCTAGTCATTGTCGAAGACTTGATTTCCATTTCATCTAGCATAAAGAACGTCTCTTTAGTTTGACGGAGAGACTTGATGCTTGACGGTGTTCCTCTTTTTTCATCTTGATGGGCACTTTTGACAACGTCATGTTGATTTAGCTTCGTCATTTCGTAGTTCCTTACATGTTGAGGAATAGTTTTGATATTGAAAGCTAGAATAGCTGATTTTGGGATGTCATATAAGGTGTGTCCCTACTTTGTTTGGATTTCATGAAAAAGGGGAGATGTTTGTTAGAAGTGTTGTAGACATGTGAGGGATTTGATTCGGTAGCTAGTTGCCCCAGTCTAAGTTGCGTCTATAACGGTTTGCATTTTCGCGGGCGGGGTTAGCACTCAGAAAAGCTACTTCGAACTCATTGGTGCTCTTTCGGACTTTGTTTTAAAAGAGTCGCCACCTAATTTTTAGGAAATTAGGAAAACCAGTTTTGAAGGGTTTATTCATACACCATGAAAAATCCTTCTTAATCCAAAGTTCTAGGTAAGGGTTCTGGTGATCCTCCAGGGAAGGTGTTAGGCACCCGAGTATTGAGTATCCATACTATAGGATTGACCTTCGGATTCCAATGTGTGAGTATTTGCACGAACTGTTTATTTAGTGTTTATTTCCCGCAAAACATTTGTCATGTTGCATATCATTTTTGAAAAGAGTTGAATATATTCCCTTTATATACATGGTATTTAGGTTCGGATTTATGATATCCGGGTATAATTAGTTCCTTTTATATATAAGGATAGCAGTTTTTCATATAGGAAAAGATAGAAAGTTCGTTTATTTTTGGACTTGAATAACCAAGTTTATCATTCTTTACTCACACGTGGACCGGGTTAATCTGTTTAATACACTTTCAAGACATCCTTACCTAAACTTTTATAATTAGGCGTGATTTGCACTGTTTTGATTTTTTAGAAAAAGAACTCTTTATATGTTTTTGCGCGATTGGTTTTTAGGAGAAGGATGAATTGTACCCATGGTCTAAAATTCCGTATATGCTCCTTTAAAATGTACTTGCATGCGTATGTCTATTTTATAACAAAGTCCCAATTTTATTTACGACACAAAAAGCTTTATTTCAAAAATCAATTTTATTTTAGCAAAGCTGCCTTTCTTATTTGTCGAAATAATAGGCGTTAGCCCAAAAAATATTGACCATGATTTTGTTTATCTAAAGAAAGACCAAGTGGGTTCTATCCCAATGAAGTGATTTTATTTGGTTTTTCCTTAAAAAAAAAAAAACAACTGTATGGGCTATTGGCCTAAACACGCCTTATTTCTATCCTTTAAAAACATAGGCTTTAGCCAAGTTTATTTGACCACCGACTTATAAAAAATCAGACGGGGTTTTAGTCCAAAAGAGACCTTTCCTCATTTTGTTTTCAAATGCTTGACCGAGTGGGCTCTAACCCAAAACATTTCAATGAGCATTCGTTTTCTTGAGAAAAGACAAGTGGGCTATGGCCCAAAAATATCAAAACCTTTTACCAAAGCCCAAAACCAGAAAAGATATGCTTTCAAATCATTTTTAAGAAGGAAGCCCTTTGACTAATCTATTTACCCTCTGAGTTTTACACAAGTTGTCTAGGCCATTTTTTCGCATTCCTAAAATCATCTCTAGTTTATTACTTATTAAAATTATAGCAGTTGCCTCCCATTTTTTTAAATTTTTCAAAATCAATACGCGTTCTCAAAACTTTGAAAAATTTCAGGTGCTAAAGTCAAACTAAACGACATATGTACCGTTTGCCTACGATGCCTAGTTCATAATAAAGGTTCCAATAAATTTATGGGTTTACAAATAACAAACACAATACAAGCAAGCCAAATATAACAAAAATACGATGGAATTGAATAAAATGAAATGGGGTGTACCAAGCCCCAACCATTTTCACCCATGACTGGGCCTTCATATCATTTTTACCCATGATTGGGCCTTCAATATATTAGCTTCCCTTTCTTCCTTTTGGACCTGAAGACGTTTGAATGAAATTTTCCCTATTGGGCTTTAAGCCTAATAAGGTGGCTAGACAGGCCCGAGTGGCCATGCAGTAGAGAGGGGAAAAAACAAAAGACCGAGTTAGTTTATATTTTTCTGTCCTTATCATACATATGGTATGCACACATAATATACAAAGTATACTACTGTTTTACAAATCCTATTCTATGTACGAATATCCAAAATATATACACAGTATGTCATATTTACTCAAGAGACCATTTGAAGCATATGTGTTCTACGTCCTCAAACTCAACATGCCAAACTTGGTGGTGGGAGGCCAAGTCACCACCCCCCTTTTAATCCTGATGCCGCCCAACTTCCAAGAGGTTTCATGAACCTCCGGCATGGCTGGTCACCAGGGAAGGGTTCAAACTAGACCCCCTTTTACCTAACATGCCTCTCAACAAACAGGAAAGACACAGATTTACACACCCACACATGGTTAAGAATAAATAAGATATGTCTAATATATATATGTATGGAATCACTATCAGTCAACAAGAAATAATGAGACCAGTAGAGAAAGGCCTGATTTAGGCATAAAAATGAAAGTAACCTATATGGGCATAGCGTAGCCTAAACTAAACTTTAACCAAACAAAACACAACAGATCAACCAAATGCAGTTCTAAACAACATGAAATCAGGTAGATGTGATAAAGCACAAGAACACAAAGGGGAAAATCATTCTCTAAGCACAGTGTCATCACAATAGGTTTAGCCTACATAGAGTATACCTGTGGTTGTCTAAGCATAACTCTTCAATGGTTTATGGGCAATTCAAGTGATCACTTTGTTATCTTAAAGACATTATATTCCAAGTCTAAGTGATTCCTCTTATCAAGGCAAAGAATAAATAGGTAGATACGAACTGTAATCTCAACAATCACAACACAGCCAAAATCCAAACAGGCACAAACCAAAGTCCTTTATTGGTATGCTATCCTGTTATTTTTTCATAGAACCCAATTCAAGTTAGTATTGTCAGTAGAACCAACTGCCCGGGACCTTTTAGGCTATTATATCCCCATATAGAGCACATAAATGTTAAACCTAATCAGTTACACCCTTTTTCATGACTTAAGCAAGTAGGTAGGTCACAGTCTCAAAATATACAGGGATCCCACATTCTTTTATTAGATGTGTCCTAACCATTACTCTAGATTCTATCTTGTTTGCAAGAAATTTTAAAAATAACTTAAGGGATGCACTTAATCTCAGTTGTGACCTTATTCTTAATCTTCATATTTTCTTTAAAACTTGAATAAGTATCACATATTTCCAGCTTTATAGGTTCCACAGGAGGAAAACAACTTAATTCAAACATGACTAGAGTAGGGCTAACTTTATTTACTGCTGGGCTTATGTATTAATGGACTTATGACTCAGCTCAAAGAAAGAAATGGAAAAAAAAGCATGAGTTATTGTTTAAAGAATCACAGAGAATGAGGGTCAAATATACCCCCCCCCCCCCATCAACCTACATTGCTGTGTTGACTAAAACAAGACCATGGACCTTCTTACCCTTTAAAAGAGCCACTTATTAGGATTTAGGGTGAAAAGGGAGAAACAAGCCACTTTCCAAAATATAGGCTGAGATTACAACAATACACACAGAATTTACTTAGAGTCCAAATCATAAACCTAAATTAACCAGTTGCTAAAGTTCTGCCATAGACCAATATGTCCTTTTCACAAAGGGGAAAGGACTCTCCTTATCATTTACCAAAACAAGCAGTGTCCCATTTTTTTAAGAAAAAATCTTTTATCACAGTCTCCAACTAATCCAGACATCTCCTCAAGGCAAATTAAGACAGACACAACAAACCAACCTAAATCAGTTCCAACAGTCCATTACAAGTGTATAAACAATTCCATCCTTCAAGGCTCAACAACCATAACAGAATGACAAGGTGACATCAAAGTGCAAGGGTGAGAGGTTATAACCCATAGACTTGAGAGGGATGTCATGACAACCTTTTATTTGGGAGAAAAGATATTACGGGTCAAGCAATGCTTGACCCCTTCTCAATCCTCTCCTAAGGTGTCTTTAAAAGACCTTCCCCATCTAGCCAAGTGGTCACCAACCTCAAATCATGCAATCATGACCTTTTATACCTGTTATATCCCGTAATTTCGCATAATTGGAAAGTCTTGGAAATAATTAGAACTTGTATGTTATAAGGCAATATTTTGATTTTAGTTAATATGTCTAGGTTGTTTATGAAAAAAATATTGGTGTGGAAATATGGAGGAAGTCCAAGGGCAAAATTGGAATTTCGGAAATTAGTTTCGGGAATTACAAAACGAGAGCTTTAACGAATTGGGCTCAATAAACTTGAGGAAATTTAGGCCCAAACCACAAAGGTGGCCAGCCATGGTCCAACATATAGTAGCCCAAGTCCATGGATTAAGTAGTCATGTGATGACCATGTGACATATATTAAAGGGGCAATAATATATATACAAGCTTATCCTTTGGAATGTTCAAGAAAGCAAATTAAACACAAAAAAAAAAAAAGATTGAAGAGCTCCAAGAAAGAGCTCTCGGCCGAACCCTATAGGAGAGGAATTTTTTTTTTCTAGTCTTTGCTTTGATCATAAAATCGTGTCCTTCTTGTAGTTGTAGCAAGTGCAAGACGCTCTTCAACGTGATACAATTAGTTTGGCGAAAGAATCACGTTTGCGGCAAGTCGGAATTTCAAGAAAAAGGTGAGAATTCTATGTTTTTATGTTATGAAATGGGAGTATATGTTATAGTGATTAATGTTGCATGAAGATTATGAAATGGTGTTGTGTTTGTGAGAGGACGTGTGTGTGTGTGGAGTGGTGAGTGGCCGTGTGATGTAGCATAGAGTAAGGGAAGTGAATTTGATTTTGTTTAGTTGTTAATTGCGTCGTTGAGGCATTTATGGCGTAAATGAATGTTTAACGAGTTGAATTGGCATTGGAAAATGGTTGCGGGTTCTTATGGGAATTTATATGATTGTTGTATATTCTTATATAATTGTGAAAGTAAGACTTTAAATGTGGATTATGGTTGTTGTTAATGAATTTGGAATGAAACAATGCGAGTTAGTATGTTCGTCGTAGTTGTTGACGTTTCAGATGGAATATGGAAAGTGACGAATCATTCGAACTTGTGTATATTGCTCGAAATATTATTGGGATGTGTTTGAATAACTTTGAATGAGTAAATGAATATGATAATGTGGATGTTAGTTTGATGTTGTGAAGTTTGGATGAAAGTTGTTGATTTATGTAGAAAGAAAGAATATTGAAGTTAGAGTGATTTTGTTATGACTTGTGATGTTTGTGATATTGTGGGTTGTTGTTGTTGTTGTTGTATATGGAGCCGAGCTAAGTCTCGGGGTGTTATATATATAGGGGAAATGCTGCCGAAATTTCGGTAGACAAAAATGAAGCTAAGTGAATTCTTAAGCCTTACAATCCTTAATTGGTAACTTTGACCATTTGCAGATTCTGAGCAAAACGGGAACTGAGTTTTGGGCGAGCGTAAGACGCCTATAAGGTATGTAAGGCTACCCACTCCTTCTTTTGGCATGTCTTAGGTATGCTAGGTCAATATCGGAACCCCGGGAGCAATTCTGTTCCTCGAAATCCGAATTAGAAAATGTCTACTATTTATTCAATCAAATTGAATCTTAAAGACCTTATCTTGGCTGGAAAGTAACCAAACATCTGAAACTTATTCAAACGTAGTCGGATCACTTCGAAACCTTTATGTATGGTTCCATAGACCCCAAATGTCCGTGATTTATGTCCGCCACCTCGACTTGACCCGAGGTGGGTCCGCTAACCCCGAGATGCCTTCATTTGCTCTATTGGGCTCTTTTTTTTGTAAAATTGTGATAAGGGACTTTTGTTATGAAATTTCCTATTATAAAATAATGTTTCGATTAACACAAAATGCTAAACTATACTTTGGGCTATAAATACCATTTCGGGAACACTTTTGTGAAATGAACTCCGTACTAGTTAATTGTTCGACTATTTTGACTAATGAATTGACGTATGACCTTATCAAGTTTCAAATAATATTTTGACATACAAAATTGCATTGTTTGCTCACGACTCCACTCGTGCCCTTATTATGACTTCGTTCACCGGTTCCCGGGCCGGTTATGATTCGTGCGCACTATGATAAATTCGGCCGTATGGTATGTTACGGTTCCCGAGACCTCGCCATAGGGCCGGGTTCTGTTTGGTGTTGTGCTGTGATATGGCTGGTGATATGTTATGATGATATGTGTGCTCGGGGATATACGGAGATTTGAACCTTCTGGTGTTATGCTGTGTGTGGCACCAGTGTCGGAGTGGTGACCACGTTCCTGAGCTTTGCATGATTTTGTTTGCATTATGTATATATGATTTTGATATAGATTCTGATATACTGTTCATTATTCCCCCTTTTGTATCCTGTTTATTTTCAGTTGTGGCTCATATTTCTGTACTCTATGCTTTGCATACTCAGTACATCTTTCGTACTGACCCCCTTTCCTCGGGGGCTGCGTTTCATGCCCGCAGGTAAAGACACAGGTGATCCACCACTGTAGGCTCCACTTTCTGCTATTTCGGAGTACTCCCTTTTGATCCGGAGTCCACTTTTGGTACATACATCTTTTGTTATGTATATATTTCTGTATATCTGACTATTTGGGTACGGCGGGGCCCTGTCCCGTCATATGATTCTGTCGGTCTGTTTAGAGGTCTGTGGACATGTTTGTGGGTTGGGTCTTTCTGTTCGGATGTGTGTATATGATGTGTTTGGGGCGATCCCATTCGCCGCGGCGGCCGGTCCGCATATGTTTACATGTTGCCTTGTCGGCCGGTGTGGCCTTTGTTGGTATTTTCTGTGCGCAGGGTTATTTTGGATAGTCTGCAAAACAAAGGAAACTCTGCCGAAATTTTTCTGGAAATTATCTAAATTTGGAATATAGCCTTGTCGGCTTCTGCTATATACTTGAATGCATTTGATAGATGGGTTTGGGTGCCCAGATCGGGCACTAGTCACGGCCTACGGGGATGGGTCGTGACAAAAGTGGTATCAGAGCAGTCTCTCCTCGGAATGTCTACAGGCCGTGTCTCGTAGAGTCTTGTTTATCGGTGTGTTGTGCACCACATCTATAAACAGGAGGCTACAGGGCATTTAGGGTGTTACCTTTCTTTGAAATCTTAGATCGTGCGTTAGAGCCGTGCTATTAGGATGATTTTTATCTGATTTGTTATTGTGTTTGCAGTGATGCCTCCGAAGAAGGCAACGGCGGCCCAGAAGGGCAAGGCAGGGATAGCAGGGACTAGTCAGGCATATCGAGTTACCCGGGCTCGTGTTTATGATTTGCCCGAGATTGTGCCCCATTCAGAGGGATCCGCTACACCACCGGCGGAGCCTGGAGCAGGTCCATCGGCAGCTCCAGGGGCCCGAGTACCCGCACCCGAGCCTCCAGCTCCTCAGCCAGGGGCGGAGGACAGGACACTGAGAGAGGCTGTGCAGTTATTGACCACTCTGGTAGCGGGACAGGCTCGCAGACACGGGCGGAGAGATGATGATGATGACGACAGGCGTGACAGCCTGAGAGTTCCTATCATGTGGCCCTCCAGAGTTTTTCGGGTCTAAGCCCGACGAGGACCCCCATGACTTTATTCGCGGGATGCGGCGCTCACTAGACTTGGTCAGGGCTTCAGAGACTGAGTCTGTTGAGTTGGCTTCGCATAGACTACGGGATGTTGCTGCTCACTGGTATGAGTCCTGGGAGCTATCCAGGGGTGAGGGTGCTACCCCAACTACTTGGGACGAGTTCGTGACTGCTTTCACTCACCACTTTTTGCCCCCAGAGTTACGGCAGGCGCGGGTTGACCGATTTTTGCATCTGCAGCAGAGGGGTCAGAGCGTCCGTGAGTATAATATGGAGTTTGATTCTTTGGCCCGGTATGCACCTGCCATAGTAGCAGATATGGCCGATCGGATGCATAGATACGTGATGGGGTTAGACCGCTATTTGATTGATGGCTGTATGGCGGTGGCATTGCAGGCAGACATGGATATTGCCCGACTACAGGCTTATGCCCTGGGTATGGAGGACCGACATAGAGCTGATTATTCTAGCAGAGATCGGGACAGGAGGCCGCCCAAGAGGGCCAGATCCGCAGGTTATTCTGGAGATTCTCGAGGCGGACAGCCTCAGCAGCAGCAGTCAGCCAGACATCCTCCTCCGTCAGGCCGGGGTACACAGCCGGCCGGTAGGATATTTGACAGTGCAGGACCGTCTGGGGCCGGTCAGAGTTCCAGAGCGTCAGGTTCACCGGTATCCAGAGGTCCCAGTCAGCCCAGACCACCTAGGCCCCGTTGTTCCCATTGCGGGAAATCGCACCCGGGAGAGTGTTATCGACTTACTGGAGCCTGTTTTTCATGCGGCGGTCAGGGCCATATTATGCGAGATTGTCCGTTGGCGAGCGGTTCTGGTAGTGTAGCTCAGCCGACGGGATCAGCCGCTGGTTCATCATCTGCTCCATCAGTTGCACGCCCTGCGGGGCGAGGTATGTCTGCACCGGCGGGACGCGGTCGAGGTCGTGGCAGTGCTTCATGTTCTAGCGGTCCCTCGAACTGCATATATGCATTAGCCAGTCGCCAGGACCAGGAGGCTTCGTCGAATGTCGTCACAGGTACATTACTGGTTTTCTCCAGATCTTTATATGCACTGATTGATCCTGGTTCTACTTTATCATATATTTCCCCGCTCGTTGCTAGTAGAATTGAGATAGTGTCTGAGCCTATAGAGCCATTTGAGGTAGCTACACCGGTTGGGGATTGTATTATAGCGAGGCAGGTATATAAGGATTGTTCTGTGACTATATGTGATCGCTGCACTAAAGCTGATTTGATAGAATTAGATATGCTGGAATTCGATGTCATTATGGGCATGGACTGGTTAGCTTCCTGTTATGCTAATGTTGACTGCCAGA
Organism: Lycium barbarum; assembly: GCF_019175385.1. Classification (NCBI taxonomy): domain Eukaryota; kingdom Viridiplantae; phylum Streptophyta; class Magnoliopsida; order Solanales; family Solanaceae; genus Lycium; species Lycium barbarum. The sequence continues at coordinate 50,605,156 of NC_083345.1, read as the reverse complement.
AAAAGGTAGTCCGTTTTCAGTTTCCAGGGGAACCAGTTGTAGAGTGGTTCGGGTCTACAGCATCGCCGAGGGGTAAGTTTATTTCGTACCTCAAGGCTGAGAAGATGATTCAGAAAGGTTATATCTATCATTTGGTTCGTGTGCACGATACTACAGCTGAGACACTTACTCTTCAGTCTGTTCCGGTTGTTAGCGAGTTCCCAGATGTGTTTCCAGATGAGCTTCCGGGTCTTCCGCCTGAACGGGAGATAGATTTCACTATAGACTTGTTGCCGGATACGCAGCCTATATCTATTCCTCCGTACAGAATGGCACCGGCTGAATTGAAGGAGTTGAAAGAGCAGCTGAAAGACTTGTTGGATAAAGGCTTTATCAGACCCAGTACATCACCTTGGGGAGCGCCAGTATTATTTGTAAGAAAGAAAGATGGGTCACTGCGCATGTGTATCGATTACCGGCAATTAAATAAGGTGACTATAAAGAATAAATATCCCTTCCCCCGGATTGATGATTTGTTTGATCAGTTGTAGGGTGCTAAATATTTTTCAAAGGTGGATCTGCGCTCAGGTTATCATCAGGTGCGAGTGTGAGAATCTGATATCCCAAAGACTGCTTTCAGGACCCGGTACGGGCATTATGAATTCAGAGTTATGTCTTTCGGGTTGACTAATGCTCCAGCAGTATTTATGGATGTGATGAATCGGGTATTTCGGCCTTTCCTGGACATGTTCGTGATTGTGTTTATCGATGATATTTTGATTTATTCACGATCAGCAGAGGAGCATTCGGATCATTTGAGGACGGTACTTGGCACTCTCCGTCAACAGAAATTATATGCTAAATTTTCCAAATGTGAATTCTGGTTAACTTCTATGGCATTCTTGGGGCATATTGTCGGGGCAGATGGTATTCGGGTCGATACGCAGAAAATTGAAGCTGTACAGAATTGGCCCAGGCCTACTACACCGACAGAGGTTCGTAGTTTTCTGGGGTTAGCCGGATATTATCGGAGGTTCGTGGAGAATTTTTCTTCTATAACAGCACCACTGACGAAGCTTACTCAGAAAGCAGCGAAATTTCAGTGGACTGATGCCTGCGAGCGCAACTTTCAGATGTTGAAAGAAAAATTAATTACAGCTGAAGTTTTAGCTCTTCCAGAAGGATCAGACGGGTATGTTGTCTATTGTGATGCCTCTGGTATTGGGATAGGCTGTGTGTTGATGCAGTACGGTTGAGTTATAGCCTATGCCTCTCGGCAGCTCAGACCGCACGAGAAGAATTATCCCACTCATGATCTTGAGTTGGCCGCGGTGATTCACGCTTTGAAGATTTGGCGGCATTATTTATATGGGGTCCATGTTGATATTTATACGGACCATAAGAGTCTCCAGTATATTTTTAAGCAGAAAGAACTGAATTTGCGGCAGAGAAGATGGCTTGAATTATTGAAAGATTATGACGTTGATATTCTGTACCATCCGGGGAAAGCCAATGTGGTAGCGGATACACTTAGCCGCAAGTCTATGGGTAGTTTGGCTGACGTACCACCTGGTAAGAAAGATTTGGTTCGTGAAATTCATCAGTTGGCCAGCCTTGGAGTTCGTTTGGCAGATTCTGGAGATTCTGTGATTTCTGTTCGTGCAGTTGCTGAATCATCTATTATAGAAGAAGTAAAGCAGCGACAGTTTGAAGATCCTATTCTGGTTCAGTACAGAGATGTGACTCTTAATAAAGAAAAGACTCCGTTTGAAATTTCGCCTGAAGGGGTATTATTATATGAAGGCAGATTTTGTGTACCGGATGTTGCTGGCCTACGGCGACAAATCATGGGCGAGGCGTATAATGCACAGTATTCTGTTCATCCTGGTTCCACTAAAATGTATCATGATCTCAGAAGTTTGTATTGGTGGGATGGTATGAAGAAAGATATTGCAGAGTTCGTTAGTCAGTGCCCGAATTGTCAACAGGTTAAAATTGAACACCAGAAGCCCGGTGGGTTATTACAGGAGATGGAAATTCCAGCCTGGAAATGGGAGATGATTAATATGGATTTCGTTGTTGGGTTACCGCGCACTCCACACAGGTATGATTCTATTTGGGTTATTGTTGACAGATTGACGAAATCAGCCCATTTTCTTCCGGTCCGGACTACTTATTCGGCTGAGGACTACGCTAGATTGTACATCAGGGAGATAGTCAGACTTCACGGGGTCCCTGTATCTATTATTACTGACCGAGGTGCCCAGTTCACGACAAATTTTTGGAGGTCATTTCAGGAGGGATTAGGGACTCAGTTGAGTCTCAATACAGCTTTTCATCCTCAGTCCGACGGGCAAGCCGAGCGTACTATTCAGACGCTGGAAGATATGTTGCCGGCCTGCGTTATTGATTTCAGAGGTAGCTGGGATGATCATTTACCGCTTATTGAATTTGCCTATAATAACAGTTATCACTCCAGCATTCAGATGGCACCGTACGAAGCCCTCTATGGTAGAAAATGCAGATCTCCTATTGGTTGGTTCGACGTGGGCGAAACTAAATTAATCGGGCCAGATGTGATCCAGGAAGCAGTGGATAAGGTAAAACTTATTCGGAAGCGATTATTGGCTGCACAGAGTCGACAAAAAGCATATGCAGACAGACGACGTCGACCGTTAGAGTTCCAGATTGGCGACTGGGTATTCCTGAAGGTGTCGCCTATGAAGGGTGTAATGAGATTCGGTAAAAAGGGTAAGCTTAGTCCGTGATACATTGGGCCATATCAGAGCATTCGGAAGATAGGAGAGGTCGCCTATGAGCTAGACTTACCATCCGATTTGGAGGCAGTACACCCGGTATTTCATGTGTCCATGCTGTGAAAATGTATTGTTGATCCTTCCAGAATATTCCCCGTAAATGATATTCAGGTAACGGAGCATTTGTCTTATGAAGAGCAGCCTATAACTATTCTGGATCGGCAGGTCAGGAGACTACGCACTAAGGAAGTGCCTTCTGTTAAAGTCCTATGGCGCAACAACAACCGGGAAGAGATGACCTGGGAGTCATAGGAGGAGATGAGGAGGAAATATCCCCACTTGTTCCCTACGCCCGCAGGTAATCTAAACTTTTAAGTTTGTTGCATTAATTGACGAATAAATCATGTGTGCTAGTTATAAAGAGAGACTCCCCCATTATGCTCATGAGACTTTATAAGACTAATTTAACATTCGGGGACGAATGTTCTAAAGGGGGGGAGAATGTTATATCCCGTAATTTCGCATAATTGGAAAGTCTTGGAAATAATTAGAACTTGTATGTTATAAGGCAATATTTTGATTTTAGTTAATATGTCTAGGTTGTTTATGAAAAAAATATTGGTGTGGAAATATGGAGGAAGTCCAAGGGCAAAATTGAAATTTCGGAAATTAGTTTCGGGAATTACAAAACGAGAGCTTTAACGAATTGGGCTCAATAAACTTGAGGAAATTTAGGCCCAAACCACAAAGGTGGCCGGCCATGGTCCAACATATAGTAGCCCAAGTCCATGGATTAAGTAGTCATGTGATGACCATGTGACATATATTAAAGGGGCAATAATATATATACAAGCTTATCCTTTGGAATGTTCAAGAAAGCAAATTAAACACAAAAAAAAAAAAAATTGAAGAGCTCCAAGAAAGAGCTCTCGGCCGAACCCTATAGGAGAGGAATTTTTTTTTCTAGTCTTTGCTTTGATCATAAAATCGTGTCCTTCTTGTAGTTGTAGCAAGTGCAAGACGCTCTTCAACGTGATACAATTAGTTTGGCGAAAGAATCACGTTTGCGGCAAGTCGGAATTTCAAGAAAAAGGTGAGAATTCTATGTTTTTATGTTATGAAATGGGAGTATATGTTATAGTGATTAATGTTGCATGAAGATTATGAAATGGTGTTGTGTTTGTGAGAGGACGTGTGTGTGTGTGGAGTGGTGAGTGGCCGTGTGATGTAGCATAGAGTAAGGGAAGTGAATTTGATTTTGTTTAGTTGTTAATTGCGTCGTTGAGGCATTTATGGCGTAAATGAATGTTTAACGAGTTGAATTGGCATTGGAAAATGGTTGCGTGTTCTTATGGGAATTTATATGATTGTTGTATATTCTTATATAATTGTGAAAGTAAGACTTTAAATGTGGATTATGGTTGTTGTTAATGAATTTGGAATGAAACAATGCGAGTTAGTATGTTCGTCGTAGTTGTTGACGTTTCGGATGGAATATGGAAAGTGACGAATAATTCGAACTTGTGTATATTGCTCGGAATATTATTGGGATGTGTTTGAATAACTTTGAATGAGTAAATGAATATGATAATGTGGATGTTAGTTTGATGTTGTGAAGTTTGGATGAAAGTTGTTGATTTATGTAGAAAGAAAGAATATTGAAGTTAGAGTGATTTTGTTATGACTTGTGATGTTTGTGATATTGTGGGTTGTTGTTGTTGTTGTATATGGAGCCAAGCTAAGTCTCGGGGTGTTATATATATATAGGGGAAATGCTGCCGAAATTTCGGTAGACAAAAATGAAGTTAAGTGAATTCTTAAGCCTTACAATCCTTAATTGGTAACTTTGACCATTTGCAGATTCTGAGCAAAACGGGAACTGAGTTTTGGGCGAGCGTAAGACGCCTATAAGGTATGTAAGGCTACCCACTCCTTCTTTTGGCATGTCTTAGGTATGCTAGGTCAATATCGGAACCCCGGGAGCAATTCTGTTCCTCGAAATCCGAATTAGAAAATGTCTACTATTCATTCAATCAAATTGAATCTTAAAGACCTTATCTTGGCTGGAAAGTAACCAAACATCTGAAACTTATTCAAACGTAGTCGGATCACTTCGAAACCTTTATGTATGGTTCCATAGACCCCAAATGTCCGTGATTTATGTCCGCCACCTCGACTTGACCCGAGGTGGGTCCGCTAACCCTGAGATGCCTTCATTTGCTCTATTAGGCTCTTTTTTTTTGTAAAATTGTGATAAGGGACTTTTGTTATGAAATTGCCTATTATAAAATAATGTTTCGATTAACACAAAATGCTAAACTATACTTTGGGCTATAAATACCATTTCGGGAACACTTTTGTGAAATGAACTCCGTACTAGTTAATTGTTCGACTATTTTGACTAATGAATTGACGTATGACCTTATCAAGTTTCAAATAATATTTTGACATACAAAATTGCATTGTTTGCTCACGACTCCACTCGTACCCTTATTATGACTTCGTTCACCGGTTCCCGGGCCGGTTATGATTCGTGCGCACTATGATAAATTCGGCCGTATGCTGTGTTACGGTTCCCGAGACCTCGCCATAGGGCCGGGTTCCGTTTGGTGTTGTGCTGTGATATGGCTGGTGATATGTTATGATGATATGTGTGCTCGGGGATATACGAAGATTTGAACCTTCTGGTGTTATGCTGTGTGTGGCACCAGTGTCGGAGTGGTGACCACGTTCCAGAGCTTTGCATGATTTTGTTTGCATTATGTATATATGATTTTGATATAGATTCTGATATACTGTTCAGTATTCCCCCTTTTGTATCCTGTTTATTTTCAGTTGTGGCTCATATTTCTGTACTCTATGCTTTGCATACTCAGTATATCTTTCGTACTGACCCCCTTTCTTCGGGGGCTGCGTTTCATGCCCGCAGGTACAGACACAGGTGATCCACCACTGTAGGCTCCACTTTCTGCTATTTCGGAGTACTCCCTTTTGATCCGGAGTCCACTTTTGGTACATACATCTTTTGTTATGTATATATTTCTGTATATCTGACTATTTGGGTACGGCGGGGCCCTGTCCCGTTATATGATTCTGTCGGTCTATTTAGAGGTCTGTGGACATGTTTGTGGGTTGGGTCTTTCTGTTCGGATGTGTGTATATGATGTGTTTGGGGCGATCCCATTCGCCGCGGCGGCCGGTCCGCATATGTTTACATGTTGCCTTGTCGGCCGGTGTGGCCTTTGTTGGTATTTTCTGTGTGCAGGGTTATTTTGGATAGTTTGCAAAACAAAGGAAACTCTGCCGAAATTTTTCTGGAAATTATCTAAATTTGGAATATAGCCTTGTCGGCTTCTGCTATATACTTGGATGCATTTGATAGATGGGTTTGGGTGCTCAGATAGGGCACTAGTCATGACCTACGGGGTTGGGTCGTGACAATACCCCTCTTTTTCAATCACACAATAAATGTCACTTGGCAGTTTACAAATCAACAGAAAAATGGTTTTTTCTCTTTGTTTTTTCAGTTCCCAAATACTGCTTTCCTCTATGCCATTTCTTCATACTCCTTTTACTTAGATTATTATCATGAGACCTTTTCTTTTCTATCTGTGCCTATATTTTAAACCTAGGCAGTTTGTAAACAAAGAGATTATAATTACAACATCAGTTACTTATAAACATAGGAGAACAAAGTGAATATTCATGTCCTAAAGTAAAGCCTTAGTCTCTAAATTTTCCCAGGTTTTGAACAAATCAAAGTCAAGTTGCATCTTTTCATTCTTCTTTTAATACTTAGACTCATAAACTTTGAACATTCATGATCCTTTACCAAATTAAGACTCATATATGGGTGAAGACAACACAAATACAGGAGCATGATATGTTAGTCCCTTACTTTCCATAACAGATTACTTCATTTCTAAAGTAAGACCAACTAATAAGGGCAGTGTCAACAAAAGGAATCACAAACAAGAGAACAAACCTTTCCCTTAGACATCACTTTCATTTCATTCTTATTTTGTACCCTTTTTAGTTTCAATATGACTAGGTGTCAAGGTTGAAAGTTATTCCACTAACCATTTAGCAACTAAATCAATTCTAGTTATCCTTAAATGAAGACCTGATCTTGTGGTCTCTGTTACTTCTTCTATTTTTACTTTCCTTTTCCCATCAGATTCTGCACATTTAGGGAGGTAAACTACTTCTAAGTGAAGAGCTTATGGTATAGACTATCTGTTACACCTCGGAAATTTTTCTGTACTTGTGTGATGAGTAGAACAATGAAGGGCTTGAGTGTATGATGTTTTACTAAGTCGGGAATGGCTAATTATGAATTTTTGGGAATAAGAAGGTTGCGAAAAATTTTCAGCTCAGTGGTCGTAAAGGGCACTATACGGCCCGTAAAGTGATTTACGAACCGTATAGTACAATCGTCCTCCAGCCTTCTAAAATCTCAAAGTTTCTACCAAGTGATGAAATGGCTAAACACGACTTGGAGGACGGCCCGTAAACTAGTTTACGGACCGTAAACTGGTTTACGGACCGTAAACCTCGGTCGTAAACTGCCATGTCCCTCAGCCAAACTTTCTGTTTCTAGGATGATTAAAAACGATCATGGAGGATGGACCGTAAACCAAAATACGGTTCGTAAACTGTGGTTTACGACCACTGTTCATCCCGACAATTTTTCATTAAAGATCAGTTCTGTGATTATTAAAAGGAACTTAGGCATCGTTTCATTTCATTTTTCTTCCATACAACTCAAGAATGCTCTAGAACTCTCCAAATATTTCCTCCATAAGAATTCAAGAGAATCAAAAGGAACATCAAGATCAACACCACTAAATTCATGAAAACAAGTGTAAGAACACATCAAAGGATCATCTAAGTCAAGAAATCCTTAAAAGGGTGGAACTAGGGTTTTGGCTAAGTGAAGTATTTCAACTCAAGGCCTGTTCAATCATCATTTAAGGTATGTTTCATGACTATACCACGTGATTCAAGGTATTGGAAGGTTTAGATACTTAAAATGTAGAAGAACATAGGAATGGGTCATTATTGAGTGAATAGTGACATAAATGAATGATAGTGGAATCGAATCATGAATGTTGAAGTGTTGTGAGTACAAATACGATATAAATGATGTTTATAACGTGAAACAAGTAGTAAATGCACGAAATCACTAAGGTGAGCTATAGGGAGAAATATGGGAAAATTGGAGGAAAATGGTGGATTTTGCTAATGGTGCATAAATGATGATTTTGACTGCGATATTGCGAATAGCATTGTGAATGTTGGGGGTAGATATAGAACATGGGAAAAGTAGTATAAACGAAGGAAGTACTGCCAAAATTTTCCTAGAACTAGCGATCCGTTCTTGTAACTAATGTAATACGAATTCTCTCATGAAGGTGACGACGTGGTATTGAAGGAGAATAAGTGGACAACAACTTAGCTAAACGGCAAGGTATGTGAGGCTAGTCCTTTCTTTCCAATGGCATGAATCTTATAGTCCGAATTACCATCTTTCCATGAGCTCCTACATTCCAAAAAATTAAATGCCTATATGAGATAAGTTATACGATATGATGATGCTAGGATGATGATGATGTTAGTCCTTGCCTACACTCACCTTATGTACTAGTCCTTTAAAGGTGAGGCAGAATGTCCGTAATTGCTCCATAAAGTAATCGGGGGGTCACGGCCTTACGTCACCCCGATAGAGTAAAGTTGTTCTCAAACCTTACGCATGTGCTATGATAAGATAAGTATTTTACAATGAGTACATTATTATGATTATTTTATGATAAGCATGGCATGAGCATTGCATACCGGGCCTAGTTGGCCGGGCAGACACCGCTTCGGCGGGCGGCGATACGGATACACCACGACCTTAGGGCGTGGGCAGACACCACTAGTGGGCGGCATGAGATGGTACCCCGGACGCGGGAGGCCTGGACACGGGCTTATATTATTGATTATCACACCGTTCCAACACGGGCGGGCAGCTTGCATATGATGCATACATGTTACGATGATAAGTATGAGTAAGACAGCATGCATTATTCCATTATGATTATCGGTCAGATCCATATGCTTTATATTGATGCTCTCATTATGTTATTGATGCCTTTCTTCATTGTTCATGCATCTCATACTCGGTACAATATTCGTACTGACGTCCCTTCTTTGGACGCTGTGTTCATGCCCACAGGTAGACAGGGAGGCGAGCTTGATCCAGATACTTAGGAGCTGTCAGCTGTTGAGAGCTCTACATTGTTCGGAGGTGCTTATGATTTCTCTTTGGTATATATGTATATGTATTTTGGGCACGACGGAGTCTTGTTCCATCTATGTATTCATTATGACAGTAGAGGCTCGTAGATACGTAGTGTGGGTCAGGTGGTCTCAAAAGATGCTATTATTATGTATATATTATTTTGATGGCCAAGAGAAATATGTATATAAAGTACTTATGTTTTGATACAAATTATGTTTCCTATACTTTCATGCGTAAAACAGGCAAAAGATCATTAAATGAGTAAAATAAGTAGTAGAGTGAGCGGTGCTCGGTATCTAGCTCCGGGTACCCGTCGTGGCCCCTATTTGGGTCGTGACACTATCAAGACAATTTGTGAACACCATGTGCACAAGCAAACAAATTCCAACAAGATAAAACAACCTTAAGCAGATCAGAAGGAAACAGGATTCACATTTAGGTACCATGCTCACTATAGTTTCTAGGATTTCTGCTATGAATCATAAACAATTAGCATACACTTGTCACAAATCCTAGGTGATCATACATAATATACATCAGGTAATGACACAAGCATAGTCACAGCCATGAACAAACAATCAAACTATAGACCTAAGGCATGAACCTGCTACTCCTTTGTTCTATTATTAGACAACAAACAAACAATTAACTTATCTTGTCTTACTCCATTCCAGGTGTAAGATTATCTTGACTTACTCCATTCCAGGTGTAAGATTATTTAAGAGGAAAGGAGAAATGAGAGACCCCACTGTTGTACTCAGAGATTCAACACAATAGATTTATATTTTTATCTAAATCTTCCTTTACTCATTCATTTTCCCGGAAAAGAAAGAAGGAGCACATCAGAAGCTATATCTAGAAACAACTGATCAAATTCCAACAGCCCAGCTAAGATTTTGCCAACAGACTTTACTTCACAAATAGGGAAGTTCATGACTGGCTAGCAAAATAGGGATATTTAACTGTAATCACAAGCACGCTCTACCAGCAAATCAACCATGTTCAGCTGTATTTGCACATAGACAGTCTCATCTTACTTCTCTTTATTTAAGTTGAACTTATTGTACCTTACTCTACTTAAGATCATGCTCAGTAAACTAACAATAATATTCAAGAAAAAAACAAGGGAAAAGGAAAGAAGACCTTCAAGACACCTCACACACAACTCTACATGATGAACACAAAACCTCAAGACCATATGAACAGACAAAATCCCAAAGCACTTCAACAGTCTACATTCTTAATTGACTTCACTATGATATTTTTTCTCCATTCAGATCATATCCTTATCAAATGATTCACACGTTAAGCACAGGACCAAACAAGACATGAACATATGAGCACTACTAATCCTACAAATATATATTCAAACTAGGCAAAATATTAAGTACTGAATAAAAAAATGAGATAAACTAAATCAAGATTTACCTTTAAATGCGCAGCCAAGAGAAGAACAGATTTGGGAGCCTTTGCTTCTAAATCTCAGCAAACCTAGCCACACACTGAAAAAGAAAAGTTAGAACCAAATATTTTGACTGAAACCCCAACTACTTGTTCTAGGTTTTTTCAAAAAAAATTTTACTTGGAAGTTTTCTGAAAAATCTGAGTTTTTTACTTCCCTTTCCTAAATTTTTTCTTTATATATATTTTCCTTGCTATTTTCTCAATTTGAATTTTTTCTCTCCAAAAAAAACTTGTTTTGTGCGGAGGCTAGGGTTCTATTTATAGAACCAATAGAACCCCAAAGTTCAAAATGAAATCAACAACAAACGGTGTGGGACAAAACCCTTTTCCTCACAATCTAACAAAACAACCAACAAATCAACGATCTAGATCAGAAACAAGCCAACACACAGTCAACTCTGGCCCTCTTGGGTCGATCTGACCCAAAGAATATGGACCAATAACAAAATACCAGTGAAAACAATCTTAAAAGCAACAAATAAAGACGATCTTGACTAAAAGTTTGAAAACAACAAAGTAAAGTAAAGATTTTACCATATTCGGGTAAGAGTGAACATGAAAAGCGAGTAAAATTTGGGAATTTCACCATAATAAGCATGCAAAGGTTGTGCATGTCAGCCCAGGTCTGCAGCTATGCCATTTTTGGCATGAGAGAGGTGAAGAAAGTTAAGGCGGCCACTAGGGTTTCATAGAAGAGGTGTGTGTGTGTGAGAGAGAGACAGAGAGAGAGAGAGAGAGAAACGGTGTGGGTGGGGGAGGGAGGGTGATTTAATTTTGAAAAAGAAGTAAAAATGAAATAAGGGGTGGGTTTTACACCTATTATCTGTTTAAAGGCAAATTGGGCCCGGTCTCAGCCTGGGCTTGGGCTGGACTCGGTCCAAAATGTTGAATATGAATTAAGTTCGCATATATATATATATGTATACACCAAGTGTATGCATATATACCTAATACATAAAAACAAATAATTAGAAAAATATTAAAATTGAAGAAGTTTTAATTATGGGAAAAAAATTAGGCCATAATTATTTTATTAGAATAATTGAAAAAGGTTAGTCAAATTATTAATGGTCCTAAAAATGGCCTTAATTAATTAACCCAACATAATTATTTCAATTATGGCCTTGCTTGGCCTAATTAGCCATTTTGAAATTAAATTAAACTAGTTATTTCAAATAAAATATTAATAGGCTGATTTTGCAAAATAACTCTAATTTATGTAAATCATGAGCTGGCTAATTTAATTATGGCTAAGACAAGAAAATATATTTATAAAAAAGATCAATTTTGCAGTAGTTATCACTTAATTAATTAATTAACTTAATTAAAACATTTAAAGGCAATTATGCCTATTTTTGACAGATCATGCATATTATATAAAAATCAGAAGTTTAAAGGGTTAAATAGTTAATTACATAAATTATTTAAATTACTCAAACTTTCAAAGATTAAAAGAGAATGAAGTATTTTCAAAATTTTGATAATTTTAAATAATTAAGTAAATAAAAACCCTTCTTCTCTCTATTTTTTTTTTTAAATTAAGCTTAACAAAATCTTATAAAATATCATGAAAATACTCATTAATTTCTAAATAAATTTATGATGCATGAAAATCCCTTTTATTAATTTAAGGGAAAGAAATATTGACCTGGTCAATTCATAAAAATCATTTAAGGCTTTCAAAATGCTCAGCTCATTTATTTATTACTCAGGGACTCTGAGTGATAAAAATATATTATGGGAGGTCAAAAATTAGGTGTTAACAACTACTCCTTCGGTGTTCGGGGATGGCGGGACCATCCCTGAGTAACGAAATTTGACTAACCCTAATTTTTTACTAACCCAGCTCCACATACCCTTTGTCTCTATGCAATTTTCACACATATGGCCGGACCCTGGTTTCCGAATTTCCTACATATCTCATGTCATATGAG